>NW_012149186.1:0-12112 GCF_000956105.1 Propithecus coquereli
GGAGCCATTCTACAATATTTAGGTTCCAAGATGAACATGGCCAGGCATCACTTGACAAACACTTAGGGCAGCCTTTCCCTATTTTTAGTTCAGATACTTATAGAATGACATCCGAGTGCATGCACGCCTACTGGCCCACAGCTGGGAATCACACAGCCTGATTCTGCCCAAATAAGGGTGGCAAAGAGTACCAGTCCCCCATTGAGGCTGGACCCAACAGGTGGACAGCACAGAGAGGTCCGGATGCCAGGGATGGGCTCTCAGCAGGTCAGATTCCAAGTGAGAAGGGGCAAGGCTGGGCCACGCCCTCAGCTCACTCTGAATCAGCTCCTCTCATCTCAGTTGCGTGGAACAGCCCTGCCATCTTCCTCTGCAGGCAGCAGCGTGGCTGCCCTCCTATGTAGCTGGGGCCACAGGCCTCAGGGCCGTGCACTCTTGCAGGAGGCTCCTTGCTGTCAGGGAAGCCACTGGCAGAGCAGGCTGCGCACTGTAGGCATGAAGGGTGCATGGGGCCCACTGTTTTGACAGAGAGGAGCAGAGTATCAGGTCCAAATGGGGCATGGGGGAGAAAGCAGAGACTCCAGTCAAGAGCCCATACGGTGCCTTTGTGCACATTAGAACAAGCTCCTTTGTTCAGGGCCTGACCCAACCACACAGGGAGGCTGTGCAGGTGGAGGCTGCAGAAGGCCCAGAATCTCAGCAGGGCCATTGGGAGGCGCCTTCTGCTCTCTGCTCTAGGCAGCAGCAAGGGCTGTGCCCTGGCTTTGTGCACCAGCCCAGTGTGGACAGTCTGAGGCAGGAGGGTCAGCCAGGCTCACGTGGCCAGTGGTGGCAGTCAGATGGGGTCAAGCCAGATTTGGCCACCTACTGTCTTCTTGAATCTACTGGTCAGAAAGGTCCCTGCGTCACACACCCCACCGCTACCACCAAGGAGATCAGCCTGGGTACATCCAGCCCCTGCTCAGCTCCCTGGACTCTCCTTTGGTTGCCAAATTCTGCTCTCCTTTTTGCACAAGAGACCAGAGACCAGAGACCAGAGGCCAGAGAATTCCAGCAGAGAGAGCATGGTGCAGCTCCTGCTGGCTTCTGTGGGCTTCCTCTGGGGGTCCGTCATGGATCTGAAGGTGGCAGGAGCATTCTGGAGTCCTCCGGCTATGCTGGCCCATCGGCCTGCTAGGGCATTCATCCAGCTACTTTGCAGAGCCAGGGGACTTCAGCGCCGGGGGCTTGCAAGGGCATGCAGCCCAGGAGGGACTCCCGAGCCTTGACCCTGGCAGGAGGCAGGGCGGCCGAGCTGCTTGGCTCAGGATGGATCCTCACCCCGGGGCTCGTTAGCAGACAGGGTCGCAGCTCCCCGTACAGGGGAGGGCTGCATTTGGGGATTTCTGTCCCTGAGGAGGGGAAAGGCTGCCGCCGAGTGGCCGTGGGGCTGGCTAGCTGGCCTTACCGCCTTTGCCTGTTTCAGTGCACGGCTTGGTCCACTGCGCACGTTTGTCTCCCTGCAAGGCAGCTCCTGGGGGAGTTCACTCAGTCCCCGACCTGAGGGAGGAGAGCTTAGGGCCCAGAGAGAGCCTGTCGGGGGCAGGGATTGGGGAAGCCTCGAGTTTTGGAGGGGACACAGGATGGAGTGTGGAGGGTGGTGTCTAGCAATCCCACCCCTGGGGGCGCTGAGCTGAGTCCCAGCCACGAGGAGGGGCAGAAAGAGCCGAGTGTTCAGGACATGCATTTGGGGGGTGAAGTCGATGAGGAAGGGTGCCGCTGGTCTGGTGACGTGGGGCCCGGGCCGGAGCTGGGGCTTTTTGACACTACGGTTTTCTCCTTTCTTTGTCCTCCCTCACACCAACGGTCTGAGCCACCGGGCATAGCCTCCGCGTGGGTCCCTGCGTGTGCACCTGCCTGTGTTTCTCTGTCTCTCTCACTCCTGCTAATCCCCTTCTTCTTTCTCCGTTCACGTTTCATCTCGGGCTGGTGTGACGTTCCCACGCCGGCGCTCCACGGGGGGAGCAGTGGTCACGGAGGGGAGGGCCCCTGAGGGGCACCCGGCAGCATGTTAGGGTGTGAGGGGGCGGGGGAGGCTGTCCCTTAGGGGCCTCCCCATGCCCCTGCCTTCTGCCCGGGGAAGGCAGAGAGTCGGAGGTGTCAGGAAAGTGTCGGGCGCAGGGTGCGGCTCTGAGTTTAGGGTGTCGGTCTGGCACAGGGCTTTGCCTCGTCTCTGGATGGTTCTCAGCCTAGCCGGAGCACGAGGATTACTTTAAAGAAACAGCAAAAGACAGTGCTATGAAGCTCGCTGGGGGTGTCAGAGAACAGACACGGTCAGGGTCACCTTGTGTGCAGTGGTGTCCGTGTGCGTGAGTGCATGTGGCCCACGTGGGCGCTTGCGTCTGCGGGAAAGACGGAAATCACTGCATTTCCAAAGAGACCTGTGATTGGAACAAGGCTGTGAACTTTGCTCCAGACCCCCAAGCTTTATCCATCTGCCAAGTTAGGCTGCAGAAAAATCCTTGTCCCCACCACACACACAGAGCAAAGTCATCCTCTGAGAGCTTCGGCCTGCCACGTCACCGTGGGCACCGTTGCGAGTGGGCAGCAGAGAGGGTAGGTAGTGTGGAGGACGTCATTCCCGCCTTGGCCACCAGGCTTTCACTGTCACGCAACGCGCCCTTCCCCGATGAACACCTGCTTCCTGTATGACACACAGGGGCCGTGGTATTCTGTCCTTCTGCCTCTGCCTGGAAGTCTGAACGTGCGAGTCAGGCTTGGGTCTCGCCATGGGTTGCCCCAGACCTTGGCCTTGATGGCTTGGTGTTATTGCATCTGGCAGCTTCTTCTGATTCAGATTCGTGCTTGCAGGGCTTCCTGGGCTCTCGGTGCAGCCCCGCCGCTGCCACTTCTCTTGGCCCTTGGACGCATTATCAAGTCCTCTATGCCCCTGGTTCCGCACCATCAAATGGCGATGGTGACAGTGCCTGTCTCATAGGGTTGTTGCTGTGAGTGTTAAATCTGTTAATGCCAGCACCACACCCAGTATCTGTCTCACAGCAAGTGGCCTATCAATGCGCACCTTCCTCTCCAAGGAGACGCCTCTGCACAGCTGTTCTAGGACCCGTCTGCGGGACACAGGCCCTGCTCGTGAGTGGCATCTCCCGTCTCAAGGTTTCAAGCGCTGGTTAGAAATGTGAGGCACCCCTGGGGCATGCTCTGTCACTATTCACTCATTCATTCTGTCATCCACAAGGCCACCAGGATGGCTAAAGAGTGGAAAGGAGAGCTTTGTTGGAGATACCAGTTCGCAAACTTCTCCTGTGTGGGGTGAAGGTGCTTTTTAGGAAGAGAGAAAGGGCAGGTTGGGTTTCATGCCTCACAGGGTCTGTGTTTTGCAATAGAGTCATACATATTCAGCAGGTTTGGGGGAAAAGCTGTACATATTTATGGGGGGTCATGCACATGTGCAATGGTTAAACATACATGTAACACACATCCCATGTTCACTTTGACTTTGGGGCAGGGTTTTAGCACAAAGTGAGGTGGAATCTGGCTCTTCACATCACAAGGTGAACTACTTAACACAAAGACAGTCGTGTGCAGTCTCTAGGAGCCGGGCTGAGACTGGCTTAGGGTCTGCAGTTACTTGTCAGGGAAGCATGTTTGTAAGGCCGGTTCTCTGTTCAATCAGAGTTGTAGGGTCTGGTTGTAAATCAGAGTCAGAAGGGGTTGGAAAACTTTCCTAATAGCTCCCATCGTTAGCAAGCTTAGCAAAGATGTGGTTTTCTTGTAGCCACAGGAATTTAGGAAGTTGCCACAGCAGCTAAGTCCTGAACCCTTGGCCCATGAGTAACTTTTGTTTCCCTAACCTTAGGGTCTGTCTCAGTTGGATAAAGGGGCATCTATTTTGGTCCCTCAGATCACAGTTCATTCAGCAGACATCTAATAATACCCCCTCTGGGGCAGGCACCGCACCAAATACCGGACATCACACTGCGCAGCCCAGTGGGGAGACCAGCTGGGAGACGCAGCCGAGGGTCAATACCTGGGGAGTGCGGGGCTGGTGCACAGCAGTGCTACATGTGTGTTGTCAACTATTGGCGTGGCTGGTTAGGATGGGCGAGCACAGCGCTGCAGGGCACACAGAGGGCGGTTAGCGCAGGTGCGGGGAGTCAGGGAGGAAGCGATTCAGAACCAAGAGCAAGTGAGGGAGGAGTGGGGAGAAGAAGGGGCCAGGCAGAGGGTGTGGCCCAGAGGCAGCAGACGCCTTGCCTGCGTGGGGAGCTGGAAGCCCCGCAGTCCTGCTGGACTAAGAGGGCCCATGGGAGTGAGGCGGAAGCCTAGACAGGCAGGCTGGGGTCAGCGTGTGGGTCTTGGAAACTGTGTTAAAGGGCTTAACAGAACTCGACAGAATCGTATTCCTGGTCGGGGTTTTGAGAGGGGCTCTAACGTCCCAGCAAGGCTCCAGGACACTTGGTGGCAGTCGGGAGCCCACTTCTGGGCTCTGAGGGTGGTGGCCAGGTGGGAGGGGTATCTGTGCGAGTGGGTGGCTGGGGACCCTCAACCCCCTGGCCTGATCACAGCTGGCTTTGTTCTCACTAGCCTCTGGGTTTTCTTTTCTTGTAGATCTTGGAGGAGCTCAAGTGTTGGCAACTGGCAAGTCTGCCGGGGCTGAAATTGGTAGGTGACTCCATCTAATTCTGGGTGCAGGGTCGGGGGGCAGAAGGAGGTTTTCCAGAAATCACAGGCCGGTGGCTGCGGTGCTGGTATTGGTTGCACACCAGTGAGTGCAGAACAAGGGCCACCCTCCCTCCAGGCCTTCTTGCATGGCTAACAGCTTTATGCCAGGGGGCAAGAGCCTGTCCTCAAAGGGGACACTGTTACCTCCCCAGTGAAGGGGCTCATTTGCTTGGTGGACATCAAGTCAACAGACAGAGCCTGGTTGATTATAGCGAGAGGGCTTTTATTACCTGGCACTGGTAAGGAGCACACGGGGTACCCCCCAAAGCAGTGTGCCCGGAACAAGAGGGTTGGGCTGGCTTTGTAAGCATAGGGTAGTGAGGCGTGAGCTGATTGGATCTTGCAGTGAGGTGATGCCAGGAGGCATGATCTGACTGGACCCTGCCATGCGGTGACCCAGTCTGATTGGGTCCTGGATCCTGCGAGGCGGTGCCCACTTCTGCAGCTCCCTTTCCTCAGTCCAAGCACTTAGGTTCCTCCGTGGTTGCACACTTGGTTCATTTGGGCATGCTCAGGTCATGTGACCTTCAACCGGGGGGGCCCATGGCAACTGAGAAGCAGCTCACAACTTCGTTACATACACGCTGAGCCGGATAGTCTGGTGTGGTTACAGCAGGAGGCATCGGGGCCACCTCTGTCTGGTCTCTATGCTGGATGAGCACCCCCAGCACCCATAGCACCCTGCACTGAGCTGAGAGCCCCAGACAGCAGGCTTTGCCTCCCCCGTCCATCCCTCCACCCGCACAGTCCAGCTTCTCCCCACCCTGGGGGCTTGCCTGGCTCGCCCCGCCGGCAAGGTGCGGTCTGCACGCACTTCCCCTTGAGGGCTCCCGACACTGATGAGTCCACGCTGGCCCAGCGCAGCCCCGTTGCGTGGCCTTGGAGTGAGTTCTTTGCCCGTCCTCCCCAGCCGACTGCAGGCTCCTCGAAGGCAGACAGGCCCCCATTCGTCTGCCTTCAGCCTCACCTCGGGGCAGGCGATGAACATGTCCTCGACAAACGGGTCCATGAGTTAATGAAGGGATAAGTGAGGAAGGGATAAGTGAGGGCCACAGGAAGCCAGAGAAATGAGCCACCTGCCACCTGGCCTGGGGTGGCAGGTGGGCCCCTGGGAAGGTGGGAACAATTTCCACAGCTGGAGGGACCAGGGGCGTTGCTCCAGGAGGACAGGGCGGGAGGCGGTGAAGGCGGGGGCAGGGCGCTCACAGGGAGTGGAAGATAGGCCGGCCTCGGCGGTGGGAGCGCGCGCGCGTGCTGTGGCCGTCACCACCTGCAAAGGCAGCTGCAGAAGACCTGTGCAGCGTGGCGACTGAAGCCCCTGCTCGATTCCCCCCTGCCCGCCAGACATCAAGTACGCCCTCATCGGCACCGCGCTGGGCGTCGCCATCTCTGCCGGCGTCCTGGCCCTGAAGATCTGCATGATCAGGAGACACTTGTTCGATGACTACTCTTCCGACCTGAGAAGCACACACCAGGCCCCCAACGGTGAGGGGCTGGCCCGGGAAAGCACAGTGTCGTAGGCGGCCACCCGGCGAGAGGCGCCCAGGGCCACTCCGTGGCTCTGGCTAGAGAAGGAAGCAAACCTGCGGTCCCCGAGCCCAGCAGGCTGCGGCTGACGGGAACTGCCGTGACCCTGCTGTGTCTGCGTCTCTCTGCGCCTGCTTCTGTCTCTCTGTCTCTCTGCCTCCCTCTGTCCTTTTCTTTCAGCTCTAGGGTTCCGAGAATCGAGTTTCCCGGAGAAAGGCGGGAAGAGCAGCTGAGACTGGCTTCGGACAGAAATTTCTATTCTCCCTTCCACCTGGTAGAATGAGGCAGGCTCGGCCTCAGGAGGAGTGAGGCTGGTGCCCGTGCGGGCAGGCGGCGGCGGTGCTCCCACACCGCGTGCGTGGCCGGGCGGCATCGCTCGGGTCCCGTGACCTGGGCAAGCCCCGCTCAGCCCGGCGCTGGCCCGGGCGAGGCCAGTCTGCCGGCTTCAGCAGCAAAATGCAGTGCTGACTGGCATGCCCCCTCTCAAGGCGTCACCACGAAATCATCCTGTGTCGCATTACACTGCTTAAGGCAAGGATGGCGCAGTTTCGCACGAGGCGTTTCCGCGGAGAAAGGAGCCTCCCTGCGTTTCTGGGAAACGTGGTTCTGCGCCAGGAAGATGAGCAGAAGGGGCGGTCGGGCCAGGCAGGAGCGGGGACCCTGAGATGCAGGCATGCCCCATTGCACCAGCGGCTTGATCTGCCCTAGGGGTGTGTGCGGGAACCCTGAGATGCAGGCGTGCCCCATTGCACCAGGGGCTGATCTGCCCTAGGGGTGTGTGTCTTGTGGATTTTGTGTTCCTGTAAATACGGGGGAGGAAGCGGCCTCTTCCCCCGCCACAGTCGGGCCCCGGATCACTCGAGGACATCAGTGAACTACAGCAGCGGTCCCCGGCCTTTTTGGCACCGGGGACCAGTTTCATGGGAGATGATTTTTCCACAGACCAGGGTTGGGGGTGCGGGGGGAGCTCTGCGCCCGGTCCACAGCCCGCAGGTGGGGACTGCAGAACTAGAGGGAGCTGCGAGTCCCGGGCCGTGAGGGAGGCCAGGGCTCTAGGGAACGCTCGGTGCCTCCTCTGTGCCGAGCCCTCCTGCCTAACGCCCGGCTTTCTCTGTCTAGACACCACGCTGCTGAAGAAGAGAGCCCCGAGGTAAGGTCGCTGCTGCTGCGGTCAGCGAGGGACGTTCCCGTCCCAGCATCCCACTCCCTTGCTTGCCATCCCCGCCCTTCTCTGCACTCTGCCATGCTTTCTAGGGGGACTAGAATGTGCCCCGCAGCCCCCTCCTCCCACCTCCTCCCCTTGGGACCAGTGGGCAGGTGTCATGAGAGTGGGGGCCTCAGGGCACAGTAGCCGAAGGGGACTTGGGCTTGTTTCTGCACACCCTGGGTCAGATTCTGGCCCACCCTCTGCTTGGAACCCTCCAGGACATCCCCAGCCCCCACTTAAAATGAGGTCCCAGCCTCTGCCACCACCCCCTTGGGAGGCCACACAAGGTCTGCCCCAGGTTTCCTGGCTTCTCTGCTGGCAACCAGCCACACTGCTCTTCTTCACGGAGCACACATCCTCATGGACAGTCCTGCCTCAGGACCTTTGCACTTGCTTTTCCTACCATGTGAAATGCTCTTTGCCTATGTAGCTGCGAACCTTGCCCCTCATTTCCTTCACATCTCTGCTTCAACGTCACCACTTCATTATAGACGGCCTGTTTAAAGCAGAATCCCCCCTCCCCCATAGCCATTATTCTCTTCCCCTTACCTGGCTTTATTTTTTCTTTATAGTTCTTTCCACCAGTTGATGTTATATGCTATATTGATTTGTCTTTTTTTTATGGTTTTCTCCCTAAAATGCAAGCTACTTAAGGGTGGGGTCTTCCTTTTCACCTCTGTGGCCCTAGCACTTAGCACAGTACCAGGAGCAGAGTAGGTGCTCCTGTACCTGTTGAATGAATGAATGAATGGGCATGAGGCCATGAGCCAGGTGCTGGGGGTTAAGAACAGAGAAGGAAGACAAGCTCCCTCCATCTACACGGAGACAGGCAGGTGGCAGATGGTGGCTGCACGTGGGAGCGAGCCCATTGGCAGGGCCACACATGTGTTGCCTCGTGTCTTGGGGATCCAGAGGCCACACAGCCGGGAGGGAAGGTGCAGGTGGTCTTCAGTCTGCGTGTGGAAGGACAGAGAGAAGCTCGTGTAGGCACAGGGCACCCTGGTCTGTGCGGGCGTGCGTGGGTCATTGCGGAAAGCCTGCAGCCAGCAAGCACGCAGCGGGCAGGAGCAAATGCTGCTCGTGGAGTGTGGAGGGACGAGGCTGGAGGGACAGGCAGCTTCACTCACGGGGAGCCAGAGGGTCTGTGCTAAGCACAGGAGTCTGAAATCTATCCTGAGACTTCTGGTCAACCACCGATGGGTTTTGGTGGGGGAGGGATGGGATATTTTTTGTGTTACAGTAGCAAAGAGGAGGGGCCCGGCCGGAGACAGGGACACGTGCAGGGAGGGGTAGAGTCGGGCCCTCTGCAGAGCCCTGCTGGAGCAAGGCCAGGTGGAGGTGACAGAGGAGACGGCAGATGGGGGACATGGAGGAGGCTGCCAGCCCAGGACCGGTGGGGCTGAGGGTGTTCGTACGGCCATGTGAAGAGAGAAAGGGACCTAGAGCAGCTCGGAGCTTTCTGGAAGTAGGTGGGGGAGCAGCTCTGGTCGTGGGCTGAGGGGGTGAGATGGCAGCTCCTTTTTCGAACATGGTGAGCCTGAGGTTTCTGGAGGCTTCCTAGTAGAGATGTTCGGTAGGTGGCTGGTGGTCAGGACAGAGGAAGGGGCTGAGACAGCGGTGGTGGCTTCTAGGAAGGGGCGAAGCACAGTCCCACCCTCTAGTTCTTCCATGCGACCTGGGGCTTGGTAAGTACCAAGCGGTGACCAGTGCGGGAGTGGACGGGCGGAGGGGACGAGAGACGATGCGTGGCGCAGTCGTCAGGGGTCGGGATCCACAGCACTAATGGGTTCGCGCCCCGGCGATGAGCCAGCAATGGCCTTTCTTGAGAAGCTCACTGTTTTGACGATTTCCCCTTCTTCAGGTGTTCTGGTTTTGGCCGTGCTTTCCGACTGCGAGGCCCTTCCCGCTCTCCTTCTCCCCGTCCCCTGCCCCTCCCCACTTTGTTTTACTGGTCACCCCACCGGGGCCAGGGCTGGGGAAGACAGAGGTGTAGGTAGGAGACCACGTGACTTAGCGCCCGAAGTAGGACTTTGTGAAGTGAGAAGAGGCACCGCTAAGTCCTAGGGAAGCAGGGACGTGCGGTCACCCTAGGTCGACTGGGCCTGGGAGGTGTCCAGGCCCCGGGTGGCCACATGGCTCTCCTCTCGCTGGCCATGTCACCTCTTCTGCACCAGGGCAGGGGGCTTTTGGAAATGTGTGGTGGAATTGGGGGCATTTCAGCCTGGGGGGACTGGGGTGCCAGGCATCCCATCTCAGAGACACACGCACACATTCACGCACACATTCACACGCACTGGATGAAGCTGCCACATTCCTCTTCATAGAAGAAACACGCTGAACATCCCCCAGTGCCACCAAACCCGTGAGACCACTCACGCCGGAATTTGGGGCTCCATGCCCTGCCCAAGAGGACTTCTCCCTGGGGCAGCTCTGTCTTATTCCAGCCCTCGAGGGACCAGCATGATGCCAGGTCCCCTGAGTGTGCCGCTGCGGCGCCTGGCCAGGAGGGCGTCCTGGTCGGCGCTCACCCAGAGGCAGCGCTCGCCAGTTGTGCGTTGGGTGCTACATCGCCCTCCCCCACTGTGGGATCGGGGCCCACTGACCTGCAGCAGGGTTTCCGCGCTGGGCTCTTGGTGGACTGGGACCCAGGGAGGCTGCGGACGGAGCCTGGAAGGATGAGGAGACTTGGCTCCAGGTGGAGGGGGACCTGGAGATGAGCAGGTGACCCCCAGAGCCAGAACCTGCGTTGCCTTTGTGGGCCCAGGTGGCCTCCCCAGGTGGGGAGTGCGGGAGGAGTCAGTTTTGGACAGGAGCAGAAGCTGCAGACGGCTGTGGCCAGCTCGGGGCCTGTGATCAAGACCACTGAGCCCCGTGGGGACTTCAGCACGGTGACCGGCTCACCACCCCCAGGAAGGGCGCTGGGGTACTCGAGCTCCACCCGGCACAGCCGGGCTACCTTGACCATCCAAACTGCCCACATGCATTGAGTGGCACTTTGAGTCAAGGCTCTTGCTTTGGAAACCTCTAGAACTTGACACAGATCATGTTTCAGGAGCATCTAAGTCATGGAATTCACATAGCATGAAATTTCACGAAGCCCAATTCTTAATCCTGGTGGATGTGTGTGCATGCATGTGTGTTTGTGTGTGCATGTGTGTGCATGTGTGTATGTGACAACTTATAATGATTGACACATAGGTGTGTGAGGGAAGATGCTGTGAGCAACACAACATAAGCCAATCTGCAAGCACTGCTGGATGAACAGTCACTGTGTTTTTGCAGGCTCGTGCAAGAGGAGCATCTATGCTCTGTGTGTATGTGGAAGCTCTGGATTATTTTGAGACATCAGGGCTATGGGAGGCAATTTCCATAATCCAGGCAACATGGGTGCAAAATATTCAACGATGAATGTTTTGAAAGTGAAGTGCAGGAAAAAAAGCACATGATTGCATGCCGGAAGAAGGCAAATGGGTGGAGGAAGGGAGAGAAGAGATGAAGGACGGGAGAGCGGGGAGCTGGGAGGCAATGGCGGGAGGCACGTTTGTCCCCGGGACAAACTGCTCACGGGCCGGGAGCCGCGCTTGCAGGCCTCGTACCAGAGCTCCCCTACAGAGGGACTTCCCAACACAGGGGAGGCGCAATTCAAGTTTCCAAAACTGACACTAGATGGAGTCAGGCTGAGTCGCCAAGAAGCTAGATCCAAAAGAAAAAGCTGTTGACAAGCGAGCCATTCTCCCAAGGTAAAACTTTGCATGTGCTTTCTGTCCTCTGAGACTTAGCTAATGAGCGTCCGGTTACCTTGTTTTGGAGGCTAGACCCCCATTTCTCTGAAAGGCGAGCTGTAGGAGTGATCGTGTGCACTGAAACGAGGGAGGCAGTCCGCCCCGCAGGCCCGGTTCCAAGGCAGTGGTACTTTGGCGAGACTTAAAATGAAGCTGTGGGGCATTTGCCCACTTAAAGTGGAGAAAACTGGCTTTCAACAGGAGAGTTAATTTTTTTTTTTTCATTTTCCAAGACCTTATTTTTGGCAGTGGGTAATGTAACCATTAGCCAATTTAGTCCATTTGATGAAAAAAAAGTTCCCAAACTTCTCTTTGTGTCATCAAGTTAGCAGTTTGGCTGAGTGTTTGCTTCCCAGTGCTGCTCCGGGGTCTCGGAGCGGACAGAGCCTGCGTGTGCGGGACGGGGTCTGCAGGAGGGGACAGGATCCCGGGCCCCGCCTGGACGAGCCCTGCTCCTGGGAAAGAAGGCATCTTCACCGGTTTGCGCAAATCGCCGTTTCACAGTCCACCTTCCCCAGCGCTGCGTTCTCTCGCTCATCTCCGGGCACGTGCTTTACCCAGAGTGGTTCCCCACCGAGAATTTGGCCCCTGTCTGATCCACCCAGGATGGTCCCACAGGCCTGGGGCAGTCTCTTGACTTCTCTCTCACCTTCTCGCTTTTCGAAAAACCTTCAAATCCACAAAAAAGTTGCAAGAACAGAGCAATCGAAATGTATACATGCTCCGCCCAGATTCACTAACGAACACTGAGCTCCCTCTGCTTTCTCCCTGTGTACATCTGCCTTTCTTGGCTGAGCCACCTGAAAATTAGTGTAGATAGCGTGATATTCACCCCCAACACATCACCATTGATCTCCTGCATAATCACAATGCG
>NW_012149186.1:12802-28559 GCF_000956105.1 Propithecus coquereli
GGTTGCTGTGAGCTAGGCTGATGCCACAGCACTCTAGCCAGGGCAACACAGTGAGACTCTGTCTCAAAAAAAAAAAAAAAGAAAGTGGCTGCTAGATCCCTGCACTGTAGAGATTAAAAGTTTCCGCTTTGCAAGGAGTAAATAATCTGGGGGAGGAACTTTGAGAACTTGTGAATATCTTGACCCCCAATAGTTCCTCACTCAGTGATTTCACATCGATTCGTGATCCTGCTTGAATCAGTTATTGTCATTGGTGGTTACAAAATACTGACTTTCTACTTCTAGCATTCCCTCTACACCGAATGGTGGCCACTCACTGGAGGAAAGGGTTCTCCTGTTTCTCTTTCTCCTGCTGGTCGAGCATTGTTACTGCGGACTTCAATGCACTTCAATTCATTATCACCATGATCCTTTCTGATGCTCAAGTTGTCCCACATTTGGACAGTGCGGGTCACTTCTCGGTGGCTCCTGTGCCCTTTGGACAGGACCCCGCTAGGCTCTGAGCACTTCCTGGACTTCTGTCACTATCCCAGATACCTTTTGCTGCTCCAACCTGGAATCACCGATTTTCCCAAGCACCCCTGTTTTCCTTTTTTTCTGTTTTGTTACTGTGGACTGATATTTAGGAACTGAGATCTGAGCACCACGTGTGCTAGGGGCTACTGAGGCATCATTGCTTCTGTGCCCTTTCAGTGGAGAGTCCAGAAACGTGTATTTCAATTACGAACTCAATACCATAAGGTTCTTCCTAAGCTTTCCCCACCGTATTTCTATATTGCCTCATCTAGGGTAAAACTCTAGTTCTCAACCACATAAATGTTTTTACTCATTTGCTCTATCCTATAATATGCACAAGATACTTCTAGAAATCACAGCACTGTACAGCTACAGACTTGCTTCGTGAACTTGAAGGTTTCCTTGCAACGCTTTTTACTTACGGAGTTTAGCTCTTGTATGCAGTAAGAGTATTGTGTTCAAACTGAATTATTTACTTTTTCTGTGTAGTTACATTAGCAATTGGATAAGAAACACTTGTTTTAATGTGTATGCTATTTGAATGTTTCCCTTTTTTATCCTTTTAATTTAATTTAATTTTTGAAAATGTAAAACATGTACATGGTTCAAAGACGAAGAAAGCTACGTAGAAAGTAAACTCAAGGAAGTCTTGCTGCCACAACTGTCTACTGTCCCCTGTCCCCACTCACTGCTGCGAAATTACTATTTTTAGTACTTCTTGGTTGATCCTTCCTGTGTTACTTTTACAAAAATATGTTTAATTAAATAATATTTTTACATATATATGCAATTTTTATACAATTAAAAAATGTCTACATATATGTGTATGTAGGTACATATATACCTTTTCCAGTACTTGTATAGTTTTATTTTTCACTTAGATCTCTGATCCATTTGGCATTTATTCTGGTATAAGCAATAGATCCAATTTTATCTTTTTCCAAAATGGCAATCCAATTATTTCAACATTATTTTTGAAAACCACCCTGTTTTCCCAGTGTTTCGTTTGCTACTTTTACGACACTCTAAATTTCCATATGCACGAAGGCTATTCCAGACTTCGTGTTACTCCAACGGTGTTTGAGATCACTCACGTGCCAGTGCCACGCTCTCACCTGGGGAGGCCTCGTGGTGTCCCCTGCGACCTGATGGGGCTGGTTCCCGCCCGCGCACGTGCACGGTGTGTTTCCTTCCCAGGGGCACATTCTTGCTACTCTAGTCCAGCTATTCTCGCATGTTTATTTTTCCATGTGAACTTTAGAATCAACTCCAGAATCCCTCTACACAAACATCTTGATATTTTTATTGGGGTTGCATTACACTTACATATTAAATTGAAGATGATCGACTTCTTTACTATGTTAAATCCTCCACCAGGGAAAGGACATAATTGTTTTTGTGTGTTTCAAGAGAGTTTTCAGGTTTTACTCTCATAGGGTCTTCACATTTCTTAAGTTTTTTCCTAAGTATTTCATATCTTTGTTGCTCTTTAAATGGAGTTTCTCATTATGTCTCCTCCCTGGTCATCGATTGCATATTGATTTCTTTTGTACATTAACATTACAGTGGCTGCCTTATTGAATGCTTCTACTGTTTGTGTTTGTGTACTCCTTGATCCCTTGAGTTTTCATGATACTGTGTCATCTGCCAAAAGGGAGACCTTCTTCCCCAGTTCTTATCCCTCTAATGGTTTTCTCCTCTCTGGTTGCGTTGGCTGAAACCAGCAATGCTAGCAGTGGGGGCAGTGCACATGCTTGCCTGGTGCTTGGCCTCGGTGGGACATCCACAGGTGGTTTCCGTCAAGTGAGATACCAGCGTCAGAGCTGAAGTGCGCATATTCGATCATGTTAAGGAAGCATTCTTCAGTTCCTATTTTACTGAGTTTTAAAAATTAGAAATGGGTGTTGCATTTTGTGAAAGGTCTTTTTGGTATTGACAGGCAATAAGGTGTCTTCCACAGATACACCCTGAGACTGTGCTGGGCCAACCAAAATGGATAGGTGCCCTCGTTATCAGTTTTAGCTCTGTTTTTGTTGTTTTCCTTCTCTCCTTGTTGGTCTATGTGATTCTTGGAGGACACAGTGAAAGATTTGAGTTTAGCAGCCACGACATTGTACAGTATCCAGAACTCTCTTGCTCTTTGTCCTGAGGCCAGCGCAGGATGTCACACGGCCTCATCCACCAGCTAGTCCAGCCAGCAGATGCTATGCCAGACTCTGCCCGGCTTACCTTTCCCTGCAGGTGTGCTTGGCTCTCCAGTGGCTGGTGATGGGTCCATTTCCAGAGGCATCACTGCGAGAAGCACCAACACCTGACAGCTTTTGAGGCCCTCGCCTGGAATCCACGCCTCTCTCCCCTTCCCCTCACCAGACCTTGCTTGTTTCCACATCTTCCTTGTCTTCAGTGCTGTCAAGCTCTAGAGTTCTGACCTTGACCTGTGCTCTTGGTCCTCATGCACAGGGTGGGTGACTACGTGCTGTCCAGCTTGGGTCTCCGACTTGGTCTGTCTTCCTGCCATTGGTGTCTCTTCTCTCCTGGGAAGATGTGAGTTAGATGTCAAGAGATTGCGGCTGAATATGCACAGTGGAATGTCAGAAACAATTGTGCATCATTCAGTGTAAGCGTAAATATGTCATTCTATCATAACCACGCATGGTGTCCATGTGGAACTGCAGTGAGGGTGTGAATTTGTTCTCAGTGCAGGGAGGTCTGTGAGGCCCTAGCTGTGCGTGGCCACAGCAGGATCTCTGCCCGACTTTCAGCCCAAGCTGTCTTGTATGAGGGTCTGGTTTGATGACCTCATCTTTTCTTCTGTGTTCCTCCTGTTTTATACGTCTGTCTTTCCCTGCCCTTCTGTCAAAGCTGGGACACTGAGTCAGAGAAGTACCCCCCCCAGTAACAGCTCGTAGTTCAGACCTGAAAGCATCACTGTCCAGTCGCATTCCTAGAGGTCTGCTTTGTTCCTTGTAGCATCTGCCCAAATAAGCACAAAATCTTCAACTGCAGAAAGGGCCACTTTCCCTGAAATATGCTTATTAACCTCAAGGAATGGCGTCTTCCCCTTGCGACATCAGCGTTGGTGAGGTCTGGTCCTGTGGGCTCAGGGTTGGCAGGCAGAGAGCAAGCTCCAGGCCAAGCTCTCTCCCCGTATGCAGAAGCCTGGTCTTTAGGTTCCTTTCTGCGCTGCACGAGGAAATGCCCACCTTGCTGGGATTTGCTGGTGAACTCCTTCATACCTGTTTATGTGTGTCACAGACACATGTGTGACGATGAGGTAAAGCACAGTCACTCTGTCAATGTCTTCCTGATGGTTCTCTTGCCTTCCAGAGATGCACGAGTGATTGAGCTTTAGATGACAGTTGCATCAGGAGGGGTTCAGCCATGTGGGCAACCAATCGTGGGCAGTTACGGTCTCAGGACGCTTTGATTCGAACACGCGTGGCTGGTGATAGACCTTCACATGGACTCAACACTGGAGGCAAGTAATGGAAGGAACAGAACCTACTGTCCCTGTGTCATGAAGAAAATGTCACTCCTCTTCTGCAAGAATCTGGCTGCACAGAGGGAGGCCTGAGTGCGTTAGCCAGCAGTAAGAAAAGATGGAAGCCAAAAAATTTACACCACCTCTCGTAGTCCCCTGTGTTGGAGCTGTTCATGTTTCTATGATGGCATTGTGTCCATGTCAGTGAAAACTACTCACAGCAAATGGCTCATGAACACGGGAATCGAACCTGAGATACAACTTCCTGAGCACTACCATCTTATCAGCAGCTAGGCAGCACTTTCTAGAACTGTTGGCCTCACCTTCTTAGCTTCCAGGAAAATCCCATGTTAAAGACAGACCCTGTGAACACTCAAGAGCCCTGAAACATGAGGCAGTTTCTAGTACTGTCTGTAAGAGTCTGACCTGGAGGGGAAATGGCAGGTGGGCGGCAGGGGGAGGGCCCGACGGTCGTGAATGGGCCTGCAGCTCTGCAGACCTCCAAATGACGGAGCCAAGTGAGGACTAAGTGAGACAGCAGATGCCATGCCTTATACAGAGCTCTACACGTGTGAGCTATTGTTGCTATCCTGATGTCATTACTTTGCGGATATTATTACAACTTGCCTGGCGTTTGCGTGAAAGACACGAATGGTAGAGGCTCAGGAAACCCATGTCCTTCCATTGTTGCCGTCAAAGTAGGGTTCCGTGGTACAGGCCCCATGATCACTCCTTTCGTCCGTGATGCCGGCCTGTATTTCCGGGACTGGGTCGCGGAAGACTCTTTGCCCTCTCATCAGCAGAGACCGGGGTGGTTCTCCTTGGACTGGGCTACCCTCCTCGCGTGTGACGAAAGAGGAGCTATATTTCGACACGGAGCACTGTGTTATCATAATTTGCCTGGATTCCCAGGGCGTCTTTCATCTGACTTGGTAACGATGTTGTTCATTAGCAGCCTTTGTTAACTGATAACCGAAAGTGGTGATGCGACGTTCATAAGCAGTTTTCTGTGTGTAACATAGAATAAACCATCTTGGAAGGGACCTGCTAATTGATTTGCTTCCTTTAGCAGCATTTTAATTAAGACATCTGGTTTGTGAGCGGCAGGAGCACTAGCGAACCGAAGGCAAGTGCTCCGGTGCACAGAACTGTGGGTCCTCTCCCCCGTTCCACCTCGTGACATATTTTCCTGGCACCACCACGGGACTCTGGTTTTGTTTCAGCCCCACACAAGGTTTCCTGTGTAAAAAACAGAGAAATATGCTGAAGACCAGCATCCTCTCCTTGGGTGGTAAAGGCTGACGTCATCTGGGAGGTAGAATGGGCTGGGGGCCCTTGGCATTGAGGTCTCCTTAGCTTGTGCCCCAAACCCAAGCTCAATGGCTTCCCTCTGGGAGTCCTTCCAGAGCCATTGGAAGATCTCTGAAGCCCCTCTTCACAGCCCCTGCCCAGAGCAGCTCCTGGGTCAGGGGCTCCAAGGGGAGGCTCTTGGAAGTGACTGGCAGCCCCAACAAGTCACTGTGTCTGCAGGTGCAACATCTGGAGTCAGGGTCATTCTGGCACGGGAGCCTCACCTTGCGGTTAGGGAGTCTGCGAGCAGAAGCCTGGAACTGGGATAACCACTGCTCTGTCAGCCCAGTAGGCCCTGGGGCCTCCAAAACACATACCGTTCCCCACCCCCCAGCCCACGCAGCATGAAGAATAACATGGCCACAGGCAAAGGGACAGATGACTCTCAAACACCAAGCTGCAGATGGCAGTAGCCAGCCAGGATCTAACGGTATGGCCACATTTGGGGCCTGCAGGACTCAGGTCCAGGAGGAGGGGAAGGTGAGATGGGAGAGGGTTATCTGGCAAGGTCAATAAATTAAAAATCATCTATAGATGTATCAATCTACAGATCTATAAATTAAAAGTATGTTTACTTTGAATCTATAAATTAAAATCAATACATTAACAAATAAACATGTGTGTCTGTGTATGCTCCTCTACGTGTTAAAAGTACACACATCATACAATTCTAAGACATAGATGGCAGTTTGGAGGAGTTAAAGCTCCTTTCTGAGCAGGGTTGCCTAGGCAGAGGGAGGCCGAGCTGAGTGGAGCTGAGTGCAACTTTCATCACGTCAGCCGGGTTTTACATGAGGCATCACATGTCAACATCTCTCCCAACCCTAGGGTCGCCTAGGCGTCTGTGCCCCAGTCCAAGCGAAAGGCGAGTGTGGCTCCAGTGGCGAAGAGGCAGAGGATGGTGGGTTTGGGATGGACCTTAGGGGAGAGATGCCAGGACTTGCTGATAGATTGATGTGGGCAGGGAGAGAGAGGGCAGTCGCCACCCAGACTTGGGGCCCTCGCCTGGGACGTGGAGAGCCCGAGGAGCGCTGGCCTCGGGAGGGGTCTGCGGCAGGGTCTCGCATCTCCTGTGGCAGCTTTAGGGGGCCAAGGTTGGGCTGCATTTGGAGAGAGCGAGCCCACGTTCCTGCTGGTGTGCAAGCCTGTGAATTGGGGTTAAAAACACATGTTGAAGAATGACCTAGAACTTGCTCAGAGATTTATGAGAGAAAACAGGGACAACTGGCCTGGAGGAGTCATGAGGCTCCCGTCCCCTAAGATGGCGTGTGCAGAAGGGGCTGCTGCGGGAAGACCATACGGGGCTGGGTCCAGGCTATGATGGATTCTTTCCCTTCTGGGTCATTTGTTATAATCTCGGACTTGTCAGGTTAATTAACCATCCTTCAAAGAATATGATTTTTCATGACTACGTTATCATCAGATGACAAACGAGTGGCACATCTCCCAGGCTGCGTATACGAGGCAGGGACGTCACTCGGGCCTTGGACATCTCAGCCTCACCTAGCATCTTAGGTCCCAGTGGTCATGGTCCTGCTGTTTCAACTGACTCATGATTTTCTCTTCATTTGTGGCTCCTTCTCTGAGCAGCGCAGAGCAGTGGTACGGTATCTGGGTTCTGCAACCAAATGCTGCTTTGTGAGCCGGACAAATTATTTAACTGTGAAACAACTTACCCTGCTTGCCTGGATTTCCTCTGATTAAGGGCCACATCTGTCTTCTGTGTTTTCCCCACGTAGGTAGTGTCTCATACCAGACATTAGCACAAGAAACATTTATAGAGTATTTACCAGTTTGGGACATTGCTCCAAGTGTTTTACATGCAGTAACTCTTTGGAAAGTCGTACAACCCCGAGATCATCATCCTCGTTTCACGGTTGAGCAAACTAAGATAAAGTTGAGGCACTCATCAGAGGTCAGTAAGTGGTGGACCAGGAGGAAGTAGATCCAGCCCGCTGGGCTAGCACCCACACACTGAACCACCCAGTGAACAATCCCACCCACGAAAGAGCACGCACGTCGTTACAGTGGCTATTATAGCGAGTGCAACTATGTCTAAAGAAGCCAGGCTTGGAAGTACAGACAAGATTGAAATCTCCACAGCTGTGATGAAGCTAGCAGGTGCCTGTCACCGTCCTCTAGTTGAGAAGGGTTTCTCCTGCTCCACTCATTTTCCTTCTGGTCATCAGTTCTGTTTGCGCCCAGACCGAATGAACTCCAGTCAAGGCCTGACGGGAGGAGTAGGGGTTGTCAGTGTGGCCAGACGTCAGGACTTCAGAAGGCTAACAGGGGTGAGAGGAGCGTCATCCACAGCCCGGTCTTCTGGACGTTATGGGCAGGAGTCCCCGGAATGTCACCCCTTGCAGTGAGTCTACCAGTGGCGGCAGCAGAGCCCTTGCTGCTGGCTGCAGATGCCCCATCACAGCACCTCTGGGGTGACTCTTGGACATGATTTCAGTTCCTAGTTGTGCTTGACTCTCAATTTGTTGCCATCTCCTGATTTAAACTCAGAAAAGGAAAAAAATCAGAACCACATTGTGAAGGCTTCCTTATGCTTCTTTTTTTGCTAAAAAAAATTAATGGGTGGCCCTGACCCACTTCCCTGGGGAGCTCACACCACACGGCCAAGAGCTCCCCGCCCGTTCACAGACTGAGCGAAGGAGGCTTGGCGTAGCTTGGTGAGGGAGGACGGCAGTGAGCCCACACGGGAGCCGCAGGTGCTCTCCAGGTCTGCGCTGTGACCCAGAGCAGACGGTGATCACACAATGCCGGCCACAGCAGCCCCGCACTCACTGGAAAACACCTGCCTTGCTTTATTTAAGCAAGAGCTTATCCACTTCAAACTGAAGTGGGATTTGTCAGCTACCTGGCTGATTTTATTTACATGAACAATAATAAAGATGAGTGAACACTTAGTTTTTGTATAATTAGAATCAATTTTATTTTAAAATTAGCTTAAAAGACATTCATCTTCATGAGAAAAATATCAGACAACTCCCAGTGAGGGACAGTCTACGAAGTCTGACCGGTGCTGCTCAAAACTGTCGAGGTCACCAAAAACGAGGGAAGTCTGAGAAAGCATCACAATCAAGAAAAGCCCAAGGAGACATGCCAACTAAAAGTCCCGTGGTCTCCTGGCTGGGGTGCTGCTGGGCCAGAACAAGGGTATTAGGAAAAAACTGAGCAAATCCAAACAATGTGTGGCCTTCAGTCCATGATCACGCATCAACAGTGGCCCACTGACTATAACGAACGTTCCAAACCAACGAAAGATGTTAGTAATAGGGGAGGCTGGCTGTGGGGCATCAGGAACTCTCGGCTACACTTCCAACTTTTGGGTAGGTCTAACGCTGCTCTAAAATAAAAACTTAATTCAGAGATGCAAACAGCGTCCTGTTAGAGCCTGGAAAAAAAGAGAAAATCCTAACAGCCGGCAGAGTGATGTCTCAGCCTGGACCCAGAGGAGTTTGACAGTGAGGAAGGAGGGCAGAGCCTTCTGGCCCTTGGCGTGCCAATTCCCAGGGGTACAAAAGAACACGGCAGGCTACGGAAGGGCAAGGAAATCGCTGTGCCCAGGGCCACAGCCGAGGGGATGGAGGGTCGGGAAGTCTAGGTGCAAACTAAGCGCTAACATGCTCAGTCGCTTGGCTATTTGAATTTTGTGAAATCCGTTTTCTCATTTGCAAAGCTAGTTGCAGAAAGACCATAAGTGACTATGTTAAATGGAAGTTTGGAGATGTGGAGGAAAGATCCAGAAGTTCTAATATTTATTTAGTAAGTGTTCCATCCTTATGGAGGAATAGTTACACTGACTTTGATTTTTTACATTTGACTCAGGGCTGTGCATTGGCAACCTGAGTTATTTTGATTCTCAGTTATCTGAGTTATCTGATATATATGTTTGGCACTTATATTTTAAAATAGTCCAGTATTATTAGGCTTTGCAAGGATCAAACTTTGGGGTCCTGCTCAGACATCTGGTGCTCAGACACGTGGCCCAGCGGCCCCCACACCTGTGCAGAGAGATGCCGCAACATGGGGAAGCAGGCTCTGTGTCCAGAACCTCACCGCTGAGGTCTTGAGAGATCCGTTTGCAATTGCTGCTATCCTTGCCTTTTACTTATCTTCGCTTGGCTTTACTGTTATCAATCATTTTTGTTGTGGGTTGGGGTGACGCCTACAGTGTGACGGTTTGCATTTCATCACTGATGTTTGTGGCTGGAAATCCGCCAAATGCGCCAACTTTAATCTGTGTACCCGCTGTGGTGCATATATGAGCCGTTCATACCTGTTCCACCGAGGCAGGTAAATAATGTAAGAAATTATCTTTTGGCCTGTTCAGTGGTATTTCACTGTAAGGTACCACGCTCTGTGAATTTGGGCTCCATAAATAGCCTATTACATGTTGGTTCCAATAAAGTAATCACACATTTGCTGAATTATCTTTATGTTTACAGGGAATCGTTTTAAAACTATACACTGAAATTTAAATAAATAGTCTTGTCTTGTAAACAATAAATAACTCATAGATGCTCCCTCTAATCTTTACTGTTTGTTGAATTTCTGGTGGCCTGGGTGGGTTTGGGGTGTCTTCTGAAGACAGCTGTCCTTCCCTGGTGAGGTGAACAAGGCTGAGTCCGTCCTTCCCACGGGCATTGGCAGGGCTTCCCTGTCCTCCCCAGAGGTGGACCCGCATGCTGGCTGCAGCGGTGACACAGATGCATTAGGCGGGTGGCACGCTGCTGGGGCCCTGTTTGTCCACTCCCTGTTGCACTGAGCATGTGCTAGAGCCCAGTTCTGCACAGGCCTGGGGCGTGCGTGAGGGTGGGTGCCAGGGCAGGCTGGAAGCAGTGTCCCGACCAACGTCCAGCCAGTCTTGCTGCACTGCGGGGGACAATGCAGCCAGCCACAGCCGGGCATGGCCGAACGCACACTTCCCCTTCTGGCCCCTATGCCTTGGCCTCAGGCCTTTTTCCTGGGAATTTTCCTGCAGGAATTTCACATGGCCTGATCCAGCCTTCCCAGAAGTCTCCACCCCACCCATACGTCATTCCTGGAGGGCTCAAGACTTCGGGTGCTGTCTGGGGAAGGGACTGTTGCTGGCCTGCCCTGGGACACCTCGACCGTCCACTAAGCAAATGCATCATCTCTCTGAAGGACAGGCTGGGCAGAAACCACTCTTAAGACAGGTCTTTGCAATTGCCATTCTAGTCGTAGGGACAAAACCAAATCATCCCGGTTATTCTCAGGGGTTACCTGTGAACGCATTTGCTGATTTCCGTCGGCAAGACATCCATACTCCATCCATACTCCTTAAAAGGGCACAGAGAAGCAAGCACACACACTTACAAATCAGGGTAACTCACTGCTGGCCTTTGGGGTCCTGGGATCTCACCCTCCAAGTTGGAGCCATGGGCCGTGCTGCCAGAAGGTTCCCTCAGTACAAGTCAGCAACTGCTGCCTAAGGGCTGTGTCCAGGGCGGCCTGTGGCCAACCCATTTTGGACACAGAGAGGGGTCAGACCCAGCCCTTCCCTAGAGCTCCCAGCGTGGCTGTCTAAGAGCACGCAAAGGGCGTGGCCAGCCCCTGGGATCCTGCAGCTCCTGGGTCACGTGCATGGCATCCAGCAGGATGTCCTTCCACCCACTGAGATCACCCTTCCGAGGAAGTGTGTGTCAGAAGGAGCCCTCCCGCAGCCAGCAACGTCGCTGAGCATTCACAGTCCCACCGCGCCAGAGCTAGCAGGAGGCAGGCAGGCTCTGGGCCAGGTGGGGGCCCCTGGGCCTGGGGCACGGCCACAGCTGTGCCTGGGGGACCCGCCCCAGGGGCCGGCCCCCACCCCTCTACGGCTCTCGGATGACAGGGAAGGCTGGGCTATTTGTGTGGGCGCGCTGAGGAGAAGGCCAAAACCCGAGACAGCGCCAAACAGACCGTGCAAGAGGAGCAGCCTGTTATTAAGTCTGGGGAAAAACAAAAGCAGAACTCCTTCCGCAGTCGCTTGAGGCAGCCGAGGAGGAGCTCTCCGCCGTCCGTTTCTCTGCGGCGGCTGGGTTTTCCTTACGTGGTCCACTGACTCACTTCTTTTTAAATAGTCACAAGAAGCAACAGAAAATGAACTCAAGGATAATACTTCTCAACTCCAATCCTCAGTTTGTCTGCTAGCTTCTGGCACTTTCTCTACAGGCTGAGCACAGCATGAGGCCATCCTTAATTCTTAGGGATGGGCCCTCCCTGGGAGAAAGTCCCCACTCTGGAGCTCCCCCCACCCCACACCTGTGCCGCAGCCCCTGGGGCAGCTCCCCACTTCTCTCCTGCCCTCCGATGAGTCTAAGGAGAGTGGTACAAGGGGAGGGCGGCAGGGTACTGGCTCCCACTCCACGGGCCCCACTTTTGGCGTGAAGAGAGCATCGCCCACTTGAACACCTTTACACAGTGGCTCAGCCACAGAAATGCCACAACCAGGACCAGCGCACCCGGGAGCATCAGGCTCCTAGGCCAAGCGCACGGGCTGTTTCTGGGCTCTCATCGGCTGTGGAATGAACGATTCGATTCTGCCGGTAGCCTAGATTGGGGCACAAGCCAATCTCTGGAATGGGAGGCAAAGGAAAGTGAAATGTGGCCTCTCTGCTTCCTGCTGGTTTGTTTCCTGTTATCCTTCTCAGCTGGGGAAAACAGAGGCTGGGAAGAGCAAGTTTTGGAAGGAAAGTTAAGACAAGAAGACACTCCAGGCCTTCTTGATGAGGGCTGATGTGCAATGTGTGAAACGAGCTGGCCAGGAGTCAGAGCTCCAAGAAAGTGCTGCGTTGGTCCTTTTGGGGTTTTGCACACCAACCCTGCTGGCTGCAGCAGTGAAGCGCAGAGGTTCCTGGCAAGGCTGGGAAACCAGCTGGAAAACTGCCGGCTGGGGCTGTGGGAGGGCGGGAACTGTGTATGGGTGGTCTCAGCTATCTTCACAGAGCAGGCAGAGGGACTGGGACAGAGGCCATTGCATGAACGGAAGCAGCCCAGAGGCCACGTGAGGGTGAAGGACCATTGCACACAATGGTGCAGCCAATGGGAAGAGGCCCAGCAGGACAGCATCAGGGCAGCCAGCCAAGCAGCCCTGCCTCCAGGCTTGGAATGGAAGCCGTCACCCTCAGCCCTCCCACCCACGCCTCCCGAACCCCTCTGAGCCTCCAACCTCCCGATCTGTAAGGAGGGTTAACAGTGCCTCTCTGGCAGAATTACTGAGAAGACTGGAAAGAACATATGTAGACTCTGGGGGAAAGAAGGACTTGACCCAAGCAACTTTAGAAAGTGATGTTTGGGCCAGAAACTGCAAAGCTAAAGACAAAAACAACTGTATATAACCGTTGTAATCTAGTTGGTAAAGTTCTTTCCTGTGGGCTAACAGTTTCCCAGAGTTAACAATCCCGAAGCTGCCACACATGGACACTGGGAATGAATCAACAGGGAAGTGGACTGTGGCGGTGACCCATCCTCCTTGGTTGTCCTGGGAAAACCACAGGGTTCACCTGGCCCCCGAGTTTCTCTGTGTCAAGAAAGTGCACAGAGCACAGACACTGGTCAACGTGTTGTCTCACTAGAACAGAGTCAGACATCACAGACTTTGGATTGTAATGGTGCTTAACAAATCTCCCCAAAACCTAGCGCATAAAACACCTTTTCCTGTGCTCACAGTGTCTGTGGGTGAGGAACTCAAGCAGTGCACACAAGAGGTGGCTTGTCCCTGCCCCGTGCTGTCCAGGATGCCCCGGGAAGACTCAAAGGCTGGGTGGCAGAATCATCTGAAGGAACCTTCACTCGCACGTGGTCGACTGAGACCCTCGCCAGACCCTCGAACACTCCTGCGTGGCCCCTCCAGGAGGTCTGGGCTGAGTGCAAAGGAGAGTGAGAGAGAACCAGGAGGAAGTCACAGCATCTTTTGTGACCTGGCATCAACAGTCACAAAGTCTCAGTCCTCTGCATTCTATTGCAGTTACGAACTCCAGGCAGGTTCAGAAGAGGGACCCTGTCGTGCTGTCAGAAGAGCACGCGGATGTGACGTGGATGGGTGTGGCCATCCTCGGAAAATTCAGTCTCTCACAGCCCCTCTCAGGCCCCCTCTGTGCATTTACGTGCACAGACACTGTAGAACTTGCTTGGGGTTTTCGGGGGGAGGGGTAGTGTGTTTACTTTTTACATAAGTAGGATCAACTATGTATTCCCTTGCATCTTATGCTTTCATTTAACATGAATTAATTTATTAGTACGTGTAGATCTTTTTCTTTTTATTGTGGTATAGTATTCCACAGTTTGATTATGTTGTAATTGATTTAACCATTCCTTTATTTTGATGAATCTTAAGAATGTTTTTTGCTTGTTTTCTTATTATATACAATGCTGTGATTAATATTCCTCTGTGTGTTATTTTACGCACATAACACACAATCTGACTGTGCCCAGGAAAGAGGTGATGGTGAACTGCTCAGTGAGAGAGCACACTCGCTTCAACTTTAATAGGCACCACCAAGCTCCCCCGGAGAAAGGGAAAGTGTCACTGTTCCTAATAGAGTACAAGCATGTTCTTCTCCTCACGTCCTCACCAGCACTTGGTATTTTCAATCTCTTTAACTGTTGCCTGTCTTTTGGGTGAAAAATGCTGTACCGTGTACCATGCGTATGTAACTTGCAGGTCCCTTCCTAAGGTTACATTGAGCATCTTCTCATACAGCTGTCAGCCATCTGCAGTTCTCCTGGGAATGGCCTGTGGATTTTCTTTCCTCGTCTTCCATTCAGTTTCACTGAGAAGCAGAGAAAGACAAAGTGAACAGCAGGTTTTTTTTAATCAATGAAATGAAAAAAGATGACAAAGATTCTCAATGCTTGTGAAGATGAATATTGTTGAAGTTGAGAAAAGCCACCTTATAATTACAAATATCAAAATATTTTCTTTCCACATATTCTTAATTAAAACATAACCTCTGAACCATATGAAAATATTCTTAGTTGTTTCATATGAGGTGAGACCAGAGTTGATTTTTAAAAAAATAATGATTGAAATTTTTCAGGATCATCTGTTGGCCAAGGCTTCCTCCCAGACAAGATAGTTATTTAATCCCTTAAGGATTCTAAAGTACAATGTCATCTCTTTCCGAACTACCTTCCATCCTTCCCTGATCTCCTTATTTTCTGTGACGCAGCCCCTTGTTTTTATAAGGCAAGTCTCTGCGTTTGCTCGGTGAGAAAGAACGCATTTACATTCTTTCCTCTTCCAGCCAGGAAACACCGTCTCCTGGTGCGGGTAGGTGTGACTGTCATCACTCAGTCGAGCGAGCTCCGTGGTGTCCTGCTGCACCCAGTGGCCTCACACTCTGGAGAGAGTACATTCCCAGGTGCTAGATGTGTGTGGGATGGTGGTGGTGTTTTTGGAATATTGGGATTATTTTCAACCCATCACTGTTTTGAGCTATTTAGAATCTGGTATTCAAAGGACTAGAGTTGATGAGACTGACCAAGGGTTGGAAAAAGATTCGCTACAGAGGGAAATGGTGAGGAGCGTGTTGGGGGAAGTGCGTCCAAATACTAGGACGTCCCGGAGCAGAGAGAGACGGCGGGAGGACGCGGTGCCAGGCGGACGGAGGCTGGAGCGCGGTTTGCATAAGTGGAGAAGGAAGAGGCAGCTCTCGGAGCCCCTCCGGGCAGGAGAGAACGGGTCTGCCTTGGAGCTGTGTAGCTGGGGGGGCACAGGAGAGGCAGCTCTGAGAGGGGGTGCCATCCTTGTCGACCCAACATATTCATCCTTTATTTACTTGTTAATCTGACATTTATTTCTAGAGTGCTTGCTACTGTGTCAAACATTGTTCTAGACGCTAGGGATGCAACGGGGGAAAATGAATGAAGTCTTTGCCTTTCCATTTGAGGAGGAGGAGACAGATATAGGGAAACCATGACACATGCACATATAGAACTTACATATGTCCGAGGGTGGAAAACGCTATCATGGAAAAAATAAAGCAGGCTAAGGAGACAGAGAGACACGGGACTGAAGACAACTCTTTTCCTGAGCGTGTCAGACTGGCTGCTCTCTCAAGGTGAGGTTGCAGCAGAGGCAGGGAGGGGAGTGACCACACAGGGACACGGAGGAGAGCCTGGAACAGGCATGAGGAAGAGAAAGTGCGGGGGCCCTGAGCCCAGGAGGGGAGGGTTCCTGGTGTGTCTGGGGACAGCGAGGAGGCTGGAGCCGCAGGAACTGAGCAAGGAAGTGGGTGGAGGGGAGGGGTAGGGACTGTAGGGGGCTGAGTAGCCTGAGCGAGGTCAGGGTGTGGACCGGGCATAGTGAGGAGGAGGTGAAATTTCCCAGGTGGGAAGTAGGGCCATTTGGATGCTGATGATGACTATTTACGTGAGCGTGTGTGGAGGAGGAGGAGG
>NW_012149186.1:28609-33990 GCF_000956105.1 Propithecus coquereli
CTAGTTGCAGAAAGACCATAAGTGACTATGTTAAATGGAAGTTTGGAGATGTGGAGGAAAGATCCAGAAGTTCTAATATTTATTTAATAAGTGTTCCATCCTTATGGAGGAATAGTTACACTGACTTTGATTTTTTACATTTGACTCAGGGCTATGCATTGGCAACCTGAGTTATTTTGATTCTCAGTTATCTGAGTTATCTGATATATATGTTTGGCACTTATATTTTAAAATAGTCCAGTATTATTAGGCTTTGCAAGGATCAAACTTTGGGGTCCTGCTCAGACATCTGGTGCTCAGACACGTGGCCCAGCGGCCCCCACACCTGTGCAGAGAGATGCCGCAACATGGGGAAGCAGGCTCTGTGTCCAGAACCTCACCGCTGAGGTCTTGAGAGATCCGTTTGCAATTGCTGCTATCCTTGCCTTTTACTTATCTTCGCTTGGCTTTACTGTTATCAATCATTTTTGTTGTGGGTTGGGGTGACGCCTACAGTGCGACGGTTTGCATTTCATCACTGATGTTTGTGGCTGGAAATCCGCCAAATGCGCCAACTTTAATCTGTGTACCCGCTGTGGTGCATATATGAGCCGTTCATACCTGTTCCACCGAGGCAGGTAAATAATGTAAGAAATTATCTTTTGGCCTGTTCAGTGGTATTTCACTGTAAGGTACCACGCTCTGTGAATTTGGGCTCCATAAATAGCCTATTACATGTTGGTTCCAATAAAGTAATCACACATTTGCTGAATTATCTTTATGTTTACAGGGAATCGTTTTAAAACTATACACTGAAATTTAAATAATATGCAGATGCTTATAGTCTTGTCTTGTAAACAATAAATAACTCATAGATGCTCCCTCTAATCTTTACTGTTTATTGAATTTCTGGTGGCCTGGGTGGGTTTGGGGTGTCTTCTGAAGACAGCTGTCCTTCCCTGGTGAGGTGAACAAGGCTGAGTCCGTCCTTCCCACGGGCATTGGCAGGGCTTCCCTGTCCTCCCCAGAGGTGGACCCGCATGCTGGCTGCAGCGGTGACACAGATGCATTAGGCGGGTGGCACGCTGCTGGGGCCCTGTCTGTCCACTCCCTGTTGCACTGAGCATGTGCTAGAGCCCAGTTCTGCACAGGCCTGGGGCGTGCGTGAGGGTGGGTGCCAGGGCAGGCTGGAAGCAGTGTCCCGACCAACGTCCAGCCAGTCTTGCTGCACTGCGGGGGACAATGCAGCCAGCCACAGCCGGGCATGGCCGAACGCACACTTCCCCTTCTGGCCCCTATGCCTTGGCCTCAGGCCTTTTTCCTGGGAATTTTCCTGCAGGAATTTCACATGGCCTGATCCAGCCTTCCCAGAAGTCTCCACCCCACCCATACGTCATTCCTGGAGGGCTCAAGACTTCGGGTGCTGTCTGGGGAAGGGACTGTTGCTGGCCTGCCCTGGGACACCTCGACCGTCCACTAAGCAAATGCATCATCTCTCTGAAGGACAGGCTGGGCAGAAACCACTCTTAAGACAGGTCTTTGCAATTGCCATTCTAGTCGTAGGGACAAAACCAAATCATCCCGGTTATTCTCAGGGGTTACCTGTGAACGCATTTGCTGATTTCCGTCGGCAAGACATCCATACTCCATCCATACTCCTTAAAAGGGCACAGAGAAGCAAGCACACACACTTACAAATCAGGGTAACTCACTGCTGGCCTTTGGGGTCCTGGGATCTCACCCTCCAAGTTGGAGCCATGGGCCGTGCTGCCAGAAGGTTCCCTCAGTACAAGTCAGCAACTGCTGCCTAAGGGCTGTGTCCAGGGCGGCCTGTGGCCAACCCATTTTGGACACAGAGAGGGGTCAGACCCAGCCCTTCCCTAGAGCTCCCAGCGTGGCTGTCTAAGAGCACGCAAAGGGCGTGGCCAGCCTCTGGGATCCTGCAGCTCCTGGGTCACGTGCATGGCATCCAGCAGGATGTCCTTCCACCCACTGAGATCACCCTTCCGAGGAAGTGTGTGTCAGAAGGAGCCCTCCCGCAGCCAGCAACGTCGCTGAGCATTCACAGTCCCACCGCGCCAGAGCTAGCAGGAGGCAGGCAGGCTCTGGGCCAGGTGGGGGCCCCTGGGCCTGGGGCACGGCCACAGCTGTGCCTGGGGGACCCGCCCCAGGGGCCGGCCCCCAGCCCTCTACGGCTCTCGGATGACAGGGAAGGCTGGGCTATTTGTGTGGGCGCGCTGAGGAGAAGGCCAAAACCCGAGACAGCGCCAAACAGACCGTGCAAGAGGAGCAGCCTGTTATTAAGTCTGGGGAAAAACAAAAGCAGAACTCCTTCCGCAGTCGCTTGAGGCAGCCGAGGAGGAGCTCTCCGCCGTCCGTTTCTCTGCGGCGGCTGGGTTTTCCTTACGTGGTCCACTGACTCACTTCTTTTTAAATAGTCACAAGAAGCAACAGAAAATGAACTCAAGGATAATACTTCTCAACTCCAATCCTCAGTTTGTCTGCTAGCTTCTGGCACTTTCTCTACAGGCTGAGCACAGCATGAGGCCATCCTTAATTCTTAGGGATGGGCCCTCCCTGGGAGAAAGTCCCCACTCTGGAGCTCCCCCCACCCCACACCTGTGCCGCAGCCCCTGGGGCAGCTCCCCACTTCTCTCCTGCCCTCCGATGAGTCTAAGGAGAGTGGTACAAGGGGAGGGCGGCAGGGTACTGGCTCCCACTCCACGGGCCCCACTTTTGGCGTGAAGAGAGCATCGCCCACTTAAACACCTTTACACAGTGGCTCAGCCACAGAAATGCCACAACCAGGACCAGCGCACCCGGGAGCATCAGGCTCCTAGGCCAAGCGCACGGGCTGTTTCTGCGCTCTCATCGGCTGTGGAATGAACGATTCGATTCTGCCGGTAGCCTAGATTGGGGCACAAGCCAATCTCTGGAATGGGAGGCAAAGGAAAGTGAAATGTGGCCTCTCTGCTTCCTGCTGGTTTGTTTCCTGTTATCCTTCTCAGCTGGGGAAAACAGAGGCTGGGAAGAGCAGGTTTTGGAAGGAAAGTTAAGACAAGAAGACACTCCAGGCCTTCTTGATGAGGGCTGATGTGCAATGTGTGAAACGAGCTGGCCAGGAGTCAGAGCTCCAAGAAAGTGCTGCGTTGGTCCTTTTGGGGTTTTGCACACCAACCCTGCTGGCTGCAGCAGTGAAGCGCAGAGGTTCCTGGCAAGGCTGGGAAACCAGCTGGAAAACTGCCGGCTGGGGCTGTGGGAGGGCGGGAACTGTGTATGGGTGGTCTCAGCTATCTTCACAGAGCAGGCAGAGGGACTGGGACAGAGGCCATTGCATGAACGGAAGCAGCCCAGAGGCCACGTGAGGGTGAAGGACCATTGCACACAATGGTGCAGCCAATGGGAAGAGGCCCAGCAGGACAGCATCAGGGCAGCCAGCCAAGCAGCCCTGCCTCCAGGCTTGGAATGGAAGCCGTCACCCTCAGCCCTCCCACCCACGCCTCCCGAACCCCTCTGAGCCTCCAACCTCCCGATCTGTAAGGAGGGTTAACAGTGCCTCTCTGGCAGAATTACTGAGAAGACTGGAAAGAACATATGTAGACTCTGGGGGAAAGAAGGACTTGACCCAAGCAACTTTAGAAAGTGATGTTTGGGCCAGAAACTGCAAAGCTAAAGACAAAAACAACTGTATATAACCGTTGTAATCTAGTTGGTAAAGTTCTTTCCCGTGGGCTAACAGTTTCCCAGAGTTAACAATCCCGAAGCTGCCACACATGGACACTGGGAATGAATCAACAGGGAAGTGGACTGTGGCGGTGACCCATCCTCCTTGGTTGTCCTGGGAAAACCACAGGGTTCACCTGGCCCCCGAGTTTCTCTGTGTCAAGAAAGTGCACAGAGCACAGACACTGGTCAACGTGTTGTCTCACTAGAACAGAGTCAGACATCACAGACTTTGGATTGTAATGGTGCTTAACAAATCTCCCCAAAACCTAGTGCATAAAACACCTTTTCCTGTGCTCACAGTGTCTGTGGGTGAGGAACTCAAGCAGTGCACACAAGAGGTGGCTTGTCCCTGCCCCGTGCTGTCCAGGATGCCCCGGGAAGACTCAAAGGCTGGGTGGCAGAATCATCTGAAGGAACCTTCACTCGCACGTGGTCGACTGAGACCCTCGCCAGACCCTCGAACACTCCTGCGTGGCCCCTCCAGGAGGTCTGGGCTGAGTGCAAAGGAGAGTGAGAGAGAACCAGGAGGAAGTCACAGCATCTTTTGTGACCTGGCATCAACAGTCACAAAGTCTCAGTCCTCTGCATTCTATTGCAGTTACGAACTCCAGGCAGGTTCAGAAGAGGGACCCTGTCGTGCTGTCAGAAGAGCACGCGGATGTGACGTGGATGGGTGTGGCCATCCTCGGAAAATTCAGTCTCTCACAGCCCCTCTCAGGCCCCCTCTGTGCATTTACGTGCACAGACACTGTAGAACTTGCTTGGGGTTTTCGGGGGGAGGGGTAGTGTGTTTACTTTTTACATAAGTAGGATCAACTATGTATTCCCTTGCATCTTATGCTTTCATTTAACATGAATTAATTTATTAGTACGTGTAGATCTTTTTCTTTTTATTGTGGTATAGTATTCCACAGTTTGATTATGTTGTAATTGATTTAACCATTCCTTTATTTTGATGAATCTTAAGAATGTTTTTTGCTTGTTTTCTTATTATATACAATGCTGTGATTAATATTCCTCTGTGTGTTATTTTACGCACATAACACACAATCTGACTGTGCCCAGGAAAGAGGTGATGGTGAACTGCTCAGTGAGAGAGCACACTCGCTTCAACTTTAATAGGCACCACCAAGCTCCCCCGGAGAAAGGGAAAGTGTCACTGTTCCTAATAGAGTACAAGCATGTTCTTCTCCTCACGTCCTCACCAGCACTTGGTATTTTCAATCTCTTTAACTGTTGCCTGTCTTTTGGGTGAAAAATGCTGTACCGTGTACCATGCGTATGTAACTTGCAGGTCCCTTCCTAAGGTTACATTGAGCATCTTCTCATACAGCTGTCAGCCATCTGCAGTTCTCCTGGGAATGGCCTGTGGATTTTCTTTCCTCGTCTTCCATTCAGTTTCACTGAGAAGCAGAGAAAGACAAAGTGAACAGCAGGTTTTTTTTAATCAATGAAATGAAAAAAGATGACAAAGATTCTCAATGCTTGTGAAGATGAATATTGTTGAAGTTGAGAAAAGCCACCTTATAATTACAAATATCAAAATATTTTCTTTCCACATATTCTTAATTAAAACATAACCTCTGAACCATATGAAAATATTCTTAGTTGTTTCATATGAGGTGAGACCAGAGTTGATTTTTAAAAAAATAATGATTGAAATTTTTCAGGATCAT
>NW_012149186.1:35496-40659 GCF_000956105.1 Propithecus coquereli
GGGGGGGGAGGAGGAGGAGGAGGAGGAGGAGGTGGGAGCGGGGTTTGTTGCGAAGGTGGAGTCCTAGGTTCCTAGCGGGAGTAAATGGGCGACGGTTGTACATTAACTGACACGGGGAACTTTGGAGGAAGGTCAGGGGTGTGAGAGACTCTGTGTGTGTGCGCGCGCGCGCGAGCGCGTGTGTGTGTGTGTGTGTGTGTGTGTGTGTGTGTCAGCATGTTTGCGTGTGGGCACGCACACATGTCTGTGTGTGAACATGCGTGTGTGATCAGTGTCTGCATGTGGACATATGAGCGTAGGTGCTGCAGGGGGCGATAGAGGTCGGTTAGGACATGTCAATTCTAAATGCTAACGGCACGTCCAGTAGAGATGTTGAGTGGGAAGTTCCTGACTTAGAACTCAAGGACAAGCCTGGATTGGAAACACAGGTGAGGAAGTTAACAGCAGGTAAATGTGCCCTATTCAAAGCCACACCCGTGGATGGATGGCACTGACTGGGGAGCGGCCGGAGTTACGGGGTGCCCTGTGAAGTAGGGGAAATGGGCTGGGGAGCATTTCTTAGGCGTTTCCTTCAAATTCAACAAAAGCAAAAGACAGTTTTCAGGAGCGGTTAGCAGTGTCATGCTAGGGAGGGCTGCAGTGAGCTGAGGACCAAGCGTTTCTCATTTCATTTGGCACCGTGGCTGTTGAGGGCGCTGCTGAGAGCGGTCAGGGGGCGGAGGGGCAGGGGTTAGATGGACGCCCCAGGAGCGGACACAAGGCAAACCGCGCAAGGCAGCACTAGACATCTCTGCTTTAGAAAGGAAAGCGCTAATGGCGGTAGCTGGACAAAAGGACACTGAAAAAATGACAAAGGCAGGAGAGACAGCAAATTTATAATTTGGTGGAAATGATCCAATAGAAAGGAAGAGCCTGAGAAAGCGAGGGGAGAAATGGGAAAGCTAAGGAGCATGGTCAAGCAGGAGAGGGGCCGAGTGGATGCGCAGAAAGGGCCCTGGGAGAGCAGCTCTGCGCTCCCTGCTGCACGCAGACGGGCACCTAGGGCTTGGGAGCCAGCATTATGGAACTTGAACTCCCCTGGCTGAAAACTAGGGGAAGCTCTGGAGGGATTTGGAGCAAGTCAATCTGCATCTGAAAAGATCACTCTGGAGAACAGGGTGGAGAGTGGGGAAGAGTGAGAGCAAGCTTGGCTGGTGACCAGGAGTCCAGCTACAGAGCTGGCGGCAGGATCAATTCATGGGAAATTTAGAAGATCGAACATAGAGTGTGGCTAGTGTTTGATGAGGCTGGTGGAAGGAAGTTGTCCAGAACGATCTCCAGAGTTTTTTCTTGAGTGGCTGGTGAAGGTTGGAGCCATTTGCGAATATTGGAACACCAAAGAAGGAGGTCTGCTGGGAGGCTGATGGGCCACTCTTGAGCAAGCTGAGTGTGAGACAGAAACATTCAGAAGTGAGCTAGTGGAAGGGTCTGGAGATTGGACGAGTGGTAACTGGGATAGAGAGATCTGAGGTTGTCTGCACATGCGTGGTTAGCTGAGGCCACAGCACTTTACATGGTCCTCTTAGAACAGGCATCAGCGGTGGGTGGGATCTTAGCCTTTTCAAGGTGCAGGAGAGGTTACAGATCTAAACTCAGTGTGAAAGGGGCTGAAGGATCCACAGGAAGGAGAAAAGGGCCCCCACTTTGTCAAACTCTTCTCAGAAGGGCCTTCTGGTGTTTTAGGGGGCTTAAGAGGCAGGCAGAATCCTAGGACAATCGAAGGAAATTGGAGGCTGTTGAGTCAGAAGCCGTGAGCGCTGATGAGGAGGAGAATAGTTTTATTTTTAAAAAATCAGTATGTGAGGGAATTGAAATGAGGCATGGTATCTCAGCTCTGGAATTTAGGCCTTTAAAAGACAAGTAAGTGTATTTATGTGCTAAACTCGATAATATTTAAAGGGCCAAGCATTGTTCTAAATACCTTATGAATATTATGCAATGCTCTCCACAACACACTGAGATAGGTCCTATTTTTATCCCTGTTTTATAGGTGAGTAATCTGAGACCTCACTAAGGTCGTACTTAGTCTGCTGGTGCACGGCAAAGTCCAGCTTCACGCCCAGGCAAGCTGGCTCCAAGCCTGAGCTATGATCATCACCCCGAGATGCAAACTTCAATGTAAGGACAGATGCCAGGTGTTTAGGAAAGCAAACATGTTGGCTCCACGGCCTGCATTTCTTTAGGGTAAGTAGCAGCAGCTGGAGATGCACGGAAGGAGAGATGATGGGTGTTCATGACAAATGAAGGACGACAGCAACCCCGGGTAAGCAAACTGTTAATGTGAAGGATAACTTCAGCTGTATGGATGGGGGAAGAAGAGAAAATTATTAATAAGGTAGTTCCTTGTTCTTAAAACATAACTTAAACTCAACTGAGTTAAGTTTTCATTTGTGTTTTAAACATCGCCGAGACCTGTGGCCTCCACAGATAAGATGGACATTGGGGAGAGTCAGGGAAACCCTTCCAGAGGGCCCAGGGGACCTCAAGCATTTTAAACCTTTGTTTTCCCAAACCAGAAAAAATATGTAACTCATTTTATAAAACTTATAGAAACCTGATAACAAGGCCTGACAAAGATGGCACTAAAAAAGTAAGCAATATATCGATCTCACTTATGACATAAAGTAATAGCTAATTAAATTTAACAGAGTATGAAAATAGTAATTCACCATGACTGGATTTGGGTCATCTCTTGACTAAAGATAGTTAAAAATTATTAACTCCAACAATTCTTTACACTGAAAGGAAAATCTGATCATTTCAATAGATATTAAAAAGACATAATAATCAGACATAAACCCATACATGGATGGTCAGGTGAATTTTCAACATGGATGCCAAGATAATTTAATAGGGGGAAGAATAATCTTTTTAGCAAACTGTGCTGGGACTACTGGATATCTGCATGCAAAAGAGTGAAGTTGGATCCCTATCTCACACCATATAAAAAAATTAACTAAAAACGGAAAAGACCTAATTGTAAGAGCTAAAACTATAAAACTCTTAGAGGAAACATGGGTGTAAATTCTGAGAATTGAAGACATATCAATAACTTATACATGAATATTCACAGCAACATCACGCCATACATCATGCAATAATTCCCATAATATAAAATGTGAAAACAACCTACGTGTTTACCAAATGTTGAACGGATAAACACAATGTGTATATGCATACGATGAGATATAATTCAGCTATAAAATGAAATGAACTGGTCCATGCTGCGTTTGGATGAACCTTGAAAACATTACGTAAAGGGAAAGAAGCCAGGCACAAAAGGCCACATAATATATGATTCTCTGTATGCGAAATATCCAAACAGGAAAATTTATAGAGACAGACAGCAGATTAGTGGTTCCCAGGAATCCAGGGGAAAGGGAAGAATGAGAGTAACTGATAATTGTTGTGGGATTTCTTCTTGGGGTGACGGTTACACAAGTTCGAGAATATATTGTAAACCACTGAATTATATGCTTTAAAAAGCTGAATTTCATGGCATGTGAATTATATTTCAATTTTAAAGACATGTAATAAATACAACAACCATTCCTGTTATAAATTCCTTAGAAACTGAGAATAAAAATTTTTTCAGATGATATAGAATATCTATCTTAAAATTAAAAAGGAAAAAAAATCTACTGATACTCCCACTGAAATTATGTAAAAGGCGTCATGTATTATAATTTTTATTTGACATTGTTCTGGAAGTTATAACCCATTCGTAAGACATAAAATAGAAATGTTATATACAATAGACAGAAAATTATAATTTTCAGAAAAAGATATACTTTCTTAGAATGTTCAAATGAGTTAACTAGAAACTATTGACAAAAGAGATAATCAAAGGATTGAGATGTAAGATTGATCTCAAAATCATCCTTGTGTATTGGATATGACTAATTAGAAAATAACATGAAAAATATTCCATCTACTAGATAAATGGATCTTCATGGAAATATTGCAAGAGCAATGAAATATCCAAGTGATTATCTCTGGTTGAGAATTGCTGATCAATTTTGTTTTTTTCTATAGTTTTCATTATTTTATGTTCTCTAAATTGAGCAAGTATGGCTTCCAGAATAAAAAGGCAATAAACCGTTTAATCAAATATTATCTCAGGAGTGACTTTGGCGGCCTTCCCAGTTCACATTTGTGGTCCACAGACCACCCCGTGAGAATCTCAGCTCTTAACATCTTCATCCTCCGTCTTGCAGAGTTCAACTAGCTTCGCTTTTAAGAGCCCTTTGTAACCGGCGAGGTTCCAGCCAACTCAAGGCAGTTAAGTCAAAGCTCTTTTTGAGATGTGTCCTCACTTCTTGTAAAGGGCAAGAGCTGTGAGAGGGAGATCTTGAGAGAGAGCCAGGGTGGGGACTCAGTGGCAAGGGTGAAGATGACGAGTCCAGGAAAGGCCCCGGAAAGGTACACGTGAGGCCGGGTACCAGGCCACGCAAGCAGAGGCAGGGGAGGGAGCGGAAGGAGCATGCAGGAAAGATGGAAAAGTTGGGAAGGGAGCTGGAGGGGAGGCGGAAGGGGCAGAGTTAAGAGTAACGTGTGATACACCGTTCAGGAGCTGACATCACAGAGGGGTCCGGGCAGGGGGAGTGTGGGGGAAGACGAGGGTCCCGTCAGAGATGGCGGAATCTTGACGGAGCTTTGCCTGGGCGTCGACAGTAATGGCTGCTGCTATGGGCTGAACTGTCCCCCAACATTCCTGTGTTGAAGCCCGAACCCCCAGTACCTCAGAACATGCCTGTATGTGGAGACAGAGCTTTTAAGGCGGTAACTAAGGCGACACGAGTGCACATGGCGGGGCCACTCCAATACGACTGGTGTCCTCATAAGAAGGAGAGATTAGGACACAGACACCCACGGAGGGAAGGGGTCACAGAGAAGATGGCCATCTGCAAACCAAGGAGAAATCAGCCCAGCCAGCACCCTAATCTTGGACTTCCAGCTACCATGGGCGATGCACTCCCGCAGTGTAAGCCAGCTGGGCCGCGCGCTGTGTTACGGCAGCCGGAGGAAACCAGTGGATTCTGAGGAGCAGGAGCCAGAGGCGGGGAGACGGAGCCGTCGAGGCTCCAGGGGTCCGTGTTTTAGGCAGGGGGCCTTTCCGGGCAG
>NW_012149186.1:41742-46611 GCF_000956105.1 Propithecus coquereli
CCTTTTCAAAGGCCAAGAAACATTCTTCCTTCAACTTCAGCCTCTGTTGACTTAAGTCATTGCTGTTGAAAGCACTTAAACAGCAAAAGCACAAACATCTAAGTTTATAGTTGCTTTATGACTGAAAACAAAAACAAATTTATAAATTAAATACACACACAGTTAACGAACAGCAATAAAACTCTACCAACATTAACTTTATGCGACTATTGAGCTTGGTGTTGGTGGACCAACTTGCTTCTTGTGTGAATGTGGGACTGAGTGTGACTCAGACTCGTCTGGGGGTGGTGGGTCCTCACGGCCATGTGTCTGGCAGCGGGTCGGATACCGCCGGCAGCAGCACCCTGAGAGAGCCCGATTTCTTCACCCCCACAGGAGTCAAACTGCCATCTGGGCCCGACTTGCTCCTCGCAGACTCCTGTTGCTTACGAGCCATCGTTCTGCAGCACTTTCAGTCTGGACTGGCTCCAAGCTTGGAGTCTTTGCGCCTCTATAGGGGACTTACTGAGAGACGTCTTATTCACTTATTTTTAAATTATTAGGAGTCCAGAGTGACAACTTCCCTGAAGCCTAAGTCTTCTGCTCAGATTCACAAAATATCAGAACCGTATCTTACTGCAACATCTCTAAAATTGAGATGAAGCATTTCATCATCAATAGCACCTTATAATAGATTGAAATATGATAATTTGTATGACTTAGTAGCTATTAATAATTATATGATTCTTATAACCAACATATAAATAAAAAATTGAGATGTCTTAAAGTTTATAAACAAACTTTTATTTTCAAATTTTATTTTGAAAAAAGTGAAAACTTACAGAAGCTACATGAATAGTACAATGATCCACCAACTCTTCCCATTTTGCCTCTTCCTGAGTCTGTCTCTCTTTTTATATATATACATAATATATGTTATAGATGCACTTGTTATTTTTGCTGAACCATTTAAGAGTACTTTGTAGACATCGTGATTGTTAACACTCCTAAGAATAAGTGCAAAGGCATTCTCTTCCATAACCATACCCAGGAGATTTAACATTTACATAGTATACGATACAGTCCATCCATATTCAAATTTTGCCAACAGTACCGATAATGTTCTTTTTAGCAATTTTCTTCTGATCCCAGATCTGATGAATCCAGGATCACACATGGCATTTAGTTGGTAAGTCTCTTTAACCTCCTCTGTTCTGGACAGGTCCTCAGTCTCTGTGTGGCTCACTGAATGTTTTGTTCAATGAAAGTAGAAGGCATGGACTAAGATTTTTAGTCTTGCACGTCAGTGGTCAGTTCTAAGGTAAATTTTCCTTGTGGTCAGGTGTCCAGTTTCTAGTCCCTCTCTCATTCAAATCTCCTCCATCTGGAGCCTCCTAGGAATCTGGGGCCTTTTCTTTCCATTTCCTGGGAGCTCGCCCAGGTTCCTGCGTCCAGCCAGCCCGCAGAGTCCTCGGCACCAAGCTGACAATTGCTGCGAAGGTCGTGAGCGATGCCCGTCTATCAGGGTCACCAGTGAGGTTGGTTAGAAGAAGCTATTTCTATGTAGATATCCTGTCTGGTCCACAGCTTTACAATTTCTTTCTTTTAAGGAAAACAAAACAGTACACTCTACCCCTTCCCCTGTTGTGCAGGGGGAAGATGCTGCCGGAGGTTTCATGCAAATTCTACTGCAGGTGGCTCCAGGCTTTTCCTTCTGATTGGCCGGGCACATTGTCTCTAACCATCATCTCTTCTTTCTTGTCCTTTCCCGGCCCTATCACTCACAGCTGAAAACCTCTTTTATCCAGAGTCTACTCTTTGTTCGCTCCCTTTCAGTGGCAATTCAAGCACACAACTGACTGCTGCTTTTAGCTGTAAAATGCCTGTGAGCAATTTGGAGGGAGAGATAATACTCAAAATTACTCATATAAATCCAGACTGAAAAAGCAATACATAGAAATCTGCTGAACATCTTAGAAGGGGTGTTTATTTTTCCTTGGTGCTCTTAGTTTAGGGATATATTTGTAGTATATTGTGTAATCAAAGTCAAGTCGATTACAAAGCCATGCCATACTCTTCCATCTCTGACCCAAGTTTTAACAAACAACTGGATGATGAAAGAACAAAAGCCCCAGTATCAGGTGACCACAGAATGCACTTATTTTGAAGGAATCTGGATTTCCAAGGTTCTTTCAGCGGTGACCAGTAGAATGCAGGATTGGTCAAGCAGGGCCGCCACATAGGTTAGTGTCTGCAGGAACCCAGATGAACTTTAGAATTGTCTAAATGCCCATCCAGCAACCCCAGATGGGGGTTTTTAGAAGAGATAATCTAAAAAGAATAATTGCACCGCGTGATTCTTCTAATTCAGAACAAAATCAGACCCGACGGGGGATGGACGAATAAGTTGGGGGAGGGTTTCCAAATCGTCCTGCGCTCGTGAGTGAGTGGGCCGGCAGCAGGGCTACGGGAACTGTCTGGAAGGCCTTTGCCGGTGTGGTCCAGAGAAACTGAAACGCTGTCTCCTCCAGGCCCCTGGCTGTGTCTCCCATGGGGGCTGCGTGTCTTCCCCTGTTTCTGTGTCATGCAGCGAAGGTCTTACCAAGATGATCGGCAGGATTATTTGGGAAGCCGAAAAGTACTGACAGCGCACACAACTGAAAACAGCACAATGTTATGATCCCAGAATTATAAGAAAAACATTTTCTAGCCCCAAATCTCCAGGTCAGCACCAGTTTTGGCAAAGAGAAGACGAGGCAAAGGGCGCCTGGGTTGAATGGCTGCTCCATTCCGCAAGGAGAGACTAATATTTAGAAATATTCAATGACTGAAGCAGGAGTTGGCTCCTCCAAGAGTGGCCAACATGTCTAACGGGTTCCTTCTGCTTCTGTATATTGTGAGCACAAAGGTCGAGGCGGGAGGTCACTGAGGACACCAGACGGCCCTGTCGCTTCCCTAGCCCCCTTGGTTGCAGGCATGTTGACACGCCATTTGACGTATGTCACCTTCATTTGAAAAATGAGATTCGGAGAGGTTATACTGCCAAAGGGCCTGCAGCTGCTGCCCAGAGTGGGCCCCTGGGCTGCTTTCAGAACCAGCACTCTTCTTCCGGCACCCTCTCCCCTGCAAGTACGACTGCAGGTTCCGGGGCCAAGCTGACAGTCTGCAGTCAGAATCCAAGCTCCCAGCTCTGACGGTCAGCGGCCCACAGAACCCTGGACAGCCTGAGTTCACTAATCTTCAAAATGGGGCCCAAGACTTCACAGGGATGGTATGTGAGGCTCACTTGCTCATGTTTGCGAAGCGGTTTCCAAGCTTGGGTCTGGGAGCCTTGTGGGAATGTTTGCATTCCTGGGCTGTAGGATTCTGTTTGACGCCAGCTCTTGTCCTCACTTCTTGTCCTTGGCATCAGACCCAGGGGACCTTGCAGCCAGCTCACCGTCAGCTCCTCAGGCCCTTCCACCAATCGGACGGAGAGGTGGATAGGCCGCCCAGTCCCTGCAGGGGTGGGCTCTGCGAGCGGGTCTCCCAGCTGGAGGGACCCCAGGATGTGCCCGGGATTCAGAGATCACACATCCTTTGCAGCCACTGGCCTGGGCTGCAGGGGGGGACAGTCCCTTTGGGATATGCCCTGGGGCTCAACACCAGTGCATGGCACACTCTCTCTGTGCCTCCCCCACCTCTCCCTGCTTCCCCTGGAAGGAAGGAGGTAGGGACCCTGGGCTCCCAGCCAGGGCCCGCTTGCTAGCTGCTGCTCCCCTTTTCTGGAATCCTGCAAAGACCTCCCCTGACAGACACGCACAAAATGTACCTAACATGTATATGAATATTTTGCTTGGAGATCCTGGACTCACACATCAGTTAAGCTCAGACCCCAATTTTAGAACTGTGGTGAAGATGCCAGGAATTAATCCGGAGTGACTTGGGCTTCCTGGCTGTGTGATCCGGGTCTGTTCGTTCATCTTCCGGGTTCTGCTTCCTTATGTATAAAAATAATCGTAATGATGGCTGACATCGATGTGTCAGACGCTGGGTGAGACACCTTAACTGGAATTGTCTCACTTGGTCTTAAACAGCCATGAGGGATGAGTCCATTTCCCCAGTGTACAGCGGGAGGAAACTGGGGCACACGGAGATTGGGGAGCTGTCCCAGGGTCTCATAGTGGAGGGATTCAGTAACCCCGCCGCAAACGGTTTAGGCCTGGCTGACTGAAGGCCCCAAAGAGGCACAATGGTTACTACTAGTTTCCACATATTCTGAACTTGCCTGCGCGACCCCCTCTCCATTTTCCAGGAGTCCCCACCTCGGTTCCCCACCACCAAGTTCAGGGGGCTTCTGTCCGACCCACTCCACTGCTCTTGGCTCACGGAGGCCGCGGTGGAGGAGCACAGGAGGCGGCACAGGAGGTCGCTGCAGCAGTCTCAGGTCGGAGGTTCCAGACGCGCCTCCCCAGCTCCAAGTCCTCCTCCCCTCAGGAATCGCTGTGTCTGTGGCCAGGGGCCGCCAGGCCCACTGCAGTTACGTATTGTGTGAGTCGGAGCGATCGCCTCTCCCAGCCTCAGTTTTCTCATCTGGGAAATGGGGGTGGTGACGGAGACGCCCCAGGCCGTGGAGCGCGGCGATCGAGGGGCGGCTGCTGTGCCCAGTGCGGGCCTAGGGACCCAGAAACCCTGGCCGCGGCGGCGGCGGGCGGACCGAGGGGCGGGCCGGGCCGGGCCGGGGGCGGGGGAGCGAGGGGCCCGCCGCTCCTGTCGCCCTCATTCGGCGCTGCCGGGCGCACGTCGCCCGGCCTGTTGCTCTCCTCCAGCCCCTGTGGAATTGGAGCTGAGGAGGAGCTGAAAATGCAGATTTAGCATCAAGCACAGACATACACTCGCTCTTTCTCTTCG
>NW_012149186.1:46661-90728 GCF_000956105.1 Propithecus coquereli
GGCTCGGGGCCTGGCGGGGAGGCCTGGCGGGGAGGCCCGGCCGCCTGCGGTCGCCCGCTGCCCGGGCCGGGGCGGCGCTGTCACCGTCGCCGGAGCGCTCCCGTGGCCCGCCGCGAACTCGGCGATGCCCTCCCGGCTCCCGTCCCAGCCCCCGGCCTCGCCCGGGGCTCCCCGCTGGCGCAGGAGCTCTCGCAGCAGCCGGCTCCGTCCAGGCGGCAGGCCTCGGAGGGGGAGCCGGCGGAGCGCAGCCCCTGCGCGCTGGTGCGTGCGCTTTCTCTCTTTCCACCGCGGCCGGACCCGCAGCTGATGCAGGTTCTCCTGGGCAGCAACTTCCCTTTAGCTCGCTTCGGAGAGTTACTGCGCCGATGGAGGCAGGAGTGGCTGGGTCTGCCCTGGCCGGGACCTTGGGGACTGGGGACTTGGTCGTGGGCCCTTTGAGGTGACCAGGCCTGGGGAGACAGGGCATCGCAGGTGGAAGGAGCGGCCCCTTTCCCGCAGCGCCCTGCGTTGCAGGCGGCTTCTCTGCCCGCTGCGTGCTGGCTTCCACTGGGGTTTTGCTGCTCCCACTGGGAAGCTGCTGAAGAATTTCCCCTCTTTATTCCCCGGGGCCCTGTCCAACTTCCTTAGGGCAGTAAGGACCATGCTATGCTGGCCAGAATAAGATATATATTATTGTGATAAATAAATACATCAGTGGTGCACTTTTCCCCGGTGCCTATCCGGTACCAGGTGTGTTATCTCACCTAATCACAGTTAAACTTCAAAGTTATAATGAGGAGAGCAAATGTTTATACATCCAAGTATTTCAGAAAACAGTAATTTGGTTAATCTCGCCAATAACTTCTGAAGGAGATGCTGTTATTATCACCATTTTATAGCTGAGGAAACTGAGGCACAGGGCCATGAACTAACTTGCCTTAAGTCACCAGGCTTGTAAGTGGTGGAGCTGGGATTTGAAGCCCGGAAGCCTGGCTCTAGACCCTGTGCTTGTAACTGCTGAGCAGCAGCGTTGCCATTGTTTTTTAAATTAGGGAACTGATGCTTGGAGTTAAGTGATTTTCTGAGGGTGACCCAGCTGCTAAGTGGTGGAGCTGGCCTTCGAGCCAGCAGAGATCAGAGTCTGAGGAGGAGGGACTTGGGTAACAGTGGGAAGAAATTCATCCGTTGTTCCCCAGCTACAAGTGCTGCCAGGCTTCCAGCGAACTTGAGATCAAGGCTGTGGAAATGCACCTTGTCCCGGTTGTCACTGTCTCGGCTGGGAATGACGGGAAGTTTTACTGGGCTCATCGGGCCAGGCTGGCTCTCGAAGTCAGCCTGCACTAGCCAGAGTCAGTGGGATGCAGCGGGCACCGAGGTCCATCCTCCTCCAGGCTTCTAATTGCGGGTGCTGTCGGAGTGGGTGTCCCCAGAAATTGGCTTTTTAAGGGGGTCAAGGACATTCTCATGTCTCCAGGAGCCCTCAGGAGCCTTGAGAGCTGGAATTTGGGATCCTTCTGAGTCCGCCCTGGCTGTGCCCAAGGCCACCCCTCAGATAATGGTCACAGCTCCTGCTTTGGCGACACTCACCATGTGTGATGCCACCCAGTCTTCTGAGTGCTTCACCCACAACTCCTTGCCATGATTCTTCCAGACCCATTTTATACGGACGTCCGGCATCCTAACCACTGCACTTTTCTACCTCTCCATTTTGGGACGAAGCAGGACCTTAATGGTTACTTGGTCTCACTTTTCATTTTACAGAAAAGAAAACTGACATGCAAAATATTTACTAAAAGCAAAGCTGTAGTCCAGAGTGATGGCAAAGAGTTGTCTTTGAAGCCAGATTGCCTAGGTTCAAATTCCAACTCTGCCACCTACTGTGCAAGCTTGAACAAGTTGCTTAGGCTCTCTGTGCCTCAGTCCTCCTGTCTGTAAAATGACAATAAACAGAGTACGAGGGTAAATTGAGAAAAGACATCCAAAGTGCATGGAACAGTACTTGGCACAGAGCTTGCACCCAGCAGACTTTAGCCTCCGTCATTGGGCAAGGTGGTAATTTTGTCCTGGATAAGAACCGTCTTCAGGTGATGGGCTTAATAAGAATGAATCGCCCCATGGACTAGGTCAGGTAGTACCTCTGCGTAGTGCCCAGGGAACACTCGTTCCTGGTGCCATGGCTTTTTAAGCAATACCTGGCTACCTGAAGTGAGTGGGTGCAGTTTCTTTAGGCAGAGAGGAAGTGTGGGGCACAGAGCCACCAGCACATTCCTGGCCAGGTCATAACTGAGGGACTCTGGCTGAGCCCACCTCTGTGTCCCAGGTGTACTACTTAGCTACATGGATGTCCTTTTAGGCTGTTTTCAGAGCTGTTACTTCTTTTCATGACACTATCCAAACGCCATCAAGGGGGTTAGACCCCTTAACTCTTATCCGCAGGAATTTAAGGTTCACTTACGAGCATACCAGCTACATCCTCTGTGGGAGCCAGTGCAAAATGAAGACGTGGGGCTCCTTGATAAAAATTACTGAGATTTCAAGGAAGCAACAGCAGAGATTAAACCCTGTGTGTCTGCAGGTCTCAGGCCCACGAAGCCCGCCCTCCTAACAGGACAGCGTGCATGCCACTTGCTGGTGCTCCACTGCCACAGCTCTCAGGGCATGCAAACTAACTAATATCTATATTTTAAAGGTGTTTTCTCATTACAGCCTTATGCTCACCAAAAAAAGGCATTTTCCCATTTTTCAGGTGACGAAACTGAGGCTCCGAGGGCCTCACACGTAACAGAACCGAGTTTCCAGGCCAGCTCTGCTGGATGCCAGCCCCTGGCTTTCCACCCAGCCCCATCCAGCCACCACTTCTGTGTCTCCTTGTGTCTCCCAGCTACCTGGGAAGGCCCAGCCCCATGGCATCTGCGTGCCCAGCCCGTGTGGGTGCCCAGGACTGCTGAGTAACAGAGCATGTGCTTGCTGAAGGAGTGGGATTCACTGCAGCGGGAATCCGTACCTCTGTTTGGGTCAGTCTCTGCCCTATCGGTGTCCACAGGGGCCCTGATTGGGGTGGAGAATCCCCTGCAGAGGCCCATGTGCAGGCAGGGGTGGCTGTCTGGGCCACAGTGGGGTACAGTTCACCACAGGGCACTGATCTTTCCATTTCCAGCCTGGTCCTCCTGCCTCAGGACCTTTGCACTGGTGGTACACTCTTCTAGGAAGGTCACTCCTCATTGCTGCCCTGAATTTTATTTTATTAACTCCAACTGAGCCTTCAGCTCATGGTCACATCCCCAGGGTCCCTTCCCTGACCCTGAAGTCTAGATCAGGGTCTTGCCATGACTTTCTGAAGTCCTGCACTTACTCTCTGTAGCATGTGACACTAGTTACATTCTCCTGTGTCTCTGTCCCTATGAATGGCTGCCTCACCCACTGGGCTCCCAGCTCCCCGAGGTCAGGAACGTTCTCTTCTTCACACAGGACCTGCCACATGGGGCGTAACTCGGGGGAGCAGGAACTCTGAATGGGGGGGTAGAATGTGGGCGGGAGGGTCTGCCTCTCATCTCAATTCCCTGCAACACAGGGTCATAAGACAAGAAGTTAAATTCTTTTTTTGGGCCACAGTGACTTTGACAATCCTCCTTCCTAGGCCAGGAGAGGGGAGTGTGTGCCCTGCCAGGGCTCCTCATTTTCTTACCTGGTGGAGGAGGGGTGAGTGACCCCCATCCTATCTTGCCAAGGGGCTGGCATGGCCCCTGTTTGCTCAGCCCCTCTGCCCTGTTGGGTGTGTATGCTCTGTCTTCCAGACCGAGATCTAGCGGGGAAGGGCCTGGGCTTGTCACCTGCCCCTGGACGTGGTTGTGCCCTACTTCCCACATCCTGACTCCCAGGGGCGTTTCCTCGCTGAGCCTTGTGGGGCCTGACGACTGCGGGGGGCAGATGTCTGACCCCCATCTTAGTATTGAAATGGCGTTCGCCTCTGCCTGCGTTCTCTCCCCTCCCTCCAGACCTGCCCTCCCGCAGCGGCGGGCGTTTGGGCGCCGCCTTTGCTGGGTTCAAGGCAGCCATCTTTAGTGCCGGGGGAGGGTGTCACCTGAGAAGGCTCATCACAGGCATGGGGACCCCACAACCTGAAGTTCCAATAACATCACTTACCCCCTCATGTTGAATAAATATCTGGGCCGGGGGCCGCTGGAGGTCTGAAATGAGCCTTCCCGCGAACAGGGTTGTGGCGGTTTGCTCTGGTTGCCGTAACAAAGTACCGCAGGCCGGTGGCTTATACCACACAAATTTATTGTCTCACATTCTGGAGGCCAGAAGTCCAAGATCAAGGTGTCAACAGGGCTGGTTCCTTCCGAAACCTTTCTCCCTGGCTTGCAGAGGGCTGCCTTCTCCCCGTGCTTTCTCGTGGTCTTCCCGCTGTGCGTATCTCTGTCCTAATCTCCTTAGAAGAACACCAGTGACATTAGATTAGGATCAACCTTAATGACCTTATTTTAATTTGATTACCTCTTTAAAGACCTCGTCTCCAAATACAGTCCCATTCTGAGGTACTAGGGGTTAGAACTTCAATGTGTGGATTTTGGGGAGACACAATTCCTCCCACACAGCGAGGGTCTTTGCGCTTCAGTGGCAGAAACAGATGCAGAAAAGAGAATATGGGGCAAGATGAAGGCAGAGAGGTGTGTGATAGAGAAAAGAAGAGGGTTCATTTTGGGGAACTAGTTCAGTCCACTCCCTCTCCCGGGAGCCGCCGATCCGGCCTGAGCTGCAGAAGCGGAAGGGTTACTAGCTCGCCTCCAGCATGGAATGTGGCCTCCCGTGGGGACTGAGCACTTGGCACGTTCTCTTGGTTGCAGTCACTATAAATAATCCGTCCTTCTTGCAGCGTTAATAGGAGGAGCTTGGGGCGTGGGGGCCCGGCTGCACGCTCATCCCACCCATCTTGCTTCGATTTCCTGCCTTCCCCGGCTCTCCGGACTCCACTGGGAGCTCTTGGGGCGAGGCGGGGCTGGACTTCGATTCTGGAAGCCAGCTGCCGCGTCTGTCTATGCTGCTCTCTCCCCCTGCCCAGCCCCGGCAGCTGTTGGAGCTGGGTCAGCCTGTCCCCAGCTGCCACATTCCTCACCAGGGAGCTCCTGCCATGGGGCTGTGGGGACACGGGGCCTTGGCAGTCAGGAGCAAACGCTGCCGAACTAATTAAATATGGCTTTCGGGCAAGGTGCCCGCCAGGTGGGCAAGCTGCAGGGGCCATGGTGGGGCCAATTCCTCTTCTCTTGCCCTGGGCGAGTGACTTCTGATGACAGTGGGATTGTTACTAAAAAACATATCCCTCTCTCGGCTCCTGTGAATCTGTAATTCCCAAGTGTCTCCCGGGGCTGGCTTGGTCCCTCCTTGCTGGAGACACGCGAGATCTCATACCTGTCCACGAGAAGCTGAAAGTCCGGTCGAGCATTAACCTTGTTCTGAGTTTACTTCCATACGTGTCAGAGGTGTCTGTGCCTGAACCCTGGGGACCCGTGAATGTTACCTGATATGCGCAAAGGCACCATATGGGCGTGATTAAGTTAAAGCTCTTGGGTTATCTTCAAGTGTCCTGTGGGCTAGTGCCTATCTCTTGAGAGATGAGAAAGAAAATTAAAGAAAATTGACTCTCAAATTGTCTCTCTCGAGATGTTCAGTTTATTAAATCAACAGCAGAAACCATACAAGAGGATGACCCAGTGCCTGGATTTTCACAAGGAGGGCTATTCCCCGCCGGGCTGCTCGTGTGCTGACCCACAGCCTCCGTGTGGGATGTCTGGGTCTGTCCCGACCTCTGTCTTCCTTGCCTACCTGCAGCACTGACGGGGGTCAAAGCTTTTGGTGACCTCGACGTCTGGGGCCCAAGCCCTTTTATGTGTCTAGACGGTGACATTTAGGGGTTGAAAGATGTGGTTTGGGATGAACTGGGGACACTTGCTTGTGCAAGGGGGTGGGCAGCGAATGGCTTCCTGGCCTTGTGCACCGGTCAGTGCAGGGTGCGGGACCTGGCGAGAAGGCAGCCCTGACTGAACAGAAAGAGCTCCCCACATCCTGTGCAGTGTCTTTGCTTGGTCTCTGCGTGCCAGGAGAAGGCTCTGCCCGTGAGCGCCAAGGGTCGGCCCGGCCACAGTGCACAGTCCAGGGTGTGCCATGAACAGTGGCTCCTGGGAAAAGACAGCAGCGCCCGGCCCCTCCGAGGTCTGCTGGTTGGGATGGCTGGGTGGGGTTGGGGTGGCTCCGTCAAAGGTCAGCTCAGGGGCAGAACAGCGGCTGGGAGTGGGCAGCCCTTGGGCTGGTTCTGAGAAACCAAAGACAGGAAGGTAGTGACTGGGCCTGGAAATCCAGAGCATGTTTTGGGGTGATGGGAGGGGCTCTCATCCCTCCCCGTTCCTGGGGCCTGATCGTTCTTTATTCTTGCACCTCAACTCTGAGACCATGGACCCTGAGTCAAAGATGAAACTGAGCAGCTCTTGTCATTCCAGCTCACTGGCGCTATTTAGCACCCCAGCTGATGGGCACTAACTATCTGCCCTGGTTACGGTTGAGACAGCCGGGACAGGGCAAGGGGCACAGAAGGGCAGGCCCAGCTTCGTGGTGGACAGGCCGTCACGGGGGCAGCCCTGCCAGCCCGGCCCCAGCAGCTCGACATCAGGCTGGTGAGAAAACTGATCCAAGCCTGCTTGGGGAGGTGGCCGGGGATGGGGGGCCGGGGATGGGCTGGAAATTTTCAAGAGATGACAAAAATCCAAATCTGTATGTGAAGTCTTCTGAATTTTAAATGTTAGCAACTGATTACAAAATTCTGCAGAATACTTCTGGGCCAGGCAGTTAGTGTTTGATATCCTGCGTGGATGGGATGGACCCATCGATGGGAGAGCGGGAGCCCATGAAGGTTCGCCCCTCCTCTGGCCCTCAGGAGGGTGAAGCGCGGGCGTGGAGGGGCACGAGCTTGGAGGGGCGCAGGGGCTGCTTGCCTCTCCGGCCCTGCAGAGTGCAGGACACCCACGGCCTTCGGCATCTCCCTGGCTCCTCGACAGTGGACTGTCCACATGGGGACACAAGGCCGTCCTCATCTTCTCCTTTCTCTTTTTTCTCTGCAGAGGTCTGTGGGGCTCTCAACGTCACGGTGTCCCCGGGGCCTGTGGTTGACTACCTGGAGGGGGAAAATGCCACTCTCCTCTGCCACGTCTCCCAGAAGAGGCGGAAGGACAGCCTGCTGGCCGTGCGCTGGTTCTTCGCGCGCTCTGAATCCCAGGAGGTCTTGATGGTTAAGATGACCAAGCTCAGGGTGGTGCAGTACTACGGGAACTTCAGCCGCAGTGCCAGTCGGCAGAGGCTGCACCTGCTCGAGGAGCGGCGGGGGGCGCTCTACAGGCTCTCCGTCTTGACCCTCCGGCCAGCGGATCAAGGGCGTTATGTCTGCAAAGTCCAGGAAATCAGCAAGCACAGGAATAAGTGGACGGCTTGGTCCAACGGCTCCTCGGCGACGGAAATGAGAGGTGAGGGTGCGTCCGTCTCCCTAGGGAGAAGCGTGGGGGCAGGTCAGTGGCCCTCCCTCCTGTCACCATGCAGGGGCGCCCGGGTTGGGTCTGTTGGGCTAGAACCCACCTTGTCGGCCTTCGTGGGCCACAGCCAGAGGAGGCAAACCTGGGGGTGGGCTAGGTCTTCACGTGGACACGGGCCGAGGTGAGGTGCAGACATGGAAGTGAGCACAGTCAGGACCCAGTGCCTGCCCGGGCCACGCGGCCTGCCCTGTGGGCAAAACCCATGCCTGTCTACAGGCTGGACTGGGGGTGTGCTGTCACAGATGCGCAAAGCTGGACCCTGGTCAAAGGGGTCAGGGCAGGTGCTGTTCAGTAGTGACTGCTGCCGTAGGGGGGAGCGACCAGCATGGACTGGACTCGGCGCTGATCCGTGCAGAGGCGACTGGGCCTTTCCAAAGGCGCGTGAGGGGGCGGGGAGAGTCAGGGAAGTGTAAACATCACAAAAAGCAGTGTGCAGGGGCGTTTGGTCTGCGTGGACCCCTCTGGGTTTGCTAACGTGCCTGTGGAAGTTCGGCCCCCACTTCCCACAGAGCCCAGAGATGGGAGCTCCGTCTCAGGTGTCGGCTGGAGCAGACGGCGCGAGCTTCTGCCCGCAGGCGCTTCGGGGAGAGCAGGGTCGTTCTAGCCACACGGCCCTGGGCTGTTAGAAACTGGGTTGGCGTTCGTCCAGGTCTTCACAGGGCAAGGCTGAGGCCTCCTTGAGAAGGGGCTCCGAGGAGGCTGGTGGAGTTTGGTCCAGGAGAATCCTCGTCAGTGACCAGCCCCCAGCTCAGGTCTGTGCAGCCGCGCTCGCGGTGGCGGGGGTGCCGGGCACCAGGGGAGGGGGCACACGCTGGGAGGTCCTCGTGTGAATCCTCAGGCCTCAGAGCAGGACGGGCTGGTGGCTCTGATCCATCGCCCGGTGGAACTCATCCACGCTCAGGCAACGGCTTGCAGAGAAACGCATCAGGAAGTGGGCAAAGCCGCAGAGGTGGCCCTCCCTCCCTGCAGGTAGACGGGAAGTGCTGCGGGCCGTTTCTGGAACATCTTCGCGACCAAGTGCCATATTTGAGGGTTAGTGTTTTTTATCACCAGTGTTCTATTCAAGAAGACACCTCTTGCGATTTTATTAAAACTTTCTATTGTCCACTGAAATTATATCTTTGATTGTTTTGAAATTAAATTTAGTTTGGCATAAGATCAAGGGACTATGAAGTAAAGCTGATAGACCCCAATACGAAAAAGAATCTCTAATTTTGTTGTGCACATGTAATATAATATTAAATGCCTTAGTGATGTTTTGATAGCATTTTTTATGGGCTAAAACTCAGTTGTGAAAGGTATCTTTAATGTCCTATATGAATAAGGGACATGCGTGAAGTAATTTATAAAGATGTTCATTAAAGCAGTCCAGCTTGCCTTTGGAGTTGGCTTGTTGTAATGTTCTTATGCAAAGAATGATGCATTAACTAAAATACTTTTTCTCCTGTAGCAAATTAATTCAAGAAAACCAATTACTGTTAGTATAAATATATATTTTGGCACCGAAAACAAAAAATACACCAGGTGACCGGGGCTGGGGAGAGAATCCACTTGGCTCTGAAGCACAAGATCTCATATAAGTTTTTCCCTTTGTCTTTATATCACGGTGTATCCTGGAGTCACACGCTAAAACTCTTGGCAGTGACGACGTTCTGCCCAACAGAACATGTAAAAATGTACCTTCAAGTAAGCGCAATCATCTAGTTCACCGTTTAGTGTGAATCTACTTTGAGAGAGTGAAGCTGGGTTCCTTCCGGAACATTTATTTGGAGCTTGCTCTGAAAACCTGAGGTGGTTTTAAGACTCCACTGGGAATGAGCGTGTCTTTGCCCTCTTCTGCTTCCTCCCTGCCCTGCGCCTCCCCTCGTCCCCCGTTCCTGCACTCACTGTCTCTTTTCACCTTCCTCTTTCCTCTCCCTGTCTCTCTGTCTCCCCGTGTGTCTCTCCGTCTCTGTCTCTCTCCCACTCTCTCCTGGTCCTCCCGACCTCTTGCCTGGCAGTGGTTCCGACCTCTCTGCAGATTGCCTCCCTCACCACTTTACTCTGCCCCAGCCTCTGGGCAGGGCTGTGGTTCACAGATGGGAAGATTCAAAACCTTAGGAAGCAATGACCTTACCTTCTAGAATGTTCCACTTACACTTCCAGGGAACTGTTCCAAGGCGTAAAAGAAAGATAACCCCAAGCAAATGGCCTGAAACCAGACTGTCTTGTTTAGGTTGGAGTGTGTGGGCCCCAGGCCAGGAAGTGTGTGAGCCTTGGCCGCCTGTCCTTCCCAGGCAGGCACAGGCCAGGCCTGCTGTTCCAGCCCTACCAGATGGGCACCTTTCCTGGGGTCCAGGGGCCTTGTTTTCCTTAGTCTCCACCTCATGTTAATAGTTGTTATATGGAAAACAAAAGCAAAACCAACAACAGTGAGAAGTTCTACAGGTAGATCCGTTTGGGTTGGCATGTGGCATATTAAACAGGATCTCTCACAGATTATTTTTCTTTTTTTTTTTTTTTTTTTTTTTTTTTTTGAGACAGAGCCTCTCTCTATCACCCAGGCTAGAGTGCAGTGGTGTCATCATAGCTCACAGCAACCTCAAACTCCTGGGCTCAAGTGATCCTCCTGCCTCAGCCTCCCAAGTAGCTGGGACTATAGGTGTGGCTACTACACCCAGCTAATTTTTTTCTAGAGATGGGGTCTCACTCTTGCTGAGGCTGGTCTTGAACTCCTGAGCTCAAGTGATCATCCCATCTCGGCCTCCCAGAGTGCTAGGATTACATGTGTGAAGCCTGCTTTCTGCAGGTGTCTCGAGTCATCCATGGGAGAGGGGAGCTTTCATAGGGATTTCCTTTCTAGCTCTACCCCCACCCTTGGCCCCTCACCACGGACTTCATCACGGTCTCCTTCCTGCAATGTTCTGAACATGAGATAAAATTGCTTGTCTTCCACTGCAGACTCCTGCAAAGAAAGGCTCGTGCCTGGTCTCCTCTCATCTCCCTGTTGGGCACACCTTGCTCAGCAGACGGAGGGTGGCCCTACTGACGTGTGCGTGGGTGGCTTCTATCATTTGTCCTGATTTCCATATGTTGGCTGTTTTCTATTGCAAAAGTAACATAGTTCAGTTATAGAAAACATGGACAAATACTGACAGGCTTTAAAGAAGAAAATAAAAATGACATACCGTATCTCCATTTAGGCACAGCTTAACATTTCAGTGCAAATCATTTTATGCAAATAAAATTTTAAACCTAATTTCAGTCTTACCGTAAGTACTGTTCTGTGACTGGCTTTCCTGACATACTAAATAGTGTGTGCATATCCCCTTGTTTTTAAAAATGCTTCCATACCATAATGCTAGTGACGGAATAGGATTGCGTGGTGTGGATGGACAACGATTTAGCTTCCTAATTATTGTTACTGGGCATTTACGCTGCTCTAAATCCTTGTCAGTGAATGTCCCTGTCCTTAGCACAAGTCCTGGAAATAAGATTGCTGGGTCCAAGGGTCTACCCAATTTAAAGACAGCTGCGATTTCAAGAAGTGAATTGACTTCTAAAATAGTTAATAAATTTGTATTCCCACCACCACGGAAAATGCCTCTTCCTCATGGATTTTTTTACATAATTGTGATGGTTAATTTTACGTGTCTACCTTGACTGAGCTAAGGCATGCCCAGATAGCTGAGAAAACATGATTTCTGGTTGTGTTGATTCTATTTCTCTGGAGAAACCTGAATAATATAATCATACATCCTTTTGGAGGATAATGATGATAATGATGATGATGAATGCTTACAACAGTGCCTGGAACATAATCGCCCCACAATAAACACTTGATGAACGCATAAAATGCTCTTTCTTAGGTGGCTTTCGTAGGCATGACTTGGTGGCTGCAGTCACCTCTCTGGGAGACCTCACTTCTCTCCCGTGACGATTCTAGTTGTCCATCCTGTGTGGGGACGCACGTTCATCCTTCTTCCATCATGCCTTCCGCGAGTACGCCAGCCCAGCACACCGCGACATCCCGTAGCTTCTGGTTTATGTATTATTGACACGACATTGTATAGTCACGCCACTGTTTCTGTAAGCTGCTGTGGCACAGGGTTGATGTCAAAAAATATAAATAAAAGAATAAAATGATGCAAAAACTAAAATGTGAAAGTCTCTCTCCCCCACCCAGTTCCACTCCCCACAGATGTAATCATTATCAGTGATTTGTCCCTCTCCTGTTGACACTCATGCACACCCACACACGTGTGTTTTAACAGTAGGGCAAGTGTTGCTTTGTAAGTGTTGATGATAATATATGTATATTTTTGTAACTGATATTATAGAGTAAGAGAATACCAAACTGCAATCCAATCATTCACACAGTGATAGACACTTAGGAAACTTCCAGTTTTTCACTAACACAAACAGTGCTTCAGTGAAATCCTTGTACGTATTTCCAAGTATTTCTGTTGGTTAGATTCTTGGAAAGGGAATTGCTGGGCCTAAGGCTATGCATATTTAAATTTTTAATAGACAATGCCAAAATGCTATTGCTGAAAAGACTTTACGAATGTATACTCTGACCATCATTGCCTGACAGTGTCTATTTCCCTGAAACCTCCTTAACAATCGATATCATTAATCTTTTCCATTATTTATCATTATGATGAGAAAATATTTCATTGTTGTTTTCATTTCGATTATTATATTCAATACAATACAATGCAATTTAATTTCTGTTGTATTCAATTATTAGTGAGGTTGAGCATCTCCTTATATATTTATTGACTGTTTAAAAAATTTCTTCTGTGAATTGTCTGTCCAGAACCATAACTGTCCATAATTGGGTTGTTGTCTTTTTCATACAGTAATTCTTTAGCTGTTAGATATGGTGCGAAAATTTCTTCCTATTGTCATTTGTCTTTCCATTTTTAATGCTTTCTTTTATTATATAGATGTTTCACATTTTCAGGACATTTATGTAGTCAAATTTGGCATTTTTTCCCTTTGTGGTGTTCCTTTTTCCAGTGGTCTTTTTTGTTGAAGTGTAATTTATGTTCAATAAATTGCACATCGTACCTTGGTTTTGTATCTAATCTTGGAAAGTATTCCCACCCCAAGCTTATAAAAGTCTTTTCCATACTTTTTCTCTAATGTTTTTAAATGAATAATTGAAAGGTTTAGTCATCTTTTTGAATTCATTTTTATATAAGTTATGTAGTACCTAATTTATTTTTTCTTTACAAATGGCAAACTTGTTGTCGCTACATAAACTATTGAACAGATAATATTTTCCTATCTTGAAATGCCACATTTTTCATAAGCTAAATTCCTATATTTAAATGTAAAATGTGTAAACTTCCCCAGGACAGCACTATTTTAATTACTATAGAATAAGGCGAGTCTCTTCATTATTCTTTAAATAGTCTTAGCTATTCTTATACATTTCGTTTGTTTTTAAGATGATCTTGAGAATCAACTTACCTAGTTTCGTAAAAATTATTTTGGAGTTTGCTCGGGATGTCGGTGGCTTTCTAAATTATTTTGCAGTGGGTATATACATCTTAGACATCTTTATCGTTTTAAATATTCCTGTCCAGGAATCTGTCGTGTTCCTTTACATATGCAGGATATTTTTTTTATGTCTTTCGGTAAGAATTTCTCCACTTGACTTTTGAACATTTTTATTATTGTATTTCTAGGTATTTTATAGTCGTAATTAAAATATACCCTCTCCCTCTACACACACACGTATCCACACAACTTTTAAATGGTATTGCTGGTGTATAGAAAAGTTTGGCTTTTGCTGACTTATATTTGGCAACATGAGTTACCTTATTATTTTGTGTATATCCTCTTTCAGTTGCTTCTCAGGGATATCTGTTAATTTATATCTCATTACCTTTTTTTTTTTTTTTTTGAGACAGAGTCTCACCGTGTTGCCTGGGCTAGAGTGCCGTGGCGTCATCCTAGCTCACAGCAACCTCAAACTCCTGGGCTCAAGCGATCCTCCTGCCTCAGCCTCCCGAGTAGCTGGGACTATAGGCATGTGCCACCATGCCCGGCTAATTTTTCTATATATTTTTAGTCGTCCAATTAATTTCTTTCTACTTTTAGTAGAGATGGGGTCTTGCTCTTGCTCAGGCTGGTTTCGAACTCCTGAGCTCAAACAATCCACCCGCCTTGGCCTCCCAGAGAGCTAGGATTACAGGCGTGAGCCACCGCGCCCGGCCTCATTACCTTTTTTAACTATGTTGCTGTGGCCAGCACTTTAGAGGTAGTGAGTTGTCTACTTGTACTCTTTTTGTATGATATAACTATGAATTTCAACTTTACTATTTGGGTTTTCATCTTGACCACATTTTTCCATCTCTTTTAGTAATTTACCGTTTCCTTTTTTAATTTCTTAAAACCCTTATTTAAAAATCCATTCCAGAAACCTGTCAGATACAGATGAAAATTCCATCAACCTATAGTGTTTATAACCTAACTTTTTTTTTAGCAGGACACTTACCTGCCTCTAGTCATCGGCACCTTTGCTATCTTCCAGAATTTCTCACTTTTCCTTAGCTGCAATTTTTTCTGACCTGTGAATGGTCATCACTTACGACAGGTGAGAGGTTCTGCTCTAAGGAAGGAAGGGCTGAGAGTGCGGTGAGTGAGCCCACTGGCTGCAGAAGGTCCTGCTGGGCAAGCTCACCTGCAGGTGTTGAATGCGTTAAACCCATGGGTGTTATTGGGGTGCCACAACCAAATTGTCATGAACACTGATTAAAACCCCCCAGCTTGGAGATTTAAATTGTTTATCCATATTAGAGTGGAGTCGAGTCTTTTATCATGACGGCAGTCGGTATCGCTTGTGCTTTGATTTGCTCTCTTGAGCAGGAGAGAAGGGATGGAGTTGCAGGGGTGTCCAGGATTGTGCATAACCTGCAGCCTGTTGCATTCATGTCACCTCCCAAAAATAGTGACGGAGTCCAGCTCCTTAGTCATGTGCTTGTGAAATGCTCTCTGAATGCCGTGCAAAAAATCTGGAACCAAAACAAATGAATAACCCATCCCAGTGTCTGCAGTGCGATTTGCTTTACTTTGCTCTACATAGTTTCACTTTCCCCCCAAATCTGGGTATGTCCTTCAGCATGTGTGTATGGTGATAAAAAAAAAAAAAGAACAGAGCGCGGAAAAAAAAACCAAAAGAAAAAACGAACTCCTGGAGATAACCCTGACAGTGTTTCGCCACACCGAAGCGCAGGCAGTGCTAAGTCGGAGCAACGCGTGCGCTGCCATTTATGTTTTCACCGCGCACATTATTAAAGTGTGGCAGAGAATTGGGGATTTTGAAGAATGGGGAAGTGTTAAATTTGGGTTTATCTCCAAACCATGTAGGTGTGGGATTTGGCGGGGGTGCTCCTGGCTGCACCAAGGGTTGTTGGTGTCATGTGGCACACAGTGACAGCGCAGAAGTGACTCTCTGGAGGACGGTGGAGCCATGCTTGGCTCGCTCCGGTGAATCTCACACCAGAGGAACTTGTGGATGTCGTTTTTATCATGCAAAGGTGAAAGGAAAGGCAAAGAATGAGACAGAAGTGTCTCCCGTTGCCTGTGCCCTGTGATGATTTCAGGGGCGAGAAACCCGGCTTAGAGAGACAATGGACTGAAAAGTCCCACGTGACACGTGGCATTGGAACCCCCTGGGGAGGTTTCCAGTGGAAGTCGTGAGGGCCAATGTTGGGTGTGATTTCCTTTGATTGCTGTATCAAAAAATGCAAAATTGGGAAATGTTCTTAACATCAATGAGGAGTGAAACATAATAAAACGATTCCAGAGAGGTAAGGAATATAGGCGGGAAATAACAAAATGAGATTCGGTTTGAAGAATGGCAGAGCGATACATCTGGGGAGAACAAATCTCGAGCAGTGCCGGATAATCACCAGGAGGCCGGGGCTGGCTCTGCGAAGGGCCTGGGAGCGATGAGGGCGGGTGAATGAGCCATGTGTCTGCAGCGTGACACGGCGGTGCAAACAGCCGGTGTCATTTCCATCCAAGTTCAAATCCGCCTGGCGTCCCCGAGAAGGAGGGTGATTGTGTCGTGTGTACTGCCCTGGTGAGACTCTAATGGGGACTACAAAGTTAGCTTTGGGAGCCTCATTTCCAGGAAGATAGACTCAAGCGACAGAAGAGCGCAAATGTGTGAAGGAAATGAGCAGCCGCCTTCAGAGACAGGACGCGTGTGGTCCAGGAAGCCTCGCGCGGCTCAGCGAGAGATTGCGCCGGAAAATAATAACGAGGACGACGTTCAGCAGCGCCGGGTGGACTTATCTACCCCTCCATTCAGTGGGCATGTTATCAAACACCTGCTCCGCGCCGGGCTCTTGTGACAGTGGAAACCTGGGCACACACAGGTGGATCCGTGTAGAGGGGCAGCAGGTACACAAGCACCTGGGACGCTGCGGCGATGCAGGGGCAGGACGACCGTGCGCTCCGTGGGGACGCACAGGCCGGCCCTCCCGAGCTGGGGGAAAACGCAGTGCTGGCGCCAACACTGCTGGTTGGTGTGGGAGTGGCGTGGACGGGTCACTTCGGATCACGCGGGGGCTTGTACCGAATATTAAGGAGCTTCCTCTGTTTCGTGGGCCAGTATTCTCACCTTGCCTGACGTAAGGACCTCCAGGGCTGTTGTTGCCACCGGATTCTCAAACATTTGCCCAGGAGATTCTGGTTTATTAGGTCTGGGATGGACTCTGGATATTTAACATGCAGTCTAGACGATCTTGCCATTGGCTAATGGAGGGTGGCGGTGGGGTCTCTGCTTCAGGCCTGGAAAGCTCGTGGAGCATTTCAAGTCTTTTGATGGGTCCCTGTGTTGGCTGCTTGGAGCATGGATTTGGGGGACCAAACTAGAGGGGGAAGAGGCGGAGTCTTTTGTAATTGCGCGGGCTTGAGATGATGGAGCACCAACCTTGGCAGTAGGATCGGAGAGATAGTAAGAGGTCAGATGAGAAGTCTTTACTAATTGGCTGGATGCAGGTGATGGGGAGAGCTTTGGGATGATACCCAGGGCTCTAAGTCAGTACGTATGTGTGGGGTGGTGCCCACAGCTGAGAAAGGGACGGAGTGGTCCATAGGGGAAGTTTGGGAGAGTGAGATGGCTGGAGGCCATCCCCTCAGAGATGCCCAGTGGGCACACAGATGTGTGGTCTGAAGCTCTCGTCTGATATTTCTAGTGAGAGCTGACTTCTGAGTCAGGCAGGTGAAACCATGTGGATGGGTGAGATCCCCAAAGGGCAGGGGCCAAGGACGGAGCCCTGGGAAGCAGCCCTGCAGGGCAGCAGAAGGAGCTAGCTTACGTGGTGTCTGCTTTACGGGTTCCTTGGGGCCAGCTTGCTGGAAGAGGCACAGTGTTTTCAGCAGCCACTGCAGAGTGAGGGGCAGCAGCTCTTCCTAGGAAGCCAGAGGGTCACTCTGAGACAGAGCAACACACTGTCCCAGGAGGGAACGAGGTGCTGAAGCCCGTGAGCCCTGTGTCCTCTGTTCCCACGACGATCATCTCTAGGTAGCAGCTTTTCACCCACTTGTGTGTGCAGGCGAGATGCAGGTGCAGCTCCCTGCAGGTGAGCCGTAATGACATGGAGCTCAGGTAGTGCCTGTCCGGCCCCAGGACTGGTGGGGAGGCCAAGTCTCGAGGATCCTGTGCCCAGCACGGTGGGGCATAGCAAGGCTGACGGGGGCAGCACAAGGAAAGCAGCGTGAAAACAAAGGGAGCAGATCGGATGGTGGGGCGATTTCCAACAGAGACGACATTGCTCAGCCACGTCTCCCTCTCTCCAAGGCAGCGGCACCTTCCTGCTGGGCGTGGTCAGGGCGTCCTACATCGGAATGAGTTTCTTAGCTGGAGGGCATCATAGCCTAGCACACACATTCTCAAATGCTCTTGGTTCCTGGAGCCTTTAGGCCAGAAACAAAAACCAGTTAGCAGTTTTGCTTTTTATGTAGCTGGGTCCAACAATTTTGTGTAAGTATTGAGACTGAGACAAGTTGTTCTTGTCCTCTCCAGGGTAAAGTCCAAGATCACCTTTGAAATGAGGTGAAGATTTAATATTTTAAGGGCCAAAATCTCTCCTATATTGAAAAAGAATATATAGCTAGTTATGGTAAATATTTTTTCAAATAATAATACTTTCTGAAGAAATTCACCTTGCTCTGCCCCTGTGGCTGCAGAGGGCACACCGACCCTGGTCTGTCCTCCGCACAGCGCTGACTGCCACTCGCTGTGCACTGGGCGGTCTCCCTTTCCCTGGCACGTCAGGGTCCCGATGGCCCTTCCGTGCAACCTTCATCCCCTCTGCCCTTTGTCCCCGAGTCCAGGCTGTTGCTGTTTGTGTTCTGTCCCCTGCTCTTTGTAATAATTCCTTTAGGTCCCCTTGGAACCTCTTCCCCAAGCTCTGGGATCTCCCCGCCTCTGTGCCTCCTCCATGCTGTTTGAGTCTGTTACCTCCAGACTTGTCCCCTCGGGCACTCGTCTGGCTGGTCCCTCCCAGGAAATGCAGATTCTGTATCTGCTAAGTGAGTGGTGGCCTTGTGGGTAGGGTATGGCGTGCTGGACAAGCCCCTAAGCCTGGTTGCTTCTTCACATGCTGACAGGAGAGTTTCCAAGATGAAGCCTGGGTCTGTGGGGCTTCCGGCCAAGACTGGGCACCAGCCACAGTCCCGAGTGCCACAGGTCCTGCGTTGCCGGGAGAGCTCTGAGCCGGTCTGCAGGGGCTCAGCCTGAGGGCACTGCCTGGGCCTTCACCCGGGGAGCTGGGCTCCAGGAGTTCTCAGAAGGATGTGGTCATTCACTTAAGGCCTCTGTTCTTAGGGCTGCGATAGCGTTGATCCCTAAGACCTCGTAAAAAGAAACGATCCTCCTTGGCTCTTCAGCCCGGCTCTGCAACCCACGGACGCAGAAGCAGTCTGCCATTCTGAGCTGAAATAAATCTCCGTACTTTCACATGGAGACGCCTTCATCCACAGTGAGAATGCTAATAATAGAAGCAATTTGCAAGGGCTGTCTCCTGCAATTTAATCAGTAATTCGCTCTAACCCCAAGTAGCGTATTTTAACAAGCCAAATTGTTATTTGACTTAAGATTATGTAAGTTTAAATGTGGAGTGTGGATGAAGCAAATGGAAACCTCTCTGCCACCCCGTAGTAGTGTTTAGGGGCAAAGATGAAATTATAATTCATCATCTGACTGTTTAACCCCAAAATGTGACAGGAAATTTAATAATTAGATCTGAAGTTACTACCACCGGGAACTGATACTTCAAGTTTCAGTGGAAGAAATTAACTAAATAATTCCTTTTTCTCTGGAGACAGGAAACAGATAATTAGGAATGAGATTTACTAAACATTTAGTGCTACTGCTTAATTAAGCAAGCACACATCATGGTGTTTAAAGTGTCAACAGGTCTAGACACTCAAAGGGAACAAATTGACAACCAGAGTGTAATTTAAACACCACTTAAAACAATTATTCATTGTACGTATCCTCGTTCCAACTGCCATGGTCTTGGAAGAATTTAGGAGATTAAAAACTTACACTCGCAAAGCTGTGTGAAGCGCCAGTTTATGAGCCTGTCATCACCGTGCCTTGCCCAGAGAGAGGTGAGGGTGGAGAGGTTTGATCCCAGCCTCACAATCCGGAGAAGGAGACGTAGGTGGCTATGGGTATGGCTGTCACCGGCATTATTGAGACAGCAAATAAAAAGGGAGTGTGAAAGGCCAGGCTACAGGGTGAGCTGACATGGGGGCAGGGGAGAGGAGGATCCGTTCTTGGGGCACGGGAGGTGGAGGACGGGGACCTGGTCGGGCCACAGGAGGGCTTCAGCAGATGGGGACGGGCCACGCCATTCCGGGTGGGAAGGCAGCGGGCAGGAGAGGCATGCACACAGACTTGGTGGGTTTACTGCCTGCTTGCAGTTGGTGGATTCCTGGGGTGGAAAGGCTGGAAGGATAGACCTGGCCCGGGATCTCGTGCCGGGTTCTTCTGAAATGCCCCCTCACACAGGTCGCAGTGCACGCCCGCAGAAGGGGCTCGAGAATGATTTTTTTGGATGAAAGAGTGAATGAGTGATCCAAACTCTTTGGTAAAATGCCCAGTTAAAATGGCAACACAGAGAGGAAGGTGGTAGCACGTGAACATAGAGCCCTATTCCGGAGTCGCTGTGTGCAGAGGGGACCCGTCACCAAGCCCTCAGTTTTGGTATTTCCTGACACTGGGGACATCAAGAGGGCCTTAGTATTCTGCAGCTCCGTCCCCCTCAGACTTTGAACTCCTTTTCATCTGCTTTGTCATACCGGCAGGTCTACATAGCATAGTTTTTTGTTTGCTCTTTTGCTTCGTTTCTTAGTTTTCTGGGATTTGTCTTAGACGAGGGCAATAGGAAAGAGTGGGGTGAACGGGACAAAGCTGGGCTTCACTGTTTCCAGCGGCTGCTCCCCGTGGGTCCCTCAGCAGTGCGACCGCAGCACATGGCCACCGAGCCACGAGAGAGACCACCTTTGCCCTCGGTCGCGCAGCGAAAGGGGAGGGAGGGAGCGAGAGGCCAGCTTCTGAGAGCAGGGACAGAGGTCTCTGCATCTCTCTGGGGTCACAGTTGCCACCCCTGGGAGTGTGGATCCAGTTATAAATAGCGGGGGCACAGCTGTGTTCTAAGTTCTTTCCGTGGGAACCATCCCATTGTTGAATGCAAAGGGACAGTGAACCGAGTATATTAACTTGGAATTTGGAACGAAGGTGTTGACTCGTCCTTATTTTATTTGGGATCTTTTCTTACACACACTTCACATCACCGTCCTTGTCCCGTCCCTTTACCTTCTTCTCTCCCATCAACCCGCGCAAGCTGCTGCCTGAGGAAACCGAGGCAGGGTGGTGTTTGCTCTCCCCTGGGTGAATTAAGAATCGTCTTCTGATTAAGAAGAATCATTTTCTGGCTAAGAATCGTCTTCTGACTTCCTGCTTCCCTCCTGCAGGGAACCAAGCTCAGAGGCCATAACGTGCATTAGAACGAACGGAAGGCTTGAGACCCCATGGCCAGACGGCCGTGCAGAAGCCCGCCCGGCGGCCTGGGGTGCTGGCGCACCCCCACACTTCTGGGCTCCGGGTGAAGGAGGCTGCAGGGCAGGGATCCCTGCCCCCGGCCTCTCTCCCAGCCCTGCGGAGGGTAATGATGTCACGGTCCCGGCAAATTCCCGCTGGGAGGCCTTGGCCTACCTATGCAGCCTGTCACTCGTTTCATTCATGCATTCTTTTTTTTTTTTATTTCAGCATATTATGGGGGTACAGATGTTTAGGTTACGTATGTTGCCCTTCCCCCCTCTCTCCCCCTAAGTCCGAGTCATGCATTCTTTTTAAGTAACTTCGACTTGAACTGTGGGCCAGGAAGGGTTCTAGACAGGAAGGAAACAGACGCAGCCGATGCACAGGGCGCGCTAGTGCCGCACCGTGAGGCCACGCGTCGAGTGCAGGAGAGCGAGCCTTAGACGACCGCTGCGGGAAGCCTCCTCTGGCTCTGCCTGTCTCCAGTCTCCAAGGCTGGGAGCCGACCCCTGGGGGAGATGCTCCATCCTTACAGATGTCCTGCTCTTTTGAAAATAACTGTTTCTTGAAAGCTGCTTCCTGCACATCCTTTCCTACACCGAGACTGCAAAGGACCCCTCTGGGGTCCTTTGTAGACGACACTTTGTGATGGGCTCACTCCTTGGGCTTTGTGATGACTTTTGTTTTCCCCAGATTCAATTGAAGAGGCATTGGCTTAGTTTTGAATTCTAGACCCTGCCCTGGCCTGGACAGCACATTGAGGCCCAGGGTCTGGTTTCTCATGACATGAATCTCCTCTGCTGTGTCTCCCTGGACTCGGTTTCCCTCTCTTCTAGGAGCACATAAGGCAGAGCTTCTCCAAGTGGGGTCCTGGGACCTGCAGCCCCAGGATTTCCTGAGAGGTCAGCTCCCTGATTGGAAAGATTCCTGAGCCCTCCTCAGAAACTCAGGGGCAATGCCTGGGAACCTTCATTCTAAAAAGAGCCCAGTTGATTCTCCTGCACAATAAAGTGTTAAAAATCTTGGCCCCCGGGCACTAATGAAGACAACACCCGCTAAGATCGAGATCTGTAGAACACAGAATACTTCAGGCGGCCTGGCCAGCGGCAGGAACAGAACGGCGAGGGCCTGTACCTGACTCGGGGCCGGCCTGCCCTGCGTCCTTGGCCCTGCTCGCAGTCGCCTCCTTACTTCTCCCTGCGTGCCAGGGCCTCTCTACTCTCCTCGCCAGCAGATCCCACTTCCGGAAGGCTTTCTGTGTCAGAAATGTGCACTTGCTTTGGTTGTAACCTATAGTTGCAATTCAAGCTTCGTTAATCCTAGGGTTCTTTGTGAAAGGAACTGGGGCACATGTGAACCGATGGGAGAGAGTTTCAGGAGAAATGGAGGCTTCCCTGAGCCTCCAGATACCTGTGGCCATCTCTTCCCTGGGCGACTGGGTCACCCCACAGCTGGTGTCAGCATCCTCGGTGAACAGGGACCATGGAGAGCCAAGGCCCCTCGGTGCCCTCTGGGCACCATTACAGGGTCTTGGCGTGACCTCAGCCGCAGCAGCGAGACACGCCCTCCCCAGGGAAGTTGGCGGGGCGTTCTTTCCAAGTCAGGAATCAAGGCTCTCAGTTTCCACCCCTCTCTGAGTGACGGTTTCCCCTCAGGTCCCATCAAAGGGGACAGGACTGAGGTTCTCTCTTTCCAACCTGTTTCCTCCGGGCGCGACGCTGATACGATCAGTTTGTCTCAGCGTCTGGGCTGCATCCCTCCAGGCCATTCGACCCTGCGGCCACTTTCTTCCCAGGCGGGCAGTGACAGTGGTGGGTCTCACAGCTTGTCCCCGATTAGATTTCGTCTGATTCTGCGCTCCCGGGGAAGGCCGAGAGTGGCCCGAGCTCTGTCATCTGGGCCACTGCCTCGCTGGGAGGTCAGGTGGACTGTGCCCGTTGGGCGCGGGCTCCTCAGGAAATCACAAAGCAGTCGATAGATCCATTGACGATTTAGCTTTTTAGCGCTCTTGACTCCTCTCCCCGCCGTGAGCCCTGAACTGGTAAGTGGGCGTGGGGGTCAAAGAGGAATCGAGATACCCACGTATTTCCGATAAAGCTGTGTAGAGAAAGGTGGCCAGATTGGACTTCTTTCTGCCCCTCTGACTGGTCGTACTCTCTGTCCCCTCTCCCCGGCCCCAGAGGCCTGCAGGCCCGGGCAGGAGGAGGTCAGGGTCCTTGTACCGCCCTCCCTTGGGATTCCTGACTTAGGAAGGATGGGGGAGGAGAGTGGCCACAGGTGGGGCTCCCTGGGAGGCAGGGCCGGCATCACTCCCAGCAGCTGGGTGAGGAGACCTTCCCCAGGGAGCGCACGGCACCTGCTCCCACCCCCCATGCCACCTATTTGCTGGGGGCCAGTCTCAGAGCATGTGGCAAGACAGAGGCCACCTGGAAGAGGCTCTTACCACGTTCCTCTCACCTGGATCAGGGGCTTCTCCTGGCCCGCCAGGGAGAAGGGGACAGTGAATGGAGAGGGGAGGGGTGGGGAGAGTCAGGGAGTGCCACTCCATCCTGCTCCCTCCTGGGAAGGGGCAGAAGCTCCCCCAGCTATCATGACCCTATAGCACAACTCGTTTGTTCAAAGCTGATTGGCTCCCTGTGTTTTCCTTTTGAGGGATTAGCTGAGCACTCGTCCAGCCAAGGGTAGCTGGCAGGGGGCAGGACTCCCAGCTCCCTGGGCAGGTGCTTAGCAAAAGCCCTTCTCCTCAGTGGTCTGGGGGCCCCGCTGGGCCACAAGGGAAGGCCAACACAGTTGAAAGTGCATAGATTTATTGACTGTTGTTTAAAAGGCTACAGCCTTCTGATGGCTCAACTCGTTGGAAACTATTACAAATGCTCTTCGATTAAGAGATTTGCATTTTATTTCAGAATGTCTTTGACCAACATTAGTAATCTGTGGTTGGAAAATTCGCCATTCATTCCCTGGTCTAGCAAAATGTTTTCTCAAAGCATTTCATCCTCTTCCAGCTGTCTGCCCGGCAGGGGCCTCTTCCACTCAGTGCTTACAGGTTAACCAAGGTGAATTTATGTCAGCTGCACAGCTGTGCCGGGGAGGGAGGTGCCTTCATAAAGTCAGAAGACCCACTGACTGTCCACTACAAAGCCCTTGCTGTTGGCCTGGCCATATCTGACAGCCCTGTGTCCATACAGTCTGTGGACTTAGACACATGGTTTGACAATGTATCCAATTCACTTTGAGATAGCACAGGATTAGCAACTGAAACGGGATAGTTATGGCAGAACCTTGGGAAAATTCCTGAAGCTCTGGCAGGGTCCGTGTAAAGATTTTCCTTTCTTGTAGGAACAGATAAGATTACGACCAGTGCTGCTAATCGTCCTACGCCAAACAAAGCTACTATGCTTTCCCTTCAAATATCTGTACTGTAATTGGATTAAATCAAGGACTCACAATTTCTGCCCCTGAAAGGCGAATTAAAATTGATCCACAGGCACCTGCCTCGGTTTATTCGAGCTGTAGGGATTTAGCGACAAGGACAGGGAACCCTTCCTTGCTGACCATTTGGACAATTGAAGCGTCGTACTCTGAGGCAAAGGGCTGACAGTGAAGGACCATTCTAGGTGGGGGAATTAGAGCAGTAAATAAAATAGATAAAAATCCCTGTTCTCAGGGAGCTAATGTCCTTGTGGGTAAAGATAGCTCACTAGGTCTCAGGACTATTCTACATACTTTACACACGATAACCCCTTTAACCCTCACACCTGCCCTGACGTGGGCATTTCTCATCATCCCTTTTTTACAAACGGGGAAAGTAGGGCACAGGGAAGTTAAGTGACTTATCCAAGGTCACACAACCAGCAAGTGGCAATTTAGCACTTCAACCCCGTGAGCATCAGTGTATCCCAGACTTTAAAGTGCATGTGTTTCACCCAGGGGATCTGGGTTTAAAAGCAGATTCTAATTCAGTAGATCCAGGGTGGGGCCTGCGATTCTGTACTTCCAACAAACTCCCAGTGGGGGTAAGCCTCTGAACCACGATGTACATCTCTGACCTCCTGAAACCTAGCTCCTTGGAGATATGTTTGTTGTCCATTTCTGTGTTTTCTTCATCAGAACTTTCTAGTCATTGTCTAGGCTCAATTAGTCGAAGCCATGAAAACCCGGCCAAGCCGATTCAGGAGAGGGGCGGGAACAGTTTAGGATGCAGAGCTCATGGAACACAAGAAACGTCAGGCCTCTGGGGCCCAGAGCACCATCAAGCCTGGGGCCTCCCACCTCCCCTTTGTGCGGTTCCCACATTTGCTCCCTCCTGCCTGCCTGCTTGCCCACAGGGCTGCACCCACTCCCACCCCCAGCCCACCAGCTCTTTCCGATCCAGGCCTACAGCAACCATACATACTCGTTCTTATTTTAAGTGCTTGAATCTGATTGGTTGCCCTGGCAGTCAGTGGATTACAGGGTGAAATAGACAGGCAGGGAAAGGCAGGCATGATAGACTAATTGTCTGACGTATCTTATGTCACATGCAAGACCAAATAACCACTAAGAATTCCTTCCTGGAGGTCCAGATTGCTTACTTCGTGAAACAAATGGATCATTCATTTATATGCCAAGTGCCTATCAGCTGCCAGGCAGTGTGCCAAATGACGGGGATACAAAGGTAGAAGATACAGCCACTGGTTTTAAAGAATTTAGATTCTAATGGGAGAAGAGTTCTACGGTAAAGACAAACTCGCTTATAGCAGACCAAAGGCCTCCTTCTGAGAACAATTAGGAAAACTGAAAACATCCATCAGCCTTTCTGCTTTCTGAATTACATATCTATATTTCATAAATACATTTGTATTACATAATTATATATGTGCAAATATATTTCAGCTATCCCAATTGTTCTCAGAAGGACTAGATAGATAAATAGATCACAGAGAAAGCAAAGTGAGCTCCATTGTTGGAGACACTGTTTTAAGAAATTCAACCATACTTAAGCAGTGCTAGTTGAGAGAAGCTATGCAGAAAGTGACAACCAGATGTTTAGGAAACAAGTGAGTTTTTGGCAATTCTAACAGTGAGATGAAAATTGGAAGGGCTGCGGTAAATACCCCAGGATTTCCATTGGGGCACCCTGAAGGGTTGAGTGAGCCCTAAGAGTAAGGACAAATCAGAAATAGACCGGACTCTATAAAAACTGAAACCAAGCCTCTAAATAGTTCAAACCCTGATTGGACTAAGCTGACTATCTCCCTACTATAACTTCCTATCAGGAAATTAAAATTTTATCTAGACTTTCTATGATTTTCCACAGATAATTAGGAAAAAAAATCAGGCACACCAGTGGATAAGATCCAAAGCAAAAACAGATGATAGAAATGTGTTTATAGGTGATTTTATGAAAGTTATCAGGCATGGATATTAAAACAGTAAGATTAATATGGTTAAGAAATCAGATGACAAGCTAGAGAAAGTCATTAGAGAACTGAGATATATATAAAAATTTAAACAAATAATCTAAAACTAAAAAATACAACAAATGAAATTAAGAACTTGATGGGTTGTACAAGAGGTTAGACACAGATGAAAAGAAAATTAGTGATTTGGAAGATAGGTCAATAGGAAGCATCCAATGCAAGGTCTAAAGAGAAAAAGGATGGAAAATTAAGTATTGAAATTATGAAAATAATACAAAAGTTTGTGGGAGGGGCAGTAAATAGAATTAAAGTTCTAGGCCACCTTTGCCAAATTCCTTTCCTCTCATATTGATTCAATCTCCATTCCGTCCTGAATTCCCTTGTCTAGAGCTCTTCAATGTGGTAGCCACTGACCACATGTGGCTATTTAAATTTAAATTAGTTAAAATTAAATTACAAATTCAGTTCCTCAGTCACACTGGCCACATTTCAAGTGCTCAATAGCCACATGTGGCCAGTGGCTATTGTATTGGACAGTGAAGATATAGAACATTTATTTCCATCATCTCAGAAAGTTCTCTTGGACAATAATCTCATCCCCTGATATTTTACATGTTTTGTCAGTTTAATTTTTAGATTTTTACTTATGATGATGTTACCCCTATGCATAGAACATTTTCATGGTCTCAGACTCTTAGTGTGATGTTCAAGATTTTACACAGGCTGAGTCAATTCTGTTTCCCTGGCTACTGAAAGCAGGTGAAGTAAATTCAGTGATGAACCATTAGCAGAAAGAAGACAAAATAATCTCCAAATCAGATGCCGGTCGCTCTGTGGGACTGTCTTGCATGGAGGAGGGTTCTCAGAGCCTGACGCCGAGTCATCGGATGACTGCAGCCTCCTCTATCTAGGAATACTCAGGCACCAAAATGGTGAAATAGACATTGTTTTGGTTCTCGGACTTCCCATTGGAGCACTCTTGATTTTACTAGTATATGGGGCAGGTGAGGCTTTTATTGAACTGAGTCCCGGCTTTGCCATTTCCTGGCTTTTAAACATGGGCAGTGTACTTCACTGTTTCTGTGCCCCGGAGTTCCTAGCGGTTCCGGGTGAGCCCCCGCACCTTCCCTGACATGTTAGTTGTGACAGTTAAGTGTGGTTTTGCAAACGTGGAAATGACTTTATGAACTTAGGTGCCAGATATAGCATATGGCATTATTTTGGGTTACCATGCGGGACAGGGCTGTAAGCTACTCTACTTCATATTGTGCTGTTTCTTTTTGTCTTATAGTGATTTCTCTCAAAGCTTCTGAAGATTCATCTTTTGAGAAAAAGAAGAAGACTTGGGCAGTTTTTGAAGGTAAAGCTTGCATATTTCCTTACTATAAGATGCAGGCTCACTTTCAGACAGTAGGAAGGGAAGAGAGTGGGAAGAAAGGGTCCTAACTTCTAAGTTTTGCCGTAATATCAAGTTGTTTTCTTGGCCTCAACCTACTCAAGAGTAAGATGGGAATCACTGATGGTGTCAGCCCACGTGTTTTAAAAGAGCAGAAGTTGAAGCACCAATCCACATAATTTTTGTTTGTTTCATTTTTCTCCATAACTCCTGAATCTTGAAGTGATTTAACAATGATAAGTACATCTATTGTGACTACATTTTATTTCAAGTGTCTTAAGGAGTTTGGGGTTCGAGAAACAGTTTGAAAACATTAAGCAAGTAATTTCCAACCCATGTTAGAATCAGCTGATGCCTTTTCATGTCTCTGGAGACATGAAACTCCTGATTCAGCTGGAACCGTTAGAAGCTCCTCAGCTGATTCCAGCACACAGCCTGGCTGAAGACCACAGCCTTAGAACAGTGGCTCCCGAAGTGTGGTCCCAGGCCAGCATCATCGTCATCAGCTGGAACCTTGTTACAAGTGTGCGTGACGGGTCCCCACACCGGCTTACAGGATCAGAAATGCTGGGGTGATGTTCAACAATCTGGGTTCTAATAAGACCTCCAGGTGATTCTGCTGCACACTCAGGTTTGGGCCCTAGAGCAAGGGTTCTCAGCAGGGGGTGATTTTGCCGCTCCAGGGGACATTTGTCACTGTCTGGATATATTTTTGTTGCCACAACTGTGCGGGGATATTCCCAGCATCTAGTGGCTAGGGCACAGGTATGATGTTAAACTTCCCACAGCGTACATGGTAGTCCCCACAGCAAGGAATTTCGGCTGCAAATGTCAAGAGTGCCGAGGTCGAAAAACCCTGCCTTGGAGTAAGGAAAGGTCAGAGAAATTACTACCGTAAAATGAGTGAGGATTGTGAACCATAAGCAGTGAGAGAATTTACTCTGTGTGTTCTCAGGCAGAGCCTTTGATCAGTGAGAGACCGTTAATGTTAAGAGGTGGTCAGCAACTTTGGGCGGATTATGTCTTGTGAAGGCATGGTATTTATTAAGGAAGAATGATCTAGCCAAAAGCATCTCAGGAGACGCGCATGCCTTGGGGTGTCACCGTCACCCTTTGTTAACCCAGCGGGTGTCTGGCAGAAGGAGGGCCTACCTCAGAGGAAGAGCACTTGCATTCAAGCCCACCTCCTCCGATAACTGGTTATAAAGCAGTGGGTTGAAGCACTTTCTTTCTTAGAAAAATGTAATTTTTAATTGCGAACATCATTTGCAAACCATAAGGTGTCACCCGTGTGGGCCACTAGGATTGCTTAGTTTTATGGTCATATATTTTGTTCCTCAGATTGCACTTTACGCCAGCAATGATTCTTTGTATTCCCTGACTTTTCTTCTATACGCTTTGTAGCTGCTTTTTTCTTTGTTTAGTGATCTTCTAGCAAATAATCCCCAGTTCCCTGAGATGCCTACCTGTTGGCAAAGAGATGAAAGCGACTTAACTCCTCATGGAGTGAAGCAGCACTGAAAGCAAGGTTGACCTTCTCGTTGATGTTTAGTAATACTGAGCAACCCTCACTGGTTTCTACCCCATGTCTCTGGAGCTGCCCCGAGTCCAGGCACTGTGAGAGGATGGGGTTATGAAGACAACCTGGGTGTCCCTAAGGATAGGGATGTCACCGGGATGTGACAGCCGGAGCCCTGTGCATCACCAGATGCATACAAATCTCCCAGGGAGACCCTGGGCTGCAGCTCCTGAGGTTCTGATTATTACATTAAGAAGGGATCGAAGAATTTGCACTTTCTCAGGGGCAGAGGAGATTCCTAGGCAAGTGGTCTGAGGATCGTATTTTGAAAATACCGTGGTACAAAAAGCAAAAATTTATGTATTTGGAAGGATTTTGGCACTTAGTCCCACCAAACCTGCAGCATCACCAGTGTCTCTGAAGCACTCTGTATAATTAATAATATTTTATAATTCACGTGTAGCTGTGGAACGTCAGGGTTTCTCCTGACCTGACTGTCTACGTGAAGACCGTAGCCCGGCGTGTGCCGTCTGCTCAGCAGAGGGAATCGGGTCCCTTCAAAGAGCAGAACTGGTTTTCTCGCCGTGTGCAATGCTTGCTCACAGCAGCTGTTTCCAAAGCCATCTTTTCCTATGATTTTGGCAACGGCAGCTGCAGCAGCAACATCCGCGTGTTTTGCTTTTTTAACCCAGCCACGGCTTTGGCGAGGTTAGGGGTACAGTTGAAACTCCCTGGCACATGATCCCAGGCCTTTTGCCCTTTTGTTCCTGCCTGGGAGAGTGCAGCGGGGATTGCGGACGGATAGCCATCCTCCTGGGGCCGCTCGCCTGGCCCCGAGCCCACTGCACAAAGGAGGCATTGATGGTCAGGCCTCTTTGTGAGATGCCGGAGTGAGTTAAAATCCCTCAGGACTATCGCTCAGGTATTTCACCCTGAGCAAGATGCTGTTATGGGCTGGATAAAAAATAGCAGCAGGAAGCAGAGTTTTATCTCCAGAAAACTTCCGTCTTCTAGGCTTTTGCATTTGCCCTGGAAATGTATAGAACTGACGATATCTCTCTTCATCCGGTGGTGGGGGGAAGTGGGGCTCCTTGATTATGCTGAGGAATGCAGGGGTCACCCTGTTTCAAAGCAGCGCTGAATACCCCTGCCGGAATCCGGGTTGCCAGGCAACAGGTGCTGCCTGCCCTGGCTTGGCTGTGTTGTCTGGGAGGGTGGGAGCTGGCACACCAGCATTGGGCGCCCCTGCCTTGGCCTCTCTGCCGCGCGGGCAGCCACTCCAGCCTGCCAGCTCTGCACCTGCTTCAGGGAGGCCTGGGTGTTGTCTGCGTGGCTGCTTGCGCTTTAGTGCAAAAATGGCATCCTTTGGAGGTCCAATGGCAAAAGACTTCAAATGAATTCAGGGAATGTAACACGATTTCTGCAATTATGGTGGGTGTGCAGTAATATATGGTATTTTAAAAGCTAACTCCAGATTCAGTTAAGTGCAGATGTTTTCTTAAATTTGGGCCTGAAGATTTGGCTTTAGCCCTCTGGCAAGCGTTGTTTGGCCTGGGGTCAGTTTTAAAACTTCAGAGCCAACATACATAATTAGAGAGAGTTTTGCATAAAAAGTTGAAGGACAAGTTGGAAGATACAGCAACACCAAGCCAGCCTTCCAGCCTGAGAACAGGCTGAGGCATGGTGCGGCTTTGCACCAGCTGACATGGCAGAAGGTGACCCTGGCTTCAGTGGCTCAGGGTTTAGCCTTTGTTCCCAGAGAACACCAGGGAGGTGGAGTCAGTGCTTCGAGTAGACACAGCAGGGTGGTTGTCCTTATGCAGTGAAAGGAGTGCTTGGAATAGAAGGAAAAATATCAGAACTTTGGGATACTGTTGCTGCCCCATCGAGGGAAACTCGAATGTTCTTTCTGGGATTTTCTCCTCCTGCAAGGTGACACTTTTTAAGGTTCTCGTAGCTTCAGAAACACAACAGAGCGGCCACGACTGTTCCTGTGTGTGTGGGACCCACAGGCAGGCGGGAGGGGCCTACCGGCCAGCGTCACAACCCGAAGGCCTATGTGCTGGGCAGGGCAGCTGTGCCTTCCAGACTGGCCAGATGTTTTATGGTTCTGTAGCCACAGCTGCCTGTGGAGCCCCCTTTGTGCCAGGCTGAGGAGGCTGCGATCCGAACCCATGTGAGGGCCCTGGCCGGCTGCCTGGGCAGAGCGGGGCCCGGATGCCCGCAGCGTGCTGCTGGGGCACCTGGGGAGAATGGCCGGCCGCAGCGCGGTTGTCGCCTGCAACCGAGTCCCTCCGGGGTTCCTGCAGTCCTGAAATCAAGGAACGAGTTCCGATGAAGAGGCGTGCCCGGATCAGGCTGCTCTGCTCCAGCGCACGGAAACCTTTGTAGACGGTTTTCCTCTCCATTCCGAGAATGGGACTGGAGCCAAATTGTCCTGCCTTTTGGTCTCTGGGCTGACATCTGCCACCCCTTCGAGGCGGATGTTGCGTCCCCCTGCCCTGTCTGTCTGCCACATCCCGTCTGTCTGGCAACACGACCATGTTGTTTGCCGTCCTCTTCTGCCAGGAAGGGCTCTGCGACCCTGTCCTGGAGCAGTTTGCTCAACCGTGCATGGATCCGGGCGGGCCATGTGTTGGCCGTTTTCTGGCCAGTCCTGCATCCTAGTGTCCTGTCCGAGTCCTGGTCCGTGAACTCTGCTCTGCCCCCCAGTCTGTCAACAAGTGTCTTGTCCAGAATCCAGGAGTCCCATTGCTGAGTTTCACGTAGTTTAAATGGAGGCCCAAGCCTCTGTTCTAACTCTGACCTCTCACGGAACGCTCCACCCTGCTAACCTACAAAGCCCACACATTAGAACACAGGTATCTACAAAGGAAGCAGTTTTAATTTTAGACATACAAGAGAGTTTTCTCTATTTCTGTCTCAGCTCTTCATAGCCCATCGCTCCCCGACCGCCCTCATCCAGCTCTGCCGCCAGCAGCCCCCCGAAGGGCCTCCCCCCAAGAACTCCCCAACAACCGGGGTTTCCTGAAAGGGAAGCCAACAAAGAAACCCTCTTGCAATGCTTTACTCTTGGCTTCTAGAACCCTCCCTCCAGTCCTCTCTGCTTCCATGACCAGCCCCGGATCCCTTTGTAGGAGACCTTCCCTCCCTGATCCCTGAAATACTAGTGCAGGTGATCACCTGCAGCCTGTCCTACAGCACTCTCTACTTATTCTAATTTTAGCTCAGCCTTATGCGTCACCAGAAGCAGAACCCTGCTCGAGCTAGCTTAGGTAAAAATGTTGACCTCCTGAACGCAGGAGAAGCTCGTGCACTCCAGAGGCTGAAGCTGCAGTGGGCCTCCCTGGGGCCCGGACCGGGGAAAGGAGAGTCAAAGTGTCTGATTCCATCCCATTCTCCCTTCTCTCTCACTGACCTGATGCCCAGCCTGCTCCTCCAGGCTTGCTGTGGGAGCTGGCACACCCAGCAGCTTGCTTTTTCAGCTTGAGCACTTAACTAACTGCTTCTCCACATCCCGAGGGCTTTATAAAGGTGCATTCCTGTTAACTCAGCAACTCCGCTTCTGGGAACTTAATCTCAAGGACATACCGTGAGAGGTGCATTAAGGTTTAAGTTTATGAATGGTCATCATGGAATTATTTATTATGGGGAACAGGTAGAAATACTTTGAGTAGTCAATAGTAAGGGATTGTTAAATCACTGATGGTATACTAATATGATTAACTTTTATCATATTTTTAAAAATGATTCAGAATCATTTTCTGAAAAGAACTTACTGAGAAAATGAGATAAATAAAAAGCAAGATGTATAACTGTCTGATCTCAATTTAAAAATACATGCATTAAAATTATAAAGTACACCAAATGTTAACAGTAGTGACCTCAGGGCGATGGGATGGCTGATGACTTTTTCCCCTGTACATTTTTGTATTTTGTGTTAGTTTACACACAGCTCAGTGCGGAGCTCTGTTCTCTCGGAAGCCCCTCCGCCTGCCCAGGCTGGGCTGAGTCCATCCGTGTGTCCCTAGGATGGGGCACATGTTCCTATTGTTGCAGTTACCACGTAGTCCTCTGATGTCTTGTAGGGAAAACCTTTGCATGTTCGTCTTTATTTCTTGTACTTAGGAGAGGACTGAACGTGGCCGATAATTAAGTGTCTATTGGCTGAAGAAATTTAAGTCAGCAGAGAAACGCTTTTGCTAAGTTCAAACATCTGCAGCAGTTTGCTTCCTAGAAGACTGAAATAATGCTTTGGCTTCCCTTTCCGCTTTCTGCGCCGTTGTGGCATTTAATGGATCAGATCACTGATAAAATTGAATTTAAGAAATGTACGTATATGAACAGGGCTTAGCTATTGAGATTTAAAAAACTTTTTATTTTGAAGTCATTATAGATGCACATCCATTTCTCAGCAATTGTACAGAGAGATCCGTGTACCTGCCTGTGTCCTTTACCTGACATCTCTCCGCAACAGAGTCTCGCAAAGCTGTGGTACAGTTCACAACCGGGACACAGACACTGCGCAGTCAAGGGCGGAACTTCTCTGTCACTACAAGGGGCCCTTCCGGCCAAACTCGTTTTCCTCCATCCCCAGCCCCTCCCGAACCCCTGGCAACCACACTAATCTGCTCTCTATATCTGTACTTTTGCCATTTTGAGAATGTTACATAAATGAAATCATACAGTGTATAACCTTTGTGGATCCCTTTTTTTCATGCAGCATAATTCTCTAGAGGGTCATCCAGGTTGTTGTGTGTGTCAGTAGTTTGTTCTTTTCATTGCCGAGTATGCCACAGTGTGGACATACCACACTTTGTTTCATCGATCGCCTGTTCAAGGACATCGGGGTTGTATCCGTGTTGGGCCATCATGAATAAAGCCACTCTTGTTACTGCACAACCGGCTTCTTCGCCCAATGCGCAAGAGGAGGCCAATGCATTGAGACAGCGGGGGCAGCAGAGAAAGAGTTTAATGTCGCAAGGCACCAAACTAGGATATGAGAGGAATTTTTCAGATTCATCTCCTGAGAATGTTGGGGCCAGCGATTTTAAAGGTAATTTGGCAGACAAAGGGCTAGGGAATGGGGTCTGCTCATTGGCTGGGGATGAACTCATAGGGTTGGGGAAGCAGAAATTGTCTTCTGGGCTGAGTTCTTGGTTAGAGGGTCACAGGACCTGTTGAGTCAGTTCCCCCACACGGCCACTGCTGTGGTTGGGGTCAGCCGGCTCCCTGCGTGCGAAGTCTGGGAAACATCTCAAAGACCAGTCTTAGGTTTATAGCAGTGATGTTATCGTAGGGGCAATTACAAATCGTACGACAGTCAGGAGTACATGACTCCTAGGCGGTAAACAATTGCAGGAAGGCAAGCGATGAAACAGTGGCGGGTAACTTTTAGCTATGCCTCTTCCGTAGAAATCAGACTTCTGCCACAGTCTTGCCTTACGGGCCTGCATTACTTTAATATACGTGGTTTCACTGGCAACATACATGTACGGGTTTCTGTGAGAACTCGAGCTGACATTTCTCTGGGACAAGTGCCCCAGAGAGCCGATGCAGGGCTGAATGGTAGTTACAGGATTGTCTTTTAAGAAACTTCCAGACTGTTTTCCAAAGTGGCCGTACCATTTCACATTCCCACTAGCCACCTCTGCGTGACCCAGTTTATCCACATCCTTGCCAGCATTTGGTGTTGACACAATTTTTTATTTTAGCCATTCCGAAAGGTGTGTGGGATATTTTCGCATTTCTCTCATGGCTAAGGAAATTTAAGATTTTCTCATGTGCTTATTTGCTGCCTGTATATCCTTTTTGGTGAAATGTCTCCGTATGTTTTGCCCATTTTTCTAATAAGATCGTTGGTTTATTTTTTACTGTTGAATGTTGAGAGTCTTTATATTTTAGGTACTAATCTTTGTTGGATATGTGGTTTCCAAATATTTTCTTCTGGTCTGTAGCTTGATTTTTCATCCTCTTTATATGGTTTACAGAACAAAAGTTTTTAATTTTGATTAAATCAAATTTCTCACGTTTTACTTATGTGGACGGTGCTTCCGGGGTCAGGTCTAAGAACTCTGCGCCTCGTCCTAGATCCCCAGGATTCTTCTGTTTTTCCTAAGAGTTTTTTAGTTTACATTTTACATTTAGCTTTGTGGTTCCGTTTGAGTCAATTTTTGTGTAATGTGTGAGGTTTAATTTTATTTTTTGCCAGTGAAAGTCCACTTGCTCCAGCACCACTGATGGAGGACGCTGTCTTTCCGCCACCGAATCGCTTTTGCACTTCTGTCAATAATCAATTGAGCGTACTCGTGTGGGTCTATTTCTGGGCCGTCTGTGCTGTTTCACTGATCTGTGTCTGTCCCTTCACCGCTACACAGGACCCCGATTGCTGCAGTATCGGGACGTCCAATTTCCCGTTTCTGACGGTCTCTGCGCCGGCACCCGCCCCCGCCGGTGGCCCCGCGAGGCTGAGCCGCGTGCCCTTGCCTTTCAGATCTCTACATGTACGCCGCCCTCGTGTGCTGCCTCGGGATCCTCAGCATCCTGCTCTTCCTGTTGGCCATCGTCTGGCAGTCTGTGTTTAGCAAGAGGAAATCCAGAGGTAAGAAAACGATAAGGTCATGTCTGGGATGCGAGCACAGCCCGACCACAGACAGGCGGAAGGTGCCACGCAAAATACCACCTTGGTGGAAAAGTACATCGTGAGTCAGGGGTTATTTACCTGTGAGTGCTGAGCGCAGCGAGCCGGCAGATGTGTTTCCTTAGCCTCTGCTCAAAGACACCGTGGCCGCTGTTGACAGAAACCCGTCTTGGGTCCCTGCGGCCCCTTCCTGCTCTTATTCTCCCCAAAGAGTCTGTGGTGTCCGATGAGCCTGGGGTTGAATTATGGCTCTGCCACGTGAGAGCTTTTGGACAAGTTCCTGAGCCGTTCTGAATTTATGAACCGGGATCGACACCCCTTCGTCAGGTGGAACGTTCCCGGGAGTGTCCGCCTGGCAGGCAGGCAGGACTTGGAAAGCGCCCCTTCCCTTCTTTCCCTGTCCAGTCTGAGTGCCCCTCCATCTCCTTCCTTGCCAGTGTCCCTGTTTCCCTGGAGTCTGTCCTCAGCCCCTTCCTGCCTACGCCGTCTTTCTCAGCCCGGCGGTTCTCCTGACTGTCACCTCCCTGTGAATGCTGCCTGCTTTCTCGCGAGTCCCCACCTCTCCTCAAGCCTCCATGTCGCATGTGCAGACCTCTTGGTGGTGGTCTCCTCTGAGAGCCCTCCCTGCATCCCCCCTTCAGAATCTCCAAAACAGCCAGGGACACTGTCACTCCTGCTGATGACCGGGATAAGAGCCGAGCTCTGGAATTGGACTGACGGTGGTTCCACGGCACCCCCTTGCTTACTGCGGACAACACGCCCTCTCTGCCTCTTCTTCCTCACCTGAGACACGGGAAACAGTGGCTCTCAGCCTCAGGGGTGTTGTGAGGTCTAAGTTACCAACAGACAGATGTTCAAAACCTTTAAGACATTCTGGCTCCTAGTAAACATCCCGTATTGATGTTGACATATGGTTATAATTGTGCATAATAATCACTATTAGCCCGAGGTCTTGGAGCTTGGAAGTGTTAGATGTGGTCATCTCTGCTTGAGGGGCCACTCCAACAGGGACTCTGGGCAGCGTTTAGGGAGGGGATTCTCCCCAGAGGTACGGGCAAGGTTAAGGGACCAGGAAAGGAAGACACACATCCAGGGATGAGCACCGACAGGAAGCTGTTTCCAGCCTAGACCTTAAGGGACAAGGGGAGGAGAGGTTCCTGAATGTGCGAGAGCTGCAGCTTAGGGAGGTGTTGCCAGCAGGGGCCTTAGAAGGGGGAGTTGGTGGGGAGGGAGTCAGGATCGTGCATTCCTCAGCCTCTCTCTTCCCCACTCAGATCTCCCACCAGAAGTCAGAGGGCAGGGGAGCACAGAGGCACAGAGGCCAGCCTCCAGGGGCCCAAGCAGGGAGGGCAAGGGTGGACAGGGGTCCAGAGGGGCAGCAGAGAACTCCTGCATACTGGGCACCATGCCATGGGGCCGATGCAGCCCAGGTCTCTCCCTCTGGAGCCTGTGCCCTTCCTGCCAGCCTCTTTGCGTGTCTCTGTGCTGTCCTGCTAAGCCAGCTCCGGAACCTTCCCCCTCATGGCTCATTGCACACATGCATTGGCATGGGCCTCCCTTCAAGAGCGTGCAGGGCAGGGACCACACATTTGATCCATCCTCCTTGGAATCTGGCTCGTGACAGATGCTCAGCACATGGTGGGCAAATGGGTTTGTTTTCCAGCTGCTTTGCTCTGAACGGTTGGAGTGTGGAAGCCACATAGGCAGTTTCCAAGCCGGGTGTGCTCTGACAGCACTTTTGCCTGGGCTCAGGGGTATGCTGGAGAGTCTGACTTGAGCTACAGGCCCCACCGGGCCCTGGGCAGGGCCAGGGAAGCAAAGCAAGGCCCAGAAGGGCAGACTGGGGCACACAGAAGTACCCAATGTCCTCCTTCAGGCCCCACAGAGAGCCTCCTGAGAATGGGGATGCCAGCTGCCTTGTCCCATGCGGGAGTAAGAGGGCCCAGATGGCCTTGTCGTGTCTGTGCACGGCGCTGAAGGCCCCCAGCTGTCCAGGACTCCATCCGCACCTGCTGCGGGCCAGGCCCCGTGCTGGCTCCTGCATGTTCTATGCATTCCTGGACGACAGCCCGGATGGCTCCATTTCACAGAGAACACAGCTGAGGAGCTCAACAGAGTCCTGAAACCAGGCGGGGGCAGAGGCCTGATTCAAGCCCAGCTTCCTTCCAAGCCTCACGTTTCAATTCAGGAAACGTCTGCCATGGAGGCCAACCTTGTTGAAGGAATTTTTCTTCATCCTTCCATGACAGTTGTTGCTGAGGTTCCTCCCAAACAGCTCCACCCAGCACCTGCAGCTCCCGGGGCCCTGGCTGTGGTCTGGTGCAAGTCCCGTGGGAAGGCTCAGGGCCATCCTGCAGGGCAGGTGCTGCCCCGCACGGCCCTAGGAGCCAGGCGCCTCCCAGCCACCCTGTGGGGCCAAGGATGGAGGACTGTGCGTGATGGGCCTTGGGGTCCCCCTCAGCTGGGCCCAGGAGCCTGAGAGCAGCGCTGCCAATCCTTCGGGAGCAGGCTGTCCCCCCGGGAACCTGCGCAGATGCAGCTTCTGACCCTGTGGGCCGGGGCGTCCTGCCAGCCCGCATTTCCCTCCGGCTCTGTGGCTGTGTGAGGCCACACGGAGTAGCGAGGCCTTAGAGCCAGCTCTTCTGACCTCTATCCCACGCGCACTCCACTTTTAAAACAAATATTTTGAAATGACTTCACTACTACTACCTGTACTCCCAAATCAATTTAATGCTCTACAATTAAAGGAGAAATAAAAGGAAAGTAATTTATAACACAATATGACAGATTTTAGGATTGCGCCTCTTCTTTGGAATAGGTGTGAATTTCAGAGAAAAATACTAATCCATTATTATGACACTTGAAATAGAGGCTAAATGAGCACAAGTTTATGTACAGGAGGACTCGCTATGCCTGGGACAGGGACAAGCACTGACTGGCACAGATGGGCCATCGCCTCCAGGAGTGGCACTGCCCATCTCTGAGATGGATGGGACAGCAGGGCTGGTGACATCTCTTTCCCTCCCTGTGTCTTACCAGCAGGGCAGCCAGATCTGCCTACTTGGTGGCTGTAGGCTCCGTGTTGCCAAGACTGGACGCTGGCTCAGTCACTCTCTTACATTCTACTGGTTAAAGAAAGTCATGAGGGAAGCCAAGACCGAGGGCAGGGGGATGATGGCAAGGAAGTCGTGACCACTGAGGGGCCTGAGGATGGTGGTGCTGGGCCGTTACCCTGGCAACCAGCTAGTTCCCGAGGAGCATGCACTGTCTGTGCCTAGGCTGGATGAAAGGGGGTTGGGACATGGGTAGCGATTCCAAAGTAGTGGTTCCAGCAGGCGCCAGAGTGACAGCAGGGACAGGGCACATCCCTCCACAGCAGGCTGCATCCCCGGAGGCTGCTGCTTTTGTGGGTCAGCTGCAGGTGGTCATGCTGTCCTTGGGGGCAGTCAGGCATCTGTGGGCCAGGCCATGTGATCCTCATGACAACACTGAAACCCAGGAACACGCTTACAACTCACATAGAGCATACTCTCCCATTCAAGGCACCGCACTGTAACAAACTCGTGTCATCTGGATGGGAACTAGAAAGCACATAATTAGGCAAACACACCGAGAGCAGAGCTTGGTTCAAGGAGGGCCCTGGCCTTACTAGGAGCCCCTTGCTGTATTGACGGTTTCTAGATGTTCTGTGAAGATATGTGTTTGTTGGGGCTCCTGCGTCCTGACCACGTGTAGGAAAGCCAGCCCCCCCGCCTGCGTGGGGGCCGCAGGGCGTCAAGGCTTATGGGCTGCTCACACCCGTGTGCACGAGAGGGCTGAGCCCAGCCCTGCTCTCCAGCTCCCGCAGCAACATCTGCCTGGAGAGAGGAGTCAGGGTAGCTGGCCCCACTCCTGATACGAGCCCCAGCGGGACCCTGAGATAAATACAGCCCCTTCTGCAAGCCAGGGAGCCGCAGGCCAGTCCCTCTTCGTTCTCAGCCTTCCTGCTGCCCAGGCCTCCCCCCAGGCCTGGCGCTGCTTTGTTTCCGAGGGCTGAGTGTTCACGTGAGCGCGGGTTAATTGCACCCACGTGTTGCCTGCCAAGCACAAACATGCTTCCCACCTCCCCTCCCGAGCCGTGAATCTCCGTCCCTGCCCTTCGTCGTGCCGGCCGTGCCCAGAACCTCATCCCAGGGCCTTTGCAGCTCTGAGTCACCCTGGAAGGCACCAATCCTGGTGGCCCAGGGCCCAGCCCTGAGTTATTCTAGCGGTTCCTCAAGCACACTGGTTTCCAGAGGCCTTGCTTCTTTGGAATTAGTCCAGACTTGCTGCTTCGGGGCGGCCCCAGCAATCCTCCGGCCTCCTGTGTCTGAGCTTTTGAAAGTAGGTTTTCTAGGTTACGTATGATGCCCTTGCCCTCCATCCCCCCCAGGTCCGAGCTTCAAGTGTGTCCATTCCCCCGGAGGTGCATACGTAACCTAATCATCTGTACCCCCATAATATGCTGAAATAAAAAAAAAAAGATTCAGTTAATTAAAAAAAAAAAAAAAAAGTACGTTTGCTAAGGCACCCTGGAGCCACGCAGGAAGAGGAGTTGCCCAACCACTTTGTAATTGTACTCGAGTGTGTGAGTTCCTCGCTGTTCAGTTTGCGCTCCATGAAGAGGCTGCCTGAGGCTTGTTGCGCGCCCGTCCCTCCCCCGCTGAGAGCCACTCTCTGCTGCCCTGAGGATGAACCAAAGGACCTGAGGCCTTTTCTTCCTGAGGGACAAGAAGAGGGGTCTGGGGGCTGTGTCCCCTCACAGCCAGACTCAGGGGGAGGGAGCACAAAGCACAGAATGGGCAGCCATGGACGAGGGGCGGCTGAGGACGACCCTGGCCTTGGCGAGGACGAAGGGCTCATCGCATGCAGCCGGTGCTCTCCCTGGCTCCTCGGCATGTGCCGGCGTGCGCAGCTGTCCCTCTAGTGGGCCCGTGGGCTCCCATCTCTCCTTTGCGGGGCTCGTCAGCCTCGTAGCCTGGTAAACAAAGTACTGGACTTAGAGCCTAGATTCACGCTCCCTTATTTACAAGGCGGGTCTTTTGAGACCCCAAATTACGTTCCGAGCCCCCAGATCTTCTCGCTGTAGCGTGGGACGAGGGTTACCTCTTGGGGCTGTGGAGACCTTTCCTGCCCTGGGCGTGGGCAGCTCCAGGGGCCCCCTGTCGTGTGTGGGGTTCACCTTTCCTGGGCCCCATCACCATGGCAGCCTGGCGGCTCAGTGCATGCCGTCCCACTAGACATACAGAGTGAGCCACAGGTGTCATCTGACTGTTTTTTAGTAGTCGTGTTAAGGTAAAAGAAAACATGTGAAATTAATTTTAATATCTTTTATTTAACCCACCATATCCAAAATATCATTTAAGTCAGTATCAGCATATAAAGCTTATGGACGAGATGGGTTGCATCCCTTTTTTCCTACTGAGGTGTGATCTCGTCCTCCGGGGCGCGATCTCACACTTCCTGCACGCCCCAGTTTGGATTTGACACATTCTGAGGGCTGGATGCCTGCCTGGGGCTCTCGACTGCCACACGGGACAGCGGGTCTCCGGACAGACGGCTCCACGTGCTGGCGCTTTTCACCGAAGATGTGGCCACTAAATGGCCCTTTGCACGAGGGGAGCAGGAGTCAGAGGACTTGCTTCTCCTTCTCAGCTCCCCCCGGTGACTGAGACGCGGTCCTTCCCTGTAATTGTGCTGGCCTGGAAAGCTGTCGAGGCAGGACTGTTTGGAGGGGCTGGGCTCTGAGGCCTGGCATGGCGAGAGCACGGGGCTGTGCGTAGGAAGGGGCGCAGCCGCCCTGGTCCTGTCTCTCCCCGGGGAGATGCAGGCGGGGGGCGTGGGCTGGACCCTGAAGGCAGGTGCCGCTTTCCAGGCTGCAGGGCTCCCTGCCCGTGCTGGGCCCGCGGGAGGTGGGGAGGACACCGCGGTCCTACACTCTGCAAATGCTGCTGGGCGCTTACTGTGCGTGAAGTGTGATGACCTCATGCGGTGCCGGGGCTGCCACAGTCCTTGCCGAGAGTGGAGAACACTCGGTGAATGGAGCAGAAACGTCCACAGGTCCTGTTGTTGCAGGGTCTGTGCAAGGCCTGGGGGCCAGAAGAGGGTGCAAGGGAGTAGGGGGTGGGATGGGAGGAAGGTGGCCTCACCCTAGGGGTGCCAACCCTGTCACAGGGCCGGGTAGGATGGGGGGTAGTGGTGATGGGGACAGGTCAGATGGGGAAGACAAACCTTTCAGGCTGGACATGCCATCTGGGAGGTTTGACCATGCGCTGGGGGCTGTGAGCAGTGGTCCCAGCTCGGGAGGAGGAGAAAAGATGGGGGTGGCGGGATGACCCAGGGCCTGCTGCTGCTTGGCAGGAGAGGTGAGAGAAACAGGCTTTCCTATCAGAGCCTCAAAGTTCCAAAGACCATCAGACCGCCATTTAAAAAGAGCTGCACCCTGAGTTGTTATTTCTGCGCAGGAGGGTGCCTTGTGTGGAGCCAGGGCCTCTAGGCCACGTGCCTGGGTGCAAGGCCACGGCCCACGGTGGGGACAGGCTCCGTCACGCATCCTTCATGGGCTGCTTCTCTTCCCGGTCCCCGCCATCCGCAGTGGGTTTCCTCGGCTCAGCTCCCACCTGCGCTACTGGCACTGGACTCTTGCCTCGTGGTCTCCGCGTCTGGGGCAGTCCAAGCCACGCGAGGCTAACATGCCTGTGTAAGCAGCGCTGATTATGCTTTGCACGTCTAAGGTGCCTTTGGGTGAACTCTATTTCTTGGATGCCCGTAAGCCTCACCTTTGGTGTCCAGAGTCACTTTCGGTCCTGTGGGCAACCTCTCTTTATTAGTTGGACCACCAGCCCTGCACACACCTGGCTGAGACCTTGGACTGTCAGCAGGTGCTGGCAGGGGTGTGTCCTCTGCACGCTGGCACTGCCTGGCCTCACCGGGAGGCTGGCCCTTAGTTGCCCACAACGGGAGCCCCGAAGCTGCTCTCCTGCCCCCCAGGCTGCCCGCCCTGCTGCCCCTGGGCTAGACTTCCCGAAACACAGGTCCACTCAGGGGATTCTCCCGGGTCTCAGCTCCAGCTCTGCCCCGCCTTGCTGCGGCACAGTGGACTGGCCGTTTCTGCATCTGTAGGAGCCCTAATGTCAGCCACCCTGGGTCTCTGAGAATGGCGAACACAGCCGGTTCTCCATATCCACAGGTGGCGCATCTGCGATTCCACCAACTGCAGCTGGAAAATATTAAAAATAATAATAATAAATAAAAATACAACAATAACAATACAAATAGAAGACAATATAGTTCAACAACTATTTACATAGTATTTATGTTGCATTAGGTATATAATAGTAATCTAGACATGATATAACACATTGACTGCCACATTAGAAAAAAAATGTTTTCCCTGGGGCCATGGTGTTTTATTAAAACAAAACAATCCTTTCTAATTTGTTATTTTTTATTGTTTTCTGTGCATGAGTTATATGCAATGCAATCCATGTGTTTAGAATTAAATTGTCAATATTAATTGTAATAATAAGATCATCAACAAGTAAGATTTTCACCAACTAACTGCAAGGTTTTGCTTCACGAGGCCCTGGGGTTAAAACTAGCCTCAGTTAGATACAGCTCCCGTGGCGGTCAATGTGTTAAAGTATACGGGAGGATGTCTGTAGGTTGTGTGCAAATACTACACTATTTTACATAAGGGACTGGAACATCTCCAGTTTGGGGTATCCTTTGGGGTGGGGCGTTCTGGAACGAACCCCCTGCAGATACCACAGGATGACATGGTCACAAGAGGGCTCTGGCCAGACTGCCCAACCTCGTTGCCTCCCAGGTGTGCTAGCTGGCAGGGGTGCCATAGTGAGGTGCCACAGGCTGGGCGACTTTAGCAACAGAAACCTATTTTCTCACAGTTCTGGAGGCTGGAAGTCAGAGATCAAGGTGCCAGATGGCTTGGCTTCTCCTGAGGCTTTGTAGGTGGCCGTCTTCCCCCTGTGTCCTCCTGTGGTCTTCCCTGTGTGTGTCTGTGTCCTAATGTCCTCTTCCTCTAATGACACCAGTCATGTTGGATTGGGGCCCACCCTAATGGCCTCATTTTAACCTTGTTACCTCCTTAAAGACCCTGTCTCCAAATGTAGTCATATTCTGAAGTACTAGGGGTTAGGCCTTCAACATATAAATTTTGGAGGGGATATAATTCAGCCCCACATCAGCTGTGTGACCTCAGGCAGGTTTGTTAACCTCTCTGTGCTTCAGCATCCTCCACTGTAAAATAGGAGTAATGACAAGATTATTATGATAGTTAAACTAGAGTACAAAGTTGTGGGCTTCGAACATATTTGCTTGCAAAGCTCCTAAAATAATTTATAAAACTATGCACTCTTAATTGTTTTTTGTTAACACCTAAACTTTTTCATAAAAAACGTAAATTGTTACAAAGGTTGTGCTTTCCAGAGCATTACAAATATTGACATCTTAAAAATGA
>NW_012149186.1:91313-109079 GCF_000956105.1 Propithecus coquereli
TTTTAGCTCTGAAATCCCTCCTTCAACATAAAAAGAGGCATGAATGGATGAAATTGTCTTATACCACCTAGGACTTTAAACTGCTTCTGAGTTGTATGTCAAAGGACACATAATGATCTGTCATCAAAGATGATTCTTACTATTCTGCCATCTGACAGCTGGATTAGGTGATTGTTCAATCACTGTTGAAAGCAAAATGTTGGAAACCTCCCCTGTTGTGGAAGGTTTAGTTGCCCAGTTATTAGTCATTTGCTTTTTTAACACAGATATCAGTATTTTACATCATTTCTTGTTTGATGCCCACTGACATTTCCCTCCAGAACAGGACAACAGAGGGTAAGTGAGGATGCTTATGGGGTATGCTTTGAGTTTATGAATAGAAAAGGATGGTGTTAAAAAGGGGTAGGGGAAGGAATACAGCCAGGCAACAGGCACATTCCAAAACAATGAATTCTTAGGGAAGAATACCGTGGACAATGAATATCTATAAATTGATTCCCTTAAAACTGTTCTTCCAAAGGGTACCCAGGGCTGTGCAAACCCTAGACTGAAGGCCACTGATCCATCTAATAAGCTTAGAATAGTGCCAGGAGCACACGAAATGGTCAATAAATACCAACTCTGGTTGTTATTGTTGCATCTGTAAATTATCTAGCGTATAGTAGGTGCTCAGTAAATGGAATGCAGAAAGAGCTTAGGTATTAATAGGGGGTTGGACCAGATAAACCTGTACAGCACTCACTGAAGCTAGGTTCTCTCGTACTGCCCTCGAACCTGCATTGGTTACCTGCATGACAGATCACCCCAAATATAATAGCTTAAGAAAAGCGTTTTATTTGCCCACAGCTCCACATGTCAGAAGCTTGGGCTGGGTTCAGCATGTAGTTCATCTTCTGGTCTCAGCCGGAGTCCGTCATGCAGCTGCAGTCAGCTGGTGGATCAGCTGGGGCCCGGCTGCTCTGGGGCCTCAGCTGGAATGACGGTGTCTGATCCATGCAGTCTCGTCTTCCAGTAGGCCAGCCAGGCTTCCTCATGTGGTGGCAAGAGGGAGAGTAAACCTCAGAGCACAGGTGCCTTTTATGCCTGCCTCTGCGTGTGACACATTGGCTAATGTTCCCTTGACCGAAGCAAGTCACGTGGCCAAGCCTGCAGTCGGTGTGCCTGTGAGGGGGCTATATGTGGGTATGGACAGATACCAGGAGGTGTGATTCGCTGCGTCCATTGATACAATAGACCACACAAGCCCAGCCTCCCCTGATTGTTTTAGCTTTACTTCCCTTTTTTTTATCTTGTTTTTTTATGGAGATAGGGTATCATTCTGTCACCCTGGGTAGAGTGCAGTGGCGTCATCGTAGCTCACTGCAACCTCAAACTCTTGGGCTCAAGCAATCCTCCTGCCTCAACCTCCCCAGTATCTGGGACTACAGGTGCATACCACAATGCCCAGCTAATTTTTTCTATTTTTGGTACGGATGGAGTCTTGCTCTTGCTCAGGCTGGGATCAAACTCCTGATCTTAAGCGATCCTCCTGCCTCAACCTCCCATTGGCTTTTCTTCTATTTGAAGTAAACTGAACTGTGAGCCTTAGATTGGACATTTGTTGGATTAAGTGCCTAAGTATTAAGTGCCTATCTTTCCTCTGCAGCCAGAATCCCTTGTTTTTCCTCAAGGAGAGCTACTGTAAAAGGACGCCTTGCTCCAAGACTATTTTCCCAAGGGCCTCGTTTTAGTCCTGGAAGAGCATTAATCAGAGAATGCAACCCCATTTTATAATGAGGATCTACTAAGTGGAGATGGGTTGTCCTGTCTGGCCCCAAGAGGACTTTCAAGGTGACTCAGGCGGAGCTCAGAAGTTGGTTGACCCTATTACTCTCTTCGAGTGTAGAAACCAACTCAACCTGCTTTGGCCAAAAATGAACATTTTGGGTTATGTAACCAAGAACTCCGGGGTGTATAGCTTGGTGTCTGGCTAGCTCCAGGGCTGGAACAATATCAATTCACTGGGGTGTCCATGCTGTGCTCTCCCAAAGAGAGGTACAGAAGCCCTGGGAGTTGGCTGGTACAGCACCAACACCTGAATAACACCTAGCTCCCTGCATTTCCTGGTAATTCCTGTAGCATATACATCTGAGGTAGCATTGATTTACCATCTTCTATTATTTTTCCTTTCACAGTGAGACATTATTTGGTGAAATGCCCTCAGAACAGGTAAGGATATTTTCTTCCTTTTTCAAATGGAGCTCTTTGCTATTTTATATTCTTTTGATATTACCAAAAAATTGGTTAAATTTGTATTTTTACCTAAAAGTCTGCATGTTAGTCCACAAATAAGCCTAAAGATGTGTGTTCTGCATGCATTTGCATGTTTCCAGAGTCCACATTCTGGTTATCATCGACAGAGGGTTCAGAGCGCACGTGGCTCGTGCTGACCTGACATGCATGCTAGAGGCGGCTCAGGTGTGGGCCTGCAGGGCTGCTCCTCTGCTTAGGAGGGGCTTGCAGCAGGCTTGCACTTTGATACCTTTGACCACAAATACTCCTCATCCCCTTCATCCATGCTGACTTGTCCTATGCCCCACTTTTAGCTGGCAGGATGCTCCTCACAGAGAACATAATAATTATAAGAAATACTGCACACTCAAAGCACTTAAAAACTGGGGACTTCAATCCAGACAAGATGGCATAGATCAACTTCGTCCTTTTATTCTCCACTAAGCAAAACTATAAACACTAGAAATAACACAAGAGACCATCAAAGGAGGACTTTGAAAGGTATGAAAAGAAGATAAACTGACTTGGGATCCCAGGACTAGAGAAATAGCACAGCTGCAGGGCATCTCATGTTTCCCCATCCCACAGCAGAAGGGGACCCAGACCCGTTTTTCCCTACCCCAACCTAGCAACAGAAAACATCCAGGTAAGCTCCTTCCTCCCCTGGATCTGATGGGAGTTCCTTTGAAAATCTCAGATGAGCTTACCGTCACCAGCAAGGAGGGGAATTGGGAGCCCCTCCCACAGTAAGCCCCAGGGAAAGGGCTCTCCTTCCCTGCCAGGCCTGACATTCCCCTCCCCAACCAGGTGACACCAGGGCTTAAGGACAGAGCCAGCAAAAGGCACCTAGACACAACAAGGGACCCAGTGAGGAAGCAGCTTCATCTCTGTGGGTCTGAGACTTCCCTCCACAACCAAGAGACATCTGGCTTCCCAATCTGGGGAAATCTCCACCCCTTCAGGCAGCACTTGCAGGGCCCAGCAGTACCAGATAAACCAAACAGACCAAAATAATACTACAAAGCCTCTGAAAATGAAAAGATCATTGGAACCGTAGTCCACAGAAACAGGCCAGGATTGCATGATAAACCTAAACAGGGTGACTAACTACAAAAATAAAACATTCAAATAGGACCCAGGGCCTCCTAACAGGATACTATCAAAAAGCACTCTTCATACTAAAAACCACAAAAATCACATTTTGAATGAGAAAAGATAATTGACCAGATCAACACTAAGATGAATCAAGTATTGGAATCATCTGACAAGATTTTAAAGTAGTTGTCGTAAAAATGATTCAATGATCAATTACAAATTCTCTTAAAACAAATGACAAAATAGAAAATCTCAGCCAATATAGAGAAGTTATAAAATAAACCCCAAACAAATGGAAATTGTAGAACTCAATAGTACAAAAACAGAAATGAAAAACTCACTGGTTGGACTCAGTAGTAGAGTGGAGATGTTAGTGAGATGTCAGTGAACAGAGAAGTTAGTGAACTTGAGGACAGATCAATATAATTTGTCTAATCTGAACAACAGAGACAAAATAGACTAAAAACAAACAAAGGAACATTCCTTGATCACCTATGGGAAAAAAGATCTAACATTCTATTATTGGAGTTTCAGAAGGAGAGGAGAAACAGCGTGGAGTTGAAAGAGTATTGGAAGAAATAATGGCTGAAAGCTCATGCCACAAATTTGGCAAGAGACAAAGATCTATAGATTTAAGAAACTGAATAAATGCCAAGCAGGATAACCCAACAAAATTTACACAAAGACACCTTATAATTAAACAGAAGACAAATTTGAATGACAGTGCATATTAGAGCATATTAATATCTCTTCTGAATCCATGGAGAGCAGGAAAAAGTGGCACATTTTTCAAATACTGATAGAAAAAAATTGTTAATTGCAAATTCTGTATCCAGCAAAATTATCCTTCAGGAATGAAAAGGAAATAAAGATGTTCTCAGATGAAGGAAAACTAAAAGAAGTTGTCACTAGCAGACCTACTTTAAAATGATGCCTAAAAGAAATTCTTGAAACAGAAAAAAAAAATATCTTGAAGCATTAGGAAGAAAGAGCAACAGAAAGAGCAAAAACATGAGTACATATTGTAGGCTATTCCTTCCATAAATAGTCATGAGTTTTAAAAATCATATTTGATGATTGAAACAAAAATTATAAAACCATCTGATGCTCAAGACAATGCTATTTAAGACTGAGGGAGGTAAAATGACCAAAATTAACATCAAAAGTCCAGCAAAGTATGGAATATTGGTGCCAATAGACTGTGGTAAGTCATGTATATATTGTAATGCCCAAAGCAACCGCTAAAATAACTGCAAAAAACAAACAGATAAAAAAAAAGCCACATTCAAAAACACTATAGAAAAATCAAGATAGAGTCTTAAAATATATTTAAGTAACACAAAGAAACACAGGAATGATAACCACAGAAAACAAATGTTAAGATGGCAGTAGTATGAAAATTGCTAACATACCATTTATTTTAAATGTAAATGAAAATACATCTATAAAATCAGAGACTGGCAAAGTGGATTAAAAACATGACTCAACTATATGCTGTTTACAAGAAATTCACTTCAGACACAGTGACACAAGTAGATTGAAAGGAAAAGGATGGAAAAAGATATACCACACAAACAATAAAACGAATTAGGAGCGGACATATTGTATCTGATAAAATAAACTTCAGGGGATACTAGATGATAAAAGGATCAATCCAACAGAAAGATAGAGTACCTAAATGTGCACACATCAAACAATACAACCACAAAATTAAAAGAGCAAAAACTGAAATATCTGAGAAGAAATAAATCTACAGTTTTAGTTGGAGACTTCAATGCCTCCCTTTCAGTAACTGATAGACCTCCTGTAGACAGAAAATTAGCAAAGATATTTAAGATGTAAGCCAGCAGTCCCCAACCTTTTTGGCACCAGGGACCAGTTTCATGGAAGACAATGTTTCCATGGATGGGGGGTGGAGAGGTGGAGGTGGGAGGGTGTGGGGCCCTAGCTCAGGCAGTGATGTGTGGCCCGATTCCTAACAGGCCACCAGGCCACGGACTGGTACCCGGCCACACGATCAACCAACAGGACCCAATTGATACGTAGTAAACACTCCAACTAACTATGGAAGAACACATTTTTTTTCAAGCCCTCATGGAACATTCATCAAGATAGACCATATCCTGGGCTATAAAACAAACCTAAACAAATTGAAAAGAATTAAAATCATGCAGAGTGTGTTTTCTGACCACAGTGGAATCAAATGAGAAATCAATAACAAAACAATAGCAGGAAAATCTCTAAACATGTCAAAATTAAATAGCACACTTTTTTGTTGAAAATGACAAGCTGATTCTGGATTATATATGTAAATTTTGATAAAGAACAAAGTTGGAGGACTTACACTTCTGTTTTCAAAGCTTTAATGCTACAGTAATGAAGACACTGAGGTATTGGTACACATATGAGTACAGAGATCAGTGCAACATAATGGAAAGTCCAGAAATAAATCCTGAACTTTATGTTTGATTAAATATTGACAAAAATGTCAGGACAATTCTAAAGGGAAAGCATAGTCTTTTCAACAAACAGTGCCGAGACACTTGGATACCCACATATAAAAACGTCATCTGAGACCCTTGCCTCACATTAGCCCCCAAATTAACTAAAAATAGATCTTAGACCTAAATGTAAAAGCCAAAATTATAAAAATTACAGAAGAAAACAGAAGAAAATCTTTGTGACCATGGGTCGAGTGAAGTGATACCAAACACAGGATTTCTGAATGAAAGAATTGATAAAATTAAAAATCTTTGCACTTCCAAAGACACCACTAAGAAAATAAAAAGATAAGCCTCCAATTAAGAGAAAATACTTGCAAATCAGATAACAGATAAAGAACTTGTTTCCAAAATATATAAAGACCTCTTACAACTCAATAATAAGATGATAGATAACACAATTAAAAATGGGCAAAAAAGATTTGAACAGATATTTCCCTAAAGAAGATATACAGATGGCTAATAAGTATATGAAAGATGTTCAGTATCAGTAGTCATTAGGGAAGTGCAAACTAAAACCACAATATGATACCACTGCACCCCCATGCAATGGCTATAATCCAAAAGACAGATAATGCCAAGTTCTGGCACGGAGGTGGAGAAATTGGATCTTTGTACATTGCTGTTGGGAATATAAAATGGTGCAGCCATTTGGGAAAAGAGTTTTTTGGTTTCTTAACACATGTAACTTACCGTATGACCCAGCAATTCCACTTGTAGGAATCTACCCAAGAGAAATGAAGGTGTATGTCCACATGAAGACATATATGCAGTTGTTCAGAGCTACTTTAGTCACAATGACCAGAAACTGCAAACAATCTAAATGTATCTATCAGCTAGTGACTGGGTAAACGAAATTTAGTATATCCACCCAATAACGTACTACTTGGTAACAAAAAGGAACAGACTACGCTTATAGGCTGAAACATGGTGAACCTCAGAAACATTATGCTAAGTGAAAGAAGCTAGATGCAAAAAATTACTTATTATGTGATTCCATTTGTATGAAATGCCTAGAAAAGGTAAATTTATAGAGACAGAGAGTAGATCAGGGTTTCCTAGCGCTGAGGGTGGGAGTGAGGATTAACTATAAATGGGTGAGATGGGACTTTGCGGGGGTGATAGAAATGTTCTAAAACTATATTGTAATGATGGTTGCACAACTTTATAAATCAAAAACTATTGAATTGTACACTTATGGTTAGTAAATTTTACGAGGACATCAGTTATGCCTCAGTAAAGCAGTCTGTTTCTTTTTTAAAGCATGTGTCCCCATACGGCCTCAAGGACTAGGCGGTTTGGACTTGGGCGGTGGGGGCATGGGCAGAGCTGTGGTGGTCAGCCTGCCAGTGTACTCGGGCAGGCCTTGCTTCCTGTGCTGTTCGTGTGTGGCCCTGTGTGGCTGGCAGGCAGCGTCTGGTGACTCGGGCCCTTCCTCCTTCCCCTGCAGTTGCCCATTCTGAGCTGCTGCTGACTGAGGCTGGAAGTGCAGCAAAGCCGTCATCTCAGCCTGGTGGGCATTAGAGTTTGATCTCCCCCAGTCCCGGGGCACTCGTGGTGGGGATGACCACAGAGTCTTACTCCAACACTGCTTCCTTCTCTGCCAACTGTGCTGAGCACTGTCAGTGAGGTCGGCTGGGGGTCTGAGTGGCAGTTCTCCCCATGGGCATGTCTCCTGTTGGGTTGGCTCACAGATCTGCCCCTGGATAGCCTGCTTTTACTACTCCTGCACCCAGGACCGTGCTGGGGCCAGGCCTCACCCCCATAAACCTGGTAACAAACTTCCGACCAACTTTACATTCATTTTCTGGATTAGAACCTCATTCCTGTTCCACTTCGTGCAACCAGATTCCCTGCCGTGGTGCTGGCTAGTGAACCGATCAATTTCCTGCCTCTGCACCTGGCTTTGGCCTAAATTATGCTCTGCCTGTGAAGCCCGGGCAGTTCCTCCTGTCCCTATCATGCCAGGGGGCTCCCAAGGTCCCAGCACCCTCATCTGTCTGCCCACCCTGTGCTGCTGCCGTGGGTGGATGGGCCCCTGGAGCCCTTTTCTGGCCTCTGACCACTTGCTCCTGGGCAGAAGATGCAGGACCAAGGCAAGATGCCCCGATCAGAAACCTGGGCAGGGGAGGAGGAGGGCCTTCAGAAGAGACCACGTGCTGGTGCTGAGGTTGCGGTCACTGAGTGGGGGCCTTGCCAAGTGACCAGAGCAGAATCCGGAGACTCTAGGGAATTCCATGACTTGCTAAGAGAAGTTCAAACAGAAGGAAAATAAATCTCATCTTGAATGTGTATTATCCCTGAGGTTGGAAGTTGCCATCTTCTGGGAGGGGTGGCCCCGACCTTTGGGGTCGGGAGACTGTTCCTTTCCGACGGCAAAGCGTTCTGAGCACACCGACGTCCCAGCGCAGAGAGCAGGGCCTGAGTGGGCATCTCAGGATCTGTGAGATTAAATGTGCCCTGCCCGGGGAAAACAGCCATGAGAGCAGTTCGACGGCAAGTATGAAACTGCTCCGAAATGTACCAGAAAGTCAGGTTTAAAATGAAATCCCGGCGGCTGCATAGAGCTATGGAGCATTACACACCGCAACATCTCTGCCGTGGACTCAGATGCCTTCCTTCCTGCAGGGCAAGTGAACGCAGGTGTGGGGAGGATGGGAGGGACACCCGCAAAGGCAGTTCCCAGCCAGTACGACCCCTGGCCTTGCGCTCAACCTCTCCTTCCAGGGTCGAGACAGAAAGTGCTTGCAAGTGAGGGGAGTTAACGTGGACCTGCATCACCTATGCCCGTAGCAACTGCAGCGGAAGTCATCCACGCTTTCCTTGCCGTTTCTGGTGCGTATCCTCTCCCACGGGTGAGGAGCCAGGGCTGCAGGCTGTTTATATGGCGGACGAATTACAGGCAGAGTTTTACCCTGGTTTGCGGGCTTAGTTTGAAGCATAGTTCAGTCTTTCCTGAAAGATCAGAGATTTTTAAACATACCCTGACAATAGAAGTATGTGATCTAATTAATGTGTGATTGGTTCAGGATCTCAGAGTGCAGGCAAAGATATGATTTCAGACACAATCTAAAGATGCTCCCAACTTAGAGATGTAACTCAGGTTGCTTCCTGTTTTATAATATTGAACAGCAGCGGCGTTGAAAACGTTTATTCCCCCTATGGAAGGCAGTCTGCGGTGACGGGGAGGCTCTGGGCCAGGCTGCCTCAATGCAAACCCAGGCCGTTCTCTGACTGCTGTGTTTTCTTTCCTCTCTGAAAAATGGGGACAATAGACCTAACACAGAGCGTCGTTTGGAGGATGAAATGAGGTAGTTTGTGTAAAGTGCTTCCGACAGCACCTGGTGAGCAGTGAGCTCCATGATTCTATCATTGTTCAGTCCGTACTTACCGCCCGACTCTTCTTAGTGGGACAGCTCGCAAGACCATAGAGGGAGGAAACCACACAGCTTGTGCCTCAAGGTCCCCGTCTAATGGGAGACCTCGAGGAGGGCAGCTGTGGCCGCTCCATGCTAGGTGTGCCCACCGAGCTGCCCAGGCACCCAGAGGAGCTGCTCCTGACCCCAAGTCTTGAAGGATGAGGCAGAGCATCCCAAGTGGGCAGGGCGGGCCTGTGAGATGGGGCTTCCTGGCAGGGTGTAAAGAACACACCCTTGGATTCTGACAGCCTCAGCCTCGGGTCAAGCCACGCCACCTGGCAGCTTTGTGTGCTTGGGCCAGTCACTCAGCCTCTCTGGGAATGTTTCTCCCTCTGCAGAATGGGCACGGGCTTCCCTGTTGTCCCTGTCACTCAGGGTCGCCGTGAGAATTCCATGAGCGAGCAGTGGTTGTGGACAAAGCCTTCCTAATTGCTCACAGAGTGCCTGGACTGCTGCAGCTGAACTCTTTACAGGACCTATTTCTAATCCTCATAAAAACCCCGCAAGGCACAAATTAGTCTCCCCAGACTAAGCACGGATAGAACTGCCAACTGTTAGCTAAATGGCTAGCCCTGTATCATTTACAAACCTTTTGATTCCAGGTGACAGAAAAGCCAGGTCAGATGGTCCTGTCCAGGAAGGGACTTTGCTGGCTCATCTAACTGGGGACCCTGCCATGGGTGGGCCTCAGACAGCTCTGTCCAGAGGGACACAGGGTCCCCACCCTTCTCTGGGCAGCGCTGCCTCCAGGTGGTGATGGGACCTCAGAACAGGCGGCTCCCCTGGGGCAGGCACAAGCGCTAGCAGGCGTTGGCCACGTGCATCCGCAAATGGCCTCCACGTACACGTCATCTCTCTTCCTAACCAGCAAACACAACCGCGCACCTCCCTGTTAGCGGACCAGCCTGAACCACATACTAAGGCTGGTGGTGAGATTGTGCTGAGCAGGGGCTGGGGAAAATCCCACCCAAATACATGGCCTCACCCCTGGGTGGGGTGAATGTTGGGGAGGTCACCCCAGTGACCTCTCCTAGCCATTATTATTACGACCCAAGACCGGGACCCAGTGTAGCACCACTAAATATTAACGAAGTACCTCCTGATCTCACCAGCCAGCGCGTAGACATTTTAAGCTTGGACAAAAACGCCAGCCTGGCAAAGCCTCTGCTGCGGACTGTCGTGGTAGCGGAATGCAGAGGAAGAGCTTCCCTCGGCATCTGCGGAACCTTCTTGTGTGGCTCTAACGAGGAACTTCTTGGGTGATGTAAACCATTTATTATAAAAGGCCACGGGGAGGCTGTGGTCAGGGCCACGCCTTGGCAGCTGCCTCGCGAAGGAGCAGCTTTTATTCTGATGCTGTTCAGAATACACGTGCAAAATGTCACAGGGCCAAAGCAGCAGCAGTATTGTGTTGTGACCCTGCAGGTCTGGCCGTCCTTTCCGGGAGTGCTGGCTCTGGCTCGGGTTGCAGAGACCACTGCCCTGCCCTGCCCCCGGTCCGAGGACTCAGAGAGCAGCATCGCGATAATGGTGCTTCCTTGGCCCTGCTCCGTAAGGGTTCTGGGTCTGGATCTTCGGCCTGACAAAGACACTTGATGTCCCTGGCTGTCTCAGTTCAGATCGCAGCAAATCCTTTTGGAGCAGGGGCCGACAGCTGTGTGCCCAGGTTGAGGAATGAGAGTTAACAGACCTCGAGGTAGCATTTTGATTCATAATTCATATGTCGGGGCACAAAGATTGCCCTGGGCCAGAGGAAGCTCCTGGTGTCTGCGGGGTCCTTGGATGTACGAAAGCCCCTTGGCTCGCATGGTCAGCTGCTCCTCTAGCGTGTGCCAGAGAGAGGCCTGTATTGGAATGGCCGTTTGATGGCCCAGGGTCATGAGAGGCAGGGACGAGGCCCTGTGATGCCATAGGCACTGTGCCAGGGCCTGATCTCACATCTAGTTATGAAAGCGGGGATTGGCGGGGTATATAATTCTTAATTATGATTATGTTCTTTGGTGGAACCAGCTCCGTATGCTGTTTTGTCCCTCTCTCCACTCCTGAATACTCTTAGCACTAGAGTGGAGACGCAGAGTTTCCGTGTGGCCAGCCCACTGTACCCAGCTCCATTTTGGCAGCTGATGTCACCTATTCCAGACAACATCCAGGACTACGCTCCCTGCTTCCGCCACCCACTCTACCCAGGGTGGCCCTTGGTCTTGGGCACTGGCCACAGCTCCAGCCCCTAAGACCACAGGACCTGGGTTGGCCCCTCCTCTTCCCACCAGGGCAGGAATTAGAGCAGCCGTGACAGTGCCAGGAGTTCCCCATCCTGAATTTAATACATGCTTGCAATGCAGTGGGACGTGATGTCACCTTCCAGTACCTGTCCTTTTGGGAGCTGGTTTGAACCCCGAGCAGCCACGTGGATTAGGCTCTATTGACCTTCTACCTGTCTCTGTTGCCTGGGCTGGGCCCAGAGTCCTTGCTTCAGGGCTAAGGAGGCAGGCTGACTTGGATCAAATCCCACGTACCCTGCCCAGCTGGTGACCTTGGGGAAGGTCTCGTTTTTTCCTCTAGGAGGGTCAGAAGTTATTGATATCAAGCACTTTCCACAGTGCTTTGCACAGAATAGACACAAACTTACTGTTAACTTTAGTTTCTGCAAAATATGTTGCTCGGAATTTGTTCAATGCCTTACCAAATCCAGGTTGCCTGCTTCTCCTGGCGTCCTGCACTGGTGCTTGTTCAGCACTGCTGTATCTGCGGAGGCATCTGTCAAGGGGAGGGCTGTTGTATTATCCTGGGCAGAACAATTTTCTGATCAAGGTTTAAGTTGAAACTTGCAGCCCTCCCTGCAGGGCTAACACATGGGCACCACGAAATACCCAAGTAGCGACATCATGGTAGCACCATGAAGTGTCTACACTGCACCCACATAGTGGAGACCAGGGTCAGTTGCTATTTAGCTATTTTGGGCCCCATCTAATTTAGGCTTTGCTATCTCATCTGACCCTCATGATAACCCTGTGAGATAGATAGCAACGATGAGTCTCCCATTTCACAGATTGGGGAGGGTGGAGGCCCAGGGAAGTAAGTGACTTGCCCAGGGTTACCTCTCCCGTCGGATGGAACCAGCCTTAGTGCAGGCCTTCTGCCCCTTGCCGAGCGCCCATTTGCTAAGACAGCCACCCTGTGTTGTGGAGCAGAGGTTGAGCCCTTGTGGGAGGGAGACTCCTGGGAGGCAGCCAGGCCGGAACCTGGCACGTCCTACAACAAGGTCTCGCACGCGCTGCATCCTGCCCTGCCCGTGCTGGAGCCAGGAAGACAGCCCTGCCCAGCAGCGAGCTGCCCACAAACAGCAGTTCTCTCGACCCGCGCAGCTCTCTCATTTACAGGAGTTTCCGGGCGGGCCCGATTTCCGTCTTTCTTGGTTTGACTGGCTCCAAGGACGCCCGCTCTGTTGTGTCAGAGACAAAGTACAGCCCTGTTCCAACTCAAGATATAGAATAACGTTTCTTATAAGTTAATCATAAGGGGGACTTTCTTAGTCAAAAGTTTTTACCAGCCCTGCGGGCTCAGTGGGAGAAACGAGATTCTGAGGGAAAAGTCGTCTGTTGTATGTCATTTTGGTGACTCATTGTCTGTATCAGATCAGATTGTTGAAATATGAATTGGAACTAAATTTAGTTTAGTACAGTTTTACTGTTTTGAAGGAAAACGGTGATGACAAAGCAGATTTTTTTCAGTTTACTGAAATCCCTGAGCATGATGGCATAAGTTCATAGAAAGGATGTTCCAGCAACTTCCATTTTCTATTAAAGAGCTAAAGAATTAAATCCAAGTAAAGAGAAGAGGAAGTGGAAATACCATTTGATTCTCCAGTGTGTGAGGTGCAGTTGGGGAGACTGTCCAAGCTCAGAGGCAATAGAAGAAAGGAAAGTATCAAAAGATTTTTAGCAAAAACAAATAAAACACTGTGTATTGAACAAAAAGCCAAAATTGAAAGGGAACTGCAATAAATATGTCAGAATGATGTACAAGTTGCATGTGAATCTGTAACAAAAATTCAAGATCAATAAATAACAGCAGGTGATATCCATACACCATAAATGATGAAAGTCACTAGACAAACATGGGAAACGTTTGTCCTCACTAGGAATCAGAAAAATGCAAGTAAAAAAGAGATCACATTTTTCTTTATTAAATGAGTCATTTTTTAAGTTGACAAACTTGGTGTTAGAAAGGCAGACAACATCGGTACTCTCATTCATTGACCAGATAGCTATAAAGTAGTACTAACCTGTCAGGAATCATTTAGACAGTGGGTATTAAATGCCTTTAAAATGGTCCTCCTTAGTGACCTAGGAATTCCAGCTCTAAGAATCCAACCCAAAAGTGAAAGTCTAAGAATGAAAAACCATTATGCACAAATATATTTTTAGCAGCATTATTTTTATATCAAACCAGGAGGCAAATTAGATGTTTAGATGTCAGGACATGGCTAAGTAAACCATAGCTTATCTTCTCACTGGAGTAGTATGAGAATGTAACAGTATGAAAAATGTATATTAAGTAAAAAGGATGCAAAATTGAAATATGGTGCGATTTAAAAAACAATGTATAAAAAGGTAAGGTTGAAAATTTATATCCACACAAAAACCTGCTTGTGGCATCTTTATTCATAATTGCCAGAACTCAGAAGCAACCAAGATGTCCCTCAGGAGGTGAGTGGATGAATAAACGGTGATACATCCAGACAGTGGAACACCATTTGGTGCTAAAAAGACATGAATCATGAAGAGACACGGAGGAAATGTGAATGCATTATCACTGCGTGGAAGCAGCCCGTCTGAAAAGGCTGCACACTGTGTGATTCCAATGCTAGGACATCCTGGAAAAGGCAAAACTATGGAGGATAGTAAAAGGATCAGTGGCTGCCGGGAGGAAGGGAGGGATGACTGGGCGGAGCACAAAGCAATTTAGGGTAGCGACACTACAGTGATGGATACATGTCGTTACAAATTTTTCCAAACCCATAGCATGTACAGTGCATTTAGAGGGAACCCTGATGTGAACAATGGACTGTGAGGAATAATGATGTCAGAGTAGGTTCATCAGTTGTAGCAAATGTACCACTCTCCCGGGGATGCTGGCAACCTGGGAAGCCATACCTGTGTGGGGTGGCGGGTATACGGAAACTCTGTATCTTCCACTCAATCTTTCTGTGAACCTAAAACTCCTTTACAAAATAAAGTCTTTAAGAAAAAAAAGCAAGGAAGAGGAAAAAGTGAAAATATTTACAAAGGTTGTGTTTTGGTTATGATAGACTTATTTTCTTTGGTCTCCATGCCTGTAATTACCATTTTAAAACAGGAACATGAATTATTTTATAACAGAGAGAAGAAACAAACATTTTAAGAGTTTAAAAAGCTACAGAATGAAGGTGAACATGTGGTTGTGTACTTAAGCAGTTCTGAGAGTTTCTCATCCCTTGTTTGCTCTTAGTGGTCAAACTTTTGTAAATTCACATTCCTTTTGGCTATTTGTGAATTTACACAATTGACCCTGTACTCTAAAGCTAAGACCAGTTAGAATTTCTGTTCCTGATAAAAATAAGCCATCTCTGGGGAAGCTCAGTGGGAACTGTATTCTTGGAATTTTTCCCACAATGTGTGATTCAGTCTTTATTTGTTTTTAAATATCTGAGACTATTATTAGAATAACCTATCTCTTACTACATATATGTATATATTTGCTTGAATTATAAACATATCTGGTCATAATTCTGCCTGTCCTGTCTCCCATCTGTTTAGTTCCTCAGCAACCTCTTTCTAGGGAACCCCTATTTTTAAATTCTTAGGAATATATACAGAGATTTTTTTACCCATGTGCGAGAAAATACTAACATATATTATTATTTCCGCCTATTTTTATACAAAAAGTAGCACATTTTACACATGGTCCCACTTGACAACGTTCTGGCGTTCCACTTAACAATGTATCTTTCCTTATCAGGACAGAAAGGGCTTCTTTGCTCTTTGCAGCACTGGGGACCCCCAGTGTGGCTTTACCATGGCTACTCAACCAGCACCCTTGTGGCCTGGGCTGTTTCTCGTCTACCGCCATTACAAACAGCGCCGTGGTGGCCAATCTAATACATGCCTCATTTCATACATGCAAGGGTACCCACAGAATGAATTCCTAGAAGTGAAATTGCCAGGGCAAAGAGTCTAAGCTTCTACAATTTCGATAAATTTTACTATATTATTCTCTGTCCCTGCACCCTTACCAAAAGAGCGCTTTGCCTCAAATGTGATTGTAGCCATTCTGATTTGTGAAAAAAGAAGTGAGTACATTTTAATTTGAATTTCTTTCTCATGAGAGAGCATTAGCATGTTTTCACGTGTGAAAGAGCCTTTCTGTTTGTGTGAAGACTGCTGTTCACCACCTTCTTTCATTTCGATGATTAGGTCATATTTTTATGGATTTCTAGAAATTCTTTACATGTTGGGGAGATAGCTTCTCTTGGTAACTGGCCCTACCTGGCTGGAACATGTAGCTGAGGATAAGAGATTCTAAAAGGTACTTCCCTCTGGGTTGCCGGGGCCAAAAAGCATTTGGAGTAAGACTGATCGCCATTCAAGAAAGTTTGTGGGCGCCATCCCACGCGCAGCACGAAGAGCAGGTTTCACATCAGGGCAGCCTGCGTTTGCAGCTTTCGTGTTTGCTGCTTACCAACAGTGTCACCTAGACCAATCAGCTAGCATGTTTAAGCCTTAGCTTTCTTACCTGTAGTATAAAAAGGCTATCAGTCCTGTCGCTTTGGGTCGTCGTGGATGATGTGCAGAAAGAACCTGACACTGCGGTGATCACGCCGGGTCAGGCAATCGGAGACACAGCACTCCTCGGGTGAACTCACTTCGCCTGTACTTCAGGTGAAGGTACAGCAGGAGAAAGCTCAGCATCGTGAGGGCATCCCAGAGACTTCCAGGTGCCACTCCCCAAGGCCTTTCTTAGTTGCTCAGGAGGTGTTGTGCTTTTGGATTATGAACCCCAAAGACATGTGTGAGGAATCTCGGTTTTAGGGGAGCTTAAGCAGAAATTTCTAGTGGTATCTTTAATACCCTACTGGTGATGTAGCCAAGCCAGACTGTGTAACCAGTTAAACCAGGTGTAAACCATCAACCCATACGTCCATAAACAATGTAGACAAGCTGGCCCCGGGTCCCTCCAGGGAGTTTTGAACACTAAACAGCACATTGTAAAATCATCCTTCTTATCGTAGCCAAGGGTCAGTACCAGGCTTCCAGCCATCCCTGGAGATAAGCACAGAGCAATTCCAGCCCGGCTGTAAGGTAGCCCTCCCTTACACAGCTACACAGGAAGCGCTACAAAGCTTGATTTTTTTCTGATCTCCTTTGCAATAAACCTGCCTTTGGCTTAACCAGGACCTTGTTCTTCCGCAGCTCAGGGGAGACTGTCACCAGTGTGACCAGCTTGGCTCCACTGCAGCCCAAGAAGGGCAAGAGGCGGAAGGAGAAGGCTGACGTTCCTCCTGCAGTCCCTGCCAAAGGTAGGAAGCTGGCCTGCAGTCTCCCATGTGGAAACCGCCATGACTGATGCAGGGTGGGCCTGGGGTTCCATGTGGGATCAGGACAGAGGGCATAGGCAGATGGAGGACATGGCGTTTAGTGTCATATGGTCTGGAGAGCCCACCTAGATTCTGGTCATAACAGCCCTAGCCCAGCCCCTGGGTGGAAGTAGGTGTGCACCATGGGCCCAGCACAGCACAGCAGAAGAAGGGTCCACAGCGACAGGTGAGCCCAGGCTGTATTTCACCTCGAACTATTACAGTGCTCTACACATGGCGGGGTGGGGCAAGGGAATCCTCGTGGTTCGTTCAAGCGAAAGAAGGCTCTCTGAATTTTTAAAGATGTCAACCAGAGATACAGTTTATTTTAAATTTGTTCTGAGGATAAAATGAGCGTTATCTTGCAATTCCAGTTACGATTTTTAGAGCAACACGAGTGAGGAGGATGGGTGTTCTGGAGGAAAGAACTGCACAAGTACTAGGAGAACCAAGAATGTCTAGAGATAATTCCTAAAGTAACTGGCCATTTCGGAGACGTTCATACCTCAACAAATTTGAAACATAGTTGGGAATACAAGGATTGCCCAGATGAACAATTTAGTAACAAGACAAGATGGATTTTATCTCTCAGTTGGGGCTTCACAGGACATCCCCCAGGGACCCGTTGAGCCCCGTGGGGAAGCCAGTGGTGCTGCCGAGAGAGAAGGGGGCATGGTCGCAGTGGCAGGCAGGGGTAGCGCAGGAAGGCAGCGGAGAACACCTGCCCTGGGCCAGCATCCTGCTGCTGTGTGTCTCATTCCCTCTGGAGTAGCTGTGACTCCACCTTACAGAAGACGCAAATGGGACGCAGAGAGCTCAGTGGCGGGGCCTGGCTTTCGATGCCAAGTTCGAGTCCCAGACGGTT
>NW_012149186.1:109809-111797 GCF_000956105.1 Propithecus coquereli
ACTCCTTAAAAATCCAAATATTTTTTAGTATAAATGCTGCTCTTCTAAAAGAAGGAAAAAGCCACACTCAGAAATGTATCAAATAGAAGGGGGACCTGCTTGTACACATTTACCTGACGACCACTCTGAAGAGATCGTTAAACATATTTTCCAGAAAATATGTTAAACTTTTTATTTTGAATAATTTTTGACTTGCAGAAAAGTTGTAAAGCTGTACAGAGAGTTCCCGTAGACCCTTCGCTCACTTAGCGCCGATACCTTACATAGCCGCGGTGCGTGTGTCAGCACTAAGAACTCAGCACCAAGAATGCAGCACGCTGCAGACCATGAGCGGATTTCCGTTTATCCGCTGATGCTCCTTCCGCTTTGATCCCGCCCAGCATGTCACACGGCATTTACCACCGTGTCTCCTAACTTCCCTCCGTCTGTGACACTCCTCAGTCCTTTTTCTTTCATAGCCTTGACATTTTTGAAGAGGAGTGGCCAGTTATTTTCTAGAATGTCCCTTCATTTGGGTTTCTCTGAGGTTTTCTGATGACAAGAAATGGCTATCGGATTTTGGGGAAGAACAACACAGAGGCGAAGTCCCCTTCTCTTTGCGTCGCGTTGTTCTCATTGCGTCATGCCAGGGGCTCGAGATGTCTGTATGTCCATCTTGGTCACTTGGCTATGGTGGTGTCTTCCAGGTTTCTTCACTGTAAAGTTACTGTTTTTCCCTTTCTGTCCTCCATGGGTGTGAAGCCAGTCCCTGTGTCCAGTCCACACTCGAGGCAAGGGAAGTTGAGCTCCACCTCCTGCAAGGACGTGTGTCAAGAATTTGAGGACATGTTAAAAACACCACAGTAATTAATATTTTAGGGGAGACATGCTAAAGCTATGCAAGTACCCTGGTTCTCCTTGAACTGGTGCTAAGTGTGCATTCATCAGTGAGTTTTGCTTGCAGCAGGTTTTACTACGGGATACAAATGGCGATTTTCCATTTCTTTCGGTGCTTCTCCATTTATTATTTGGAATTCTTCTGTAAGGAAGAGCTGTCTCCTTTTCCTTATTTATTCACTAACTTCTTGATATCAGTATGGATCCATGGATATGGATTTTTTTTAGTTTTCGATCATATTGTTGTTTATTTTGTTGCTAATATTGCTCAGCAGTTGTGTGTGCAAGAGAGAGAGAGAGAGAGAGAGAGAGAGAGAGAGGGAAAGGGAGAAACTGTCAAAGCTATGCCAAAATGTGTGTATACTTCAAAGGGCCAAGGAGATATTGAGGGAAGAGAACAAGGTGGAGTATGTGTCTATGGCTGTACCACCCTGAACGTGCCCGATCTTGTCTGATCTTGGAAGCTAAGCAGGGTCAGGCCGGGTTAGTACTTGGATGGGAGCCTGCCTGGGAATACCGGGTACTATAGGCTTTTATTCCTTGAAAAGGAAAAAAAAAGGGGAGGATTTATACACCAATTCTCAAGATTTACACTAAAGCCACAGTGATTAATACAATATGGTATAATATTAACACAAGGACAGACAAGGAGACAAAGGAAGAGAACAAACAGGCACAAACTGATCTGCTTGTGGATTGTCACTGATTTATGACAAAAGTAACCTTCCAATGCAGTGAACCCCGGTTAATCTTTTCGTTAGATGGTGATGGGTTCGTTGGATATCCACATGAAAAAAAAAGCTCCATGATCCCTACTGCACACCACACACACATTGATTAGAGATGGATCACCAACATCAGTATGAAAGGCAAAAATATAAGCTACTTGAAGATGGCGTATCTGCCTAATTTCAGGGTAGGCAAAGATTTTTTAAACAAGGGTCATAAAGCGTTAACCATAAAGAAAAAGACTGAAAAATTTGGATTACATTAAAACCTGGATCTTTAAAACCTAGGGCTTTTATTCTGATTAAAAATATCAATAAAAGAATGAAAAGGCAAGCCACAGATTGGGAGAACTTGTCTGTATGCACATATCTGACCAAGGTTTC
>NW_012149186.1:111871-112180 GCF_000956105.1 Propithecus coquereli
TGGGGACGATAAGACCCTCCCTGACGACCTACAGGGTTTCTGTGAGGACCAAAGGTCATTGCTGTTGGTGCTAGTTTGTGGGTAGGATGGATTCTCCCAGGGAAGGTCCCGGCCTCAGCCTTTACCAGGTGCACCTGGTTCTCACCTGCACACCTGACCTCTTTGTAGCTGGCAGTGTTTTATGCAGAGCTGTTTTGTTGACTTTGCTGAGGGGAGATGATGACACGTCCAAGACAGGGGAGGACTGCCCCTACCGAGGGGCACTCCACGACACCTAGATCAGAAACCGGAGTTCTTCCATGGGGTCCA
>NW_012149186.1:113041-114969 GCF_000956105.1 Propithecus coquereli
ATTGAAACATGTAATCCATATAATAATTATTAATGAAATATTAATATTTTACGTTCTTTTTGTTGTACTAAGTCTTCAAAATCCAGTGTATATTTGATGTTTACTGCACGTCTCAATGCAGAGCCAGATTTCAAGTGCTTAGTAGACATATTTGGCTGGTGGCTACCATATTGGACAGCACAGCCGAGTGTGATCTAGGCCCCATTGCCTCTCTGACTTCCTTTTTACCACCATCCTCTTCCTCCCTCTCTTCCGTCCGGCCACACTGGCTGCCTTGCTAGTCCTTAAACATGCCAATCTTATTTCTGTGTCAGGGCCTACACACCGGCTATCCTCTCTGTCTGGAACATCTTTCCCAGATCTGCCTGTGGCTTTTCACTCACCCCCTATGAAGGAGCTGTCCCAATATCTTATATACAACACTTTTTTTGTTTGCATTTCTCTATTCACTAGAGATTTATGAATGCAAGATCCATGGAGGCAGGGAGCTTGTCTCTTCTGTTCCCTGCTGTCTTCTCCATGCCTAGAATGGTGCCTAGTGCGATGGATATTCGGTCTTGATGCTGCACACCAGCTCTATGGAGTGCATGTAATTCTACATTTGTAGTTGGGCCCATGAGACTCGGAGAGTCAGTAAGGTGAGAGATGTGTGACTTACCCAAGGTCATGAAGTTTTTGGATTGTAGTCATTGCTTAATCCCAAAGACAAGCTTTTAGCCAGCACATTGCAAGCTTTGCCTCAGACAGAGTCTGGGTCTGGGGGCTCTCTGTGCACCGTCCGGAAGTCCTGAGTGGCTCAGCCTTGCTCCTGCCCTTGCTGCTCCCTGCCGGGTTTCCTGCCATCTCCTGGAGAGGCAGCCTCACCTAAGATAGCCAAAGATAGCCTGCAGTGAACTGTGGGTCCAGTGGGCTTTTCATATAGCAGATTCCACCATCTGGTTCATGTAATCAAAAATCCCTTATTGATTCTGCTCTGTTGACTACACCGTCTGGTTCTTAAGTGCAACAAACTTTTTTTTTTTGCTTATTTTAATAGACTCCTGGCCACTCAGTGAGCTTCTGGACACTGAGTGGAACATAAAGGCTAAAACTATCAATTTCCCTTGGCCTTGGAGCATCCTGGTCCCTGCCCTTGAGATTCTGTCTCCTGGAAATAGATGGGCTGAGCTCAGGTGTCCTCTGGACTGTGCATATCCCTGCACATCCGTGTGTGTGCTTGTGTATATGTGTGTGTGTCTTTTTAGATCTTTTCTTTCTGATATTTATCAACAACCTCAAGAGTGACTACACATCGTAAATTTCCTTACCTTATGTTCTCTCTAAGCTGCTCCGGACCTGTTGTTCCGAACCCAGTCTCTTACCCTGGTAATAACAGAAATAGCTGTATTAGAAGTTTTCTTAATCTATCCCAGGGGTAGATTTAAAAAGTGCTTTTTGCATGTCATCATACTTAATTCTTACAATAAGATTCCCCCCTTCAATCCCCAGCTTTGCTTGTGAGAAGACACAAACACTCAGTTTAAGAAAAGCATCCATATCCCTAAGGGGTAACGCCATCAGTCTTGAATAAACAACTTCCTCTTGTTCACAGCCTGGTGGGACCCACCTTTCATTTATACATTAAACAGAAAAATCAGTTGTGTACCTCTTGGGTACAAAATGCTGTCTTAAGCAGTTTTTTGCCACTTATGAAAAACATTGGATTCAACAGTGTTTTCAGAAAGAACCCTGGCCTTGATTGTAAGTTTCTGTGTGTGTTTGTGGGAGCTGGCATGCTCCCCTGAGGGGCCTTCAGCACGGGCCATGCTTAGTTTTCACAGAGAGCAGATCAGATTAAATGAGATGTCAAAAGGATTCTTATTTTATGGAAGTATTGCCAATAGCAGTTCTTTAAATATCACGTTTTCTCTTGATTATTTAAGATATGA
>NW_012149186.1:115874-124620 GCF_000956105.1 Propithecus coquereli
TCCATATAATAATTATTAATGAAATATTAATATTTTACGTTCTTTTTGTTGTACTAAGTCTTCAAAATCCAGTGTATATTTGACGTTTACTGCACGTCTCAGTGCAGAGCCAGATTTCAAGCGCTTAGTAGACATATTTGGCTGGTGGCTACCATATTGGACAGCACAGCCGAGTGTGATCTAGGCCCCATTGCCTCTCTGACATCCTTTTTACCACCATCCTCTTCTTCCCTCTCTTCCCTCCGGCCACACTGGCTGCCTTGCTAGTGCTTAAACATGCCAATCTTATTTCTGTGTCAGGGCCTACACACCGGCTATCCTCTCTGTTTGGAACATCCTCCCCAGATCTGCCTGTGGCTTTTCACTCACCGCCTATGAAGAAGCTGTCCCGATATCTTATATACAACACTTTTTCTGTTTGCATTTCTCTATTCACTAGAGATTCATGAATGCAAGATCCATGGAGGCAGGGAACTTGTCACTTCTGTTCCCTGCTGTCTTCTCCATGCCTAGAATGGTGTCTAGTGCGATGGATATTCGGTCTTGATGCTGCACACCAGCTCTATGGAGTGCATGTAATTCTACATTTATAGTTGGGCCCATGAGACTCGGAGAGTCAGTAAGGTGAGAGATGTGTGACTTACCCAAGGTCATGAAGTTTTTGGATTATAGTCATTGCTTAATCCCAAAGACAAGCTTTTAGCCAGCACATTGCAAGCTTTGCCTCAGACAGAGTCTGGGTCTGGGGGCTCTCTGTGCACCGTCCGGAAGTCCTGAGTGGCTCAGCCTTGCTCCTGCCCTTGCTGCTCCGTGCTGGGTTTCCTGCCATCTCCTGGAGAGGCAGCCTCACCTATTTTCCAAAGATAGCCTGCAGTGAACTGTGGGTCCAGTGGGCTTTTCATATAGCAGATTCCACCATCTGGTTCATGTAATCAAAAATCCCTTATTGATTCTGCTCTGTTGACTACACCGTCTGGTTCTTAAGTGCAACAAACTTTTTTTTTGCTTATTTTAATAGACTCCTGGCCACTCAGTGAGCTTCTGGACACTGAGTGGAACATAAAGGCTAAAACTATCAATTTCCCTTGGCCTTGGAGCATCCTGGTCCCCGCCCTTGAGATTCTGTCTCCTGGAAATAGATGGGCTGAGCTCAGGTATCCTCTGGACTGTGCATATCCCTGCACATCCGTGTGTGTGCTTGTGTATATGTGTGTGTGTCATTTTTAGATCTTTTCTTTCTGATATTTATCAACAACCTCAAGAGTGACTACACACGGTAAATTTCCCTACCTTATGTTCTCTCTAAGCTGCTCTGGACCTGTTGTTCCGAACCAGTCTCTTACCCTGGTAATAACAGAAATAGCTGTATTAGAAGTTTTCTTAATCTATCCCAGGGGTAGATTTAAAAAGTGCTTTTTGCATGTCATCATACTTAATTCTTACAATAAGATTCCCCCCTTCAATCCCCAGCGTTGCATGTGAGAAGACACAAACACTCAGTTTAAGAAAAGCATCCATATCCCTAAGGGGTAACGCCATCAGTCTTGAATAAACAACTTCCTCTTGTTCACAGCCTGGTGGGACCCACCTTTCATTTATGCATTAAACAGAAAAATCAGTTGTGTACCTCTTGGGTACAAAACGCTGTCTTAAGCAGTTTTTTGCCACTTATGAAAAAGATTGGATTCAACAGTGTTTTCAGAAAGAACCCTGGTCTTGATTGTAAGTTTCTGTGTGTGTTTGTGGGAGCCGGCGTGCTCCCCTGAGGGGCCTTCAGCACGGGCCATGCTTAGTTTTCACAGAGAGCAGATCAGATTAAATGAGATGTCAAAAGGATTCTTATTTTATGGAAGTATTGCCAATAGCAGTTCTTTAAATATCACGTTTTCTCTTGATTATTTAAGATATGAAGAGATTTAAAATTTTTATATAAAAATTTCCAGAAATAAGACAATTTGGAAATAGTTTACACCTATAACAACTCAAAATAAAGAAAAGAGCTGACCTCAACTGAAAGAGCCTCTGTGTGACCCGCGGGCTAGAGTCAAACATATGAGGCGTGGCGTCTGCGGGTTTGGGGGAACGTTAAGATTTATTTTCCCAGGAGGCCAGCATTGACCTCACTCTCAACTTGATTGATATTTATCTCTTAGATCAATAAATGTTGATGGAAGCTGAAACTAAAGTCCATAGCTACCTGTTGACTCACACGGACTTCGTGGATGATGTAAGACTATAGCTTGCAGATACCTTATTTTGGGGGTCCTGGTACCGGTTTAGGTGTTTAACTCTGTAATTGTTCCAATTTGCTGCAATCCCTGTAAAACAGTGCTCCCTGGTGTGGTCCCAGGCCACAGAACTCTCCGGCCCTCTTTCTGGGAGCCAAGCTGCCCCCCCGCACTGACTGGTTGAGAAGGGGGAGCAGGCCGGCGGGAGAGCTCCGGGTCCTGAGGCTGCTGTGGCCAGGCCCCGTCCCACTCGCCTCCACTGCGACGCCAGAAACGTAACGAGTGTGTGTCTTTGTGTTTGCAACTCTCAAGGCGTTAACAAGCAGGAATTTTTTCGTATGTTTCTAAGACTGCCTGGCATTTTGCGAGAAGTATGTATACCATAGATTAGACAGTGATCAGAGGTTTAAAAAACTGATGGGACACAGGAGGAAAGAAGAGCGAGAAAGGCATTCTAAACATTTTGTAATCAATGTATGAAAACTGCTTCCTGTCCCCACCTTTCTTTTTTAACAAAACAACCAAACACAGCAACTTGCTTCCAAAGTTCTGCTGATCAGGTTGTGGGCCACATTGCTCATGCAGGGTCTTTCCGACTGTCGGACAAGGCAGCCAGTTTGTGTCATAAGTCTCAGTGTTTATGGTGAGTATCAGCGGTCCTCCATTCATTTCTGGGGAGGGAGCACGTTTTCAGAGCTCAAAATGCTCCAGGGCAGATGCACCTGTGGTTTTCCTTTAGATTGGGGCCCTGGTCCAGAGACCCCCCCTGAAGCCTTCTGGGGCCCCCATATCCTCCCGCCGGTCATGGCCCTGCAGCAGAGCTTCAGGAGTGTGGGAATTTACACACTTCCAGGAAAAGCCGTGGTTGCTTCCTTGTCTCACAAGAAACAGAAGGCCAGAGTGCATCTAGTTTATTTTTCTTGCATTAGGTCCATTACTGATTCAGAAGCCGAGTTGGGGGACAAAAACAGTTTCTATGATATGGAAGCAAAACCTCAGAGTTTAAAGGAAAAACAACCACAGGACACAAAACTGTCACAGGGTTGGAGAGGAGGGTGGTCAGCGCCCTGGAATTAATTGGAAAAGAATGAGCGCCGTCCTTGGAGCTAAGGGAACTTCCACAGGCTCCTGCAGGTCCCAGAGGGCATCCGTGCCTCCCACCCTCTCCGTACTTAGGCACCGGGGAGGCTGGAGGGCTCAGGACGCCCCAGAGACTGAAGACACGGAAACATCGGGAACTCACGGGCTTGATTACCGCAAGCCTCCCAGTGGGGCACTTGCATCCTGCCTCCCATCAGATCTGTCTCTGCATTGCTGCCCCGGGATTTCTCTAGAGCACAGCTCCAACCCTGTCATCTCCTGCTTAAGATCCGAATGGCTCCCCCCCTGCCTCCAGGATGGCGTGTGGCTTCCTGTGAGTGGTGGGCGGCCATCATCATCTGCCTCTGCTCCCTTGGTCCCACGCCACCTGGCACCCTCATCCCACCAGGACGCCCCGTGGCCTGGGTCCCCTCTGGCAGCCCTCTGCCTCGCCTGTGCCCGCCCGTCCTCACGCGGAGCTGCAGCTTAGCTCCCAGACTCGGCTCCCTCCACCTTCCTTCTGCGGCCTCCTCCCCGCCAGCCCCCACTTCTCCACCACTCCAGGGTCGCCCAAGGGTCATAGTCAGGCCTCTTCACACCAGCAACCTGTTCATCGATGGCTCTTGGGGCACTTTTCGGTGCATCTGTCATGGCCGACCCCTGTGGCCCGGATGCTGCTGAGCTCGCCCTTGCTGTTCTTGGAGGTGGTGTCCCCAGAGGACTGCTTTTCCTCCTGGCAGTCACTCCTCCCAGGTGCTCAGGCTCCTGCCCCTCTTCCACTGCTCGGAGCGCCGGCACCTCTGGGGCTCTCTTCCCCTCGAACACATTCCCTGGAAGAGTCAGCCTCTCACAGGGGCAGCAGCCACCTGCGCAGCTCACTGGCTCCCCAGCCGGGTCTGCAGGACAGTTCTAGACCAGCTCGTCTCGCTGTTGTTGATCGGACAGTCCCCCGGAAGGCCCACGGCACCTCAGATTCTCCAGGGCACACACTGAACTCCTGCCTGCGCCGCGCCCGCTCCCTCTGGGCTATCTCCACCTCCGCAGACTGCATTCCTGTCCAGAGGCTAAATCGTGGTAAAACATGCATACGTGAAATTTACCATCTTACCCGTTCTAAGTGTGCAATTCAGTTGCGTTAAGCACATTCCCATTGCTGTGCAACCTATCTCCAGAACCTTCTCCTCTTGCGAATCCGAACCTCTGTACCCATTAAACTCCCCGCTTCCCTGTCCCCTAGCCCCTGCAATCCGCCGTTCTACTTTCTGTTTCTATAAATTTGACAACTCTAGGTACCCCACATAAGTGAAGGCACACAGTATTTGTCTTTTTGTGACTGGCTTATTTCACTTAGTATGATGTCCTCAAAGTTCATCCATGTTGTAGCGTGTGTCAGAATTTCCATTCTTTTTAAGGCTGAATAATATTCCCTTGTGTGTATGTACCACGGTTTGTGTCCGTTCATCACTTGATGGACACTAGGGTTGCTTTCACCTTTTGGCTACTGTAAATAATGGTGCTATGGACATAGTGTACAAATATCTGTCCAAATCCCTGCTTTTAATTCTTTGGGATGTATACCCAGAAGTGGGATTGCTGGATCATATATGGTAGTTCTATTTTCGATTTTTTGAGGAACTGCTATATTTCCAGAACAGCTACACCATTTTATATTCCCACCAACAGTACACAAGGGCTCCAGTTTCTCTACATCTTCACCAAACCGTGTTATTTTCTTTCTTTTTCTTCCTTCCTTCCTTCCTTTCTTCCTTCCTTCCTTCCTTTTCTCCCTCTCTCTCTCTCTCTCTCTCTTTCTTGATAGCAGCCGTCACAGTGGTGTAGGTGGTATTCATTGCGGTGGCTTTGGCTTGCATTTCCCTGATGATTAGTGATGCTGAGCGTCTGTTTCTGTGCCTTTGGCCATGTGTGTGTCTTCTTTGGAGCAAGGTCTATTCAAGTCCTTTGCCCATTTCTTTGCTCAGGTTTTTTGCTTTGTTGTTGAATTGTAGGAGTCCTTTATGTATTCTGAATGTTAATCCTTCATCAGATATATAACTTGCCAGTATTTTCACTCATTCTGTAGGCCATCTTTTCACCTGTTAGTGGCATCCTTTGATGCCCGGAAGTTTGAACTTTCGTGGGGCAAACCTGCCTCACTCTCCCAGTGTCCTGGGTGCAGAGCGTGGAAGCTGCAGAGTCCGCCGAGGCCAGGGCGTGTGGAATGAATGCACAATTCGAGCAAGGATCTGGGGTTGGAGTTTAATCTAAGTTCTCCCAGCGCAGAGTGTGGTCCACAGCCCGGCGTTGCCTGGGGGCTTGTTGGAAAAGCAGAAAGAACCTCAGGCCCTAACCCAGGCCCGCTAACGCAGAGCCTGCAATTTAGCAGGATCCCAGACGAATGGAATAACATCCAAGTCTGAGAAGTGTGGCTCTGGATAACTCGCCAGACTGTTACCTGGTAGGGTCAATGCCATCAGGGCGAGCACTGCCGCCCGCCCCCGAAGAGGACGTACTTACATCTCAGTGAGGCGGCGCGGTCCCCCGGGGAGGACGGCGGGCTGTCTGATTTGTCAGTGAGGAGAAAATTAAGTACGAGAATTCTCAAGGGTATTATGACTCTCCCTCCTTCCTGCCAACCTTGCCAGGGCAGCTCATCTGCACCCTGGCCAGGTGTCGCCCGGCCCCATGACCTCCTAGGTCCCCTCACAGATAGAGATTTCTGACAGGTGACAAGCCCTACTTGCCTGGGACTCCCTCAAGTTTAAGTCCACAGTAAACCTCCCTCCTGTCGTGGAAACGCAGAGATAAGAGCAGCAAAACGGGCAGAAAGGCAGCGGTTCCTTCCACCTGGTTCACAGGGACCCTGTCCCAGGAGCTGCCTCTCTGCGGCTCTGTCGGGCACCCCGGAGTGTCAGCCCCGGGCTGAGATGCGGCACCCTGTTCCGTGTTGCCTGGTGTTGGAGAGACGTCTCTTCCCCCAGCCCTGTTCTCGCCACCAAGAATGTTCTGCCAGGTCTCTGATCAGTAGCAGAAAAAGGCTTTGAGGCACATTAAAAACCAGTGATAGAATTCTGAGAGGATTTTAATAATAACCCAAATCCCAGCAAAATTATTTCCAGAGGACACGCATTTCAGGTTTCTTGAAGGATGTTTATAATAAGCCAGAGAATTTCTCTTGTTGTTGTTAATGTGCTAGAACTGGTTTCAGTTAAATTTTACATGAAAAGGATATATTAACCTGCATAAAATATGTTCATAATCTCGATTTAAAATTAAAAAGAAGGAAAAACCCACAACCACATGTGCAATATATTGCCCCAAGTAAAAGCCTTGGGAAAAAAACAAAAACTTTGCTTATACCACGCTAGTACCATTTTTGCAGAGATAAAAATTCTATGCTCCCCTCGGTACACATGCTCATCCCATTATTGTCACCGGGAGTTATGCATGTCGGCTGGAGGGAAGAATAGATGCCGGGGCTTTGGAAGGGATGAGAGTGCGGAAAACAGGAGTCATTTGGTTTCATGGGCTTCCTCCAGTCTGGAGCGCGCAGGCCAGGCCGGGCCTTTACTAGGCAGGGAGGGATCCAGATCAGTCCTCCGAAGTGGAAGTGACAACGTCCTGTACTGGGGAGACTTTTAACCCTGACACGGGGCTGTCACTTCCAGGCAGGCCACCCAGTCAGTGCCGAGGTGCCTCTGCTACCTGGCAGCTAGGCCAGGAGAGAACGATTGCGGCTCTGATTCTGTCGAGGAAGGGCTAAGTGAAGCAGTTACTTTCAAGGAGTCTTTTAAAACTGGGCAGCTTGTTAAACCCTCATTAGGAACCCCCTTTTGGGGGGGGCAGCAGGAATCCTACTGCAGATGCGCTGCAGAGGGAGTTGGCCTTAACTTTGTTCTAGAAGTGATGTGGCTTTGTGCTTTGAGAAGGAAGGTGACTGTGGGATTGACCACCTTGGCACCGTGTGGTTCTCCTGTTTACTGCATCACTGACTCATTCACGTTGCTCTTCCCGTCTTCCCCATATTCATTCCCCAGCGGTACTGAGCACGGACAGGCAGGGCGCAAGGTGCTGGCGAGGCAGGAGCATGGCCTGGGACCCACCTGACAAAGGTGAGCAGGCGGCAGGGAGGTGAGCTGGTTGGAGGTTGGCCTGGGAAGGAGGCAAACCTGCACGTCCAGCAGGTCCAGCCCCACCAGTGACCTCTCCCAGCTGTACAGTCTCCCCTGCTCCCAGGGGTCCTGGTGGGACCCCACTACAGGGTAGGCCTGTCCCTGTGTATCTGTAGGGAACGTCCCTCCCTGCGGAGTGGTAGCTTGTTCTCCATCTCAGCTTGGCTGATTTGCTGCCGTTAGTGGGCACTTCATTTCTCGGATCATTGCACTGCTGGGAAATTTTTTAAAAACTTTTTCGCTCTGTTTTATTTTCGTAATCTCGTGAAACAATATCATTTCTGCTCACATTTGATTTTTTTAAGCCTATTTCATTTAAAACTGCAGTTTTGAGCACAGAGTACTTCAGAGTTATTAAAAGACTTTTTCAGTCTCAAATGGAGAATACTGGAAATGAAGCGCCATTTTGGAAAGAACGGAAAAAACCATCGACGCAGCTACAGCATCAGGCTGGGCGTCCCGGACATCAGGCAGAATGTGTCTTTGAAATTCCGAGCTCACAGCAAACTCATGGTGCATTTAAGGGGCTTTTCTTCCCTAGCCAGAGTCAACTCTAATTTGTTATTATAACTTCCTAAAGCTAAATTTATAAATTGCCAACAAGCACATGTGATGAACAAAAGACTGTAAGACACAGCTTTGTGAATTTATGGTAAGAACGTGCATGGAAAGATGAAGAGGTCGCAGGTGCCCAATGTGCACATTGCATCCAGTGTGAATTCCACAGATGCAGACGTGCCGACTGCTGTTTCAGATGTGGTCTTAACGCTTGGCTTGTGCCCTGTATGTCATGTCTATGACCTAGCACCACCGTGATGGTGATGATGATGGTGGTGATGATGATGACAGTAATTATCACGGTGACGATGATCATGGTAATGATGATGGTGATGGTGATGATGATGATGATGGTGATAATAATGGTAGTGCTAATGATGATAGTGATGATGGTGATGGTGATGGTGATGATGGAGGTGATGATGACAGTAATTATCATGGTGACGATGATCATGGTAATGATGATGGTGATGGTGGTGATGATGATGATGGTGATAATAATGGTAGTGCTAATGATGATAGTGATGATGGTGATGGTAATGGTGATGATGATGGTGATGATGATGATGATAATGATGGTGATAATAATGGTAGTGGTAATGATGATAGTGATGACGGTGATGGTAATGGTGATGATGGTGGTGATGATGGTGATGATGATGGTTATTTTGGTGAAGATGATGGTGGTGATGAAGGCGATGATGTTGATAA
>NW_012149186.1:125440-126753 GCF_000956105.1 Propithecus coquereli
CACGTTATTCTCTCAGCAACAAAGGATGAGAAGACCACTTCCTCACACCCTCCCCAGTGTAGGATACCACCTGTCTGTCTTTCCATCTGTCTGTCTCTGTAGCTAGATAGATATCTATATCTATAGATAGATTGATCATCTGTCTATATTTTAAACTAGTAAATTGAAAACCATGTGCAGATTTTGTAAGACTCCTGGCGGCAGAACCCAGGTATCCTTCTCAGCAGAGTGTTGCGTCGGAAGCCCTGGAGAAGCCGAAGGAAAGAAAGCGTTCCCCGGGGGAGGGAGGCGAGGAGAGTGTTCCCTCCCTATGCTCCTGAAGCCAGGCAGATACAGGGGAGGGTTTGAAATGGCAGTATCAGACTGGTTTCCTTTCATTTTGTCTTTTTGACTCATTCATTTAAAATGGGTACCGAGTATCTACTATGCGCCAGGCGTTACCTGCGTCGGGTACCGTTCCGTGAGCTGAGGTTGCAGCCGGCAGCATGCCGAGCCCGCTCCTGTCCCCTGGGGAGAGCAAGCCTCATTGGCAGCTCAAACTCAGCCGTGGTGGTAGCGCTCCTACATGCAAATCAGAAAACGCTACACATCAGGGCTTTTTCCTTGGCAAGCCTGTTGGAGGTGTGGTCAGAGGCTCTGCCCCATGCTCGCGCTGGCCTCGGCCTCACCCTGCCTTCATTTCTGCACGTGCAAAATGAGGTGCTACTGAGAGTTCCTTCCACATAGAGCTGTGTTGCACTGAGTGAATATTAGGTGCTACTGTCACACTCAGTGGAGGAAGACAGAAGATAACCAAGTGGCCCATAGCTTATAATGCCGAGGAGTGATACCTGCTCTGAGAGCAGCAGGGCAGGGCGTGAGGGCCAGCGATGGGCTGCGCTGCGTGGGGAGGACGCCGCGCTGAAGCACAGCTGGCAAAGCGAGGGCGTCGGCACTACTGTGTGGGGGAAGAACTTTCCAGGCAGAGAGCAGAGCCTGGGCAAAGGCCCCGGTGGGCCCCGAGTGAGGAGTGCTGTCCAGGCATGTCCGAGAAACACGCAGAGACCAGCGTGGCTGGAGCCCTGGCCAGCAAGGGACCTGTAGAGTGCGCCGAGGCTGGAGGCCGGCACGGGACAAGACCGCAAAGGGCCAGGGTGCTCCTCCATCCCGATTTCTTGATAAGGACTCGGGATTGTATTCCCAATGTGACGAGAAACCACCGGGGAATTTTGTGCAGGGCAGTGGGTGGCATGGTTTGACTCATCATTTAGAAGGATTATCTTTCCTACTATTAAAAATAGTAACTGGGTATATTTGGCACTGGCCTGAGGCCC
>NW_012149186.1:126803-127676 GCF_000956105.1 Propithecus coquereli
GGTGATGGTAATGGTGATGATGGTGGTGATGATGGTGATGATGATGGTTATTTTGGTGAAGATGATGGTGGTGATGAAGGCGATGATGTTGATAACACACACACTTCAACACCACTTCCCACGTGCAGACACTGTCCCAGTGCTTGCTAGTAGGAACACACCTTTGACTCTGGGACAGCCCTCACTGTCTCCATCTCACAGATGTGGCAGAGGAGGCACAGGAAGGTAAATACCAGCACAAGCTCTCCTGCAGGACGCGGCAGAGTTGCTCCCGCCAGGCACTTGGCCCCAGATCCCTGTTCTTCCCCTCTGCGCTCTGATGCCTCTTGTCAAAAGCGCTCAGTAAAGTCCGAGTCTACCAAGTCTCGGGGTGTTTTCTGTCTCGACCTCATTGGATGTGTAAAAACATGATGAAAGCTGCAAAGGCGATTGTAAATGCAGCGCAGGAGTGGGCCGGCAATTCAGAATCTCCGCTTGTTCAAATAAAAAGTGAAATTATTCCTCTAGTGCCCTCTGTTAGGAATTTGGCTTATATTCTTCTAAATTTTTTCCTCTATATACACAAATCCGTACACACACTGAATTTTCTCATTAACAATATATCAGGACCTGGCGCGGTGGCTCACGCCTGTAATCCTAGCACTCTGGGAGTCCGAGACAGGAGGATGGTTTGAGCTCAGGAGTTCGAGACCAGCCTGAGCAAGAGCGAGACCCCATCTCTACTATAAATAGAAAAAAATTAGCCAAACAACTAAAAATAGAAAAAATTAACTGAGCACGGTGGCCCATGCCTGTAGTCCCAGCTACTGGGGAGGCTGAGGCAGTAGGATCGCTTGAGCCCAGGAGTTTGAGGTTGCTGTGAGCTAGGATGAC
>NW_012149186.1:129666-138601 GCF_000956105.1 Propithecus coquereli
ATTTAATTCTCAAAAGAACCCTGTAGGATAGTTACTATTAGGAGTTCTACTTTGTAGATGAGGAAATAGAGGCACAGAGAGGTCAAATATCTTGCCCAAGGTCACACAGCTAGTAAATGGTAGTCATTCTGTCTCTGAGAGCACAAGTTCTTAAGCACCTCTAGATAAGCCCGTGCACAGTCAGACGAATCTAGAAGTCTGTTCAAGATTGAATTAATTAGAATATTGAGAGTGTTCAAGATTGCAGATTCTCAGCATGCACCCCTATGTCCAAGTAGATAACCAAACACTCTCTTTTTCTAAGCAAAAGCATCCTCTCGAATAATACTGCCAGTAAAAATACTTCTGGAAGGCAGCTGGGAATACACATTAATACATCGATGGACGACAGGGCAGAGGAAATGAATGACCGTATTAGGCCGTGGAGCAGTCGCTGTGAGACTATGGAGTTTCATGCCTCAGGACCCTCCCGAGAGCACTGTCTGTGATCACATTTTAGCTTCCAAAGCATATGTTGGTAAAATTTACAGGCATCCGTCTGTCCAATGACTGGTAGAAACTTGAACCAACAATACTTGGCCTTAGGCCTCTCTGTGCTCAGCTTCAGCAGGTTCTAGCCATGGTCACCTCTGTCTGTCCTCAGGGCAGTTAGCCTGTGACTCTGCCACGACAAATCCATTCTGAGATTGCGCTTTGCTAAACATCCTTTGAACTCTCTGGACTCAAGAGCCTGATGTGCATTTGCTCTGCTTGTGATGTCTGCGTGAGTTCATCCACCAAGGTGCCAACGGACCTGGACAGGGCTTTGAAATCTTCGTCTCCATCCAAGAACTCTCTCCTGAGCTCTGGTTCCTTTCTAATCTTTGCGCTGTCCTAGAGCACACTGGTGACCGGCGAGCACACAGCAGCAGGGGTGGAGGTGGGAATCTGGGCAGGTACGATCCCAAGGCTTATAGATGGCTGAAGCCATAGAGCAGGTGGGGCGTTTTGTGCCTTGGAGAATGCCCAGGCCCTGTGTACCCTAGACTCTGGCTCAGAAGGTCAAGACGTGTCTAAGTCAGAGGTCACAGCTGAATGCTGGATTTGGGATACAAAGGGATTCCAGCCTTCATGTCTGAGGGAGGATTCTGGTATGAGCTGTGCTGTGAGAGCCAGACCTGTGGCCTCTGCTACAGGAGGTGGTGAAAGTAGACCTGGTGTTTGGCTCCAGTAGTTCCCTCAGCAAATTCCCCCAGACCTCTACAGTTCTAGCTCATTCCACACTCGGCCTCATGTTTCCATCTAGCAGACAGCTCCAGCCTAGAGCTGGAGCTGTTGCCACCCCACACACGTCCTGGCCAAAGCAGAGCCCACGGCCTTGGCGGCTACATCCCGTGCCAGTCACAGGTGCACTGAGGACCTGGGGTGAGACTGTCACAGAGGCACAGGCCCCCTGAGGGCGTTCCTGCAGGATTCTTTCCTCCCCTCTGTTACCCTCTCCTGTCAGTGACAGCCCATGTGTCTACCTTGGAAAGTCTTGGGTTCTGTGGCCTAAAGTCTTGTGTCTGTCCACACCGAGCCAGGGCCCCTGCCTCAGATGAGGATGGGCCCAGCTCCCCTCCCCTTGCAGGTGGAGCTCACCCTGCCTGCTGCATGGTGTGGGCCTGTTCTACACCTCATGTGATTGTGCCAATGACACTTCACTGTTTTCCCTGCTGGGATCTCGGGCGTGCCTCTGGGGAGAGGGACAGCCGTCTGCCCATCTGGCTCCCCTGGATGCTGTGCTCGCTTCAGAGCATGGTCACTGCCTCTGGCCATGCACTTGCAAATGCTGCATGCTGGCCATAAACACCCTGGGCAGGACCAGGACCGACTGGCTCTGAATCTGGACTCACCCGGCAACCCAGGAACCTTGAACAGTTTAGAGCATGTGTGCTCCTCTGTCAAGTGGGCATGATCACTGGACCCACCTCACAGGGCTGATGTGAAGATGGAACGAGATGGTGAAAATTAGTTCACGTTTGCTGGGTTCTGTTCTCAGAAGGACCAATTCTCAGCCAGAACACTCTGCTGCCTCCCAAAGCCATTGACGGACTATGTCCTTTGCTCTCTCGTTTAATACCTCTGGCTTGGAAAGGCATTACTATTCCTTTTGTTTGCCTTGATTCTTTATTCTTTTTAAACATGAACTTCAGAGAACTCTACATTCTCTTTTCATAATATGTCTAAGTAAGTATGGCAGACAGCAGACTTGTGGAACTCAAAACTGAGATTCATCTCCAAGGCGTGTTGGTTCTAACAGACGGATAGGGACATGGGCATGCTTTTCTTTCCTGAGTTCCCATCTATGGAGGCTCGCTGAGGAGCATCTATCAAATAGAGCTTTCTGAATACACAACCTCAACCTGCTTGGTGGCCATGGTTATATGTGCAGTGATGTTGTGAGCAGAGTTTGTTTTACCAGTTATGCCTCTGTTGAATAAAAAATGAGCACTTATCTTGAAGGGAGAAGAGGAAGTCTGCCCCTGATAATTTGTAATTCTCTCTTGGGTAAATAGATTCCTAAGAGTGCAGCTCTGTAGAACTGCAGTCGCATTTGTTAACTCTGCGGTGACGTTAGCATGAGCATCCCACGTCCTGGTTATTGATCTGTTGCTGCGATAGGGTACTGCCCAGTTGAACTTTCGACATTGGAGGACTTGCAGTGGCTGCAATTGCGTTTTTCTTTTATTCCGCAACTTAATTTAAGTTGCACATCCAACTTATTCTCTATGAAAAAGTTTTGTTTTGCAAGACTCTGCATAAGAGATTGTTAAACACACCTTTCTCTCTGTCTCTCCCTCTATCTCTGTCTCTTGGTAGGAATGTTAACTTCCAGCTTAAATCATGGAAATACACCTAAAAAATGAAATACTCAGGAACTAGCCATTAGGAGCTTGAAATATGTTACGTTCCAAAGAGATGCACAACTCCCGAATTCCGTGGGGCTGACTTGTCTAGTGTTAGTTAAATCAAGTAATTCCTTCCCCATGGACATATTTTCGCAATCATCCCTCCACACCTGGGGGAGGGAAGGGCTGGCAGTAGAGGTGGGTGACTCAGCCCGGAGGCTGTTACCTGCCCTTGCAGCACCTCACTGGCAGAACAGGTGGGTGGTGGATGCCGGACGTGCCACTGCAATCTCTGCAACGTGCAACTTGCACTCTCGCTTTGCGACACCTAGAGTCCGGAAGTTCATCACTGCGTTGGAACAGTGGTCTGTGTGATAATCCTTTCCGAGTTCTTCTGAGGGGAAGTTGTGCTACGTGAGGATTTGACCTGGCCCCGCGGCCATCGGTGAGCACTTGCGTTCAAGCCGAAGAGTGGAAAGTTCCTTAAGGACAAAGAAAAGCTAATTATTGTGCCACTAACTCCTACCAGAATGACTAGGCGAAAAGACAAGTGCTGACAAGGATGCAGAGCAGTTGACACTCTCAGACTTCGCAGGTGGAGGACCAGACGGGGCACTCGGGCAGGACGGCTTGGCAGTTTCTTATGAAGTTAAACATGCAGTTGCCATGTGGCCAGCAAACTGCTCCCGGGTGGGTGCTCTGGAGGAAAGAAACATCACACAAAAACATCTACATGAATGTCCGTAACAACTTTATTCATAATCGCCAAAACTGGAAGCAACCCATGCGTCGTTCAGCAGGTGAACGGTGAGCTCACTGTGGCACGTGGGACCCCACGGAACACTCTCAGCAGCAAAGGGAGCACACTGTGGATGCAGCAGCGCGGGTGGATCTCGAGGGAATTATGCTGAGTGAAAAAAGCCAAGCCCCAAAGAATGCGCGCCGGATGGTTCCTTGTGTATGACCTCGTCTGAGGGACAAAGCCATAGTGGCAGAAAGCAGATTTACGGTGGCCCTGGGTTAGGGCTGGAGGTGAGCTGTGACTGCCGCGGGGTGGCGGGCCAGGGGCGATGGACCTGTCCTGTGTCCCGGTTGTGATGGTGGTTGTGGAAATCCGCACGTGCAGTAACAGGTATAAAGCTGTACACCTAGAAAGTCAGTTTTACCCCACGTTACTTAAAAAAATAAAAATATATACATTTTTAAAAAACCTCCTTTATGTCACTGGAAGACATAGCAGGAGGCATGAGTAGAACTGAGTTCCCAGGACTGCGTGTGCACACGTGTGTGGCACACGTCTGTGAACATGCCTGCAGTGCGGCAGGCTTACACTTATTTGAGAACATAGCTTGGGAGCATGCTCAGAACATGCTTAGATTTTATAATATAAATAAATTGATTCACAATCATTTATTATGAAATTCCTTCCTTTGTTGGTCAGTGAGCAGTTCTGTGATGATGATAATGGCGATTAGCGAAAGAGGCAGAATTCCAGCAGCTCTGAGAACAATAGCAGAGGATGTCACGGGAGCAGTGTATGGAGGAGGGCGTGGCCATTCATGGTGTCAGGGAGGTCGCACAGAGGGCCTGGCCGGGTTCTGAAGGACTAGAGGTCCGCCTTGTGTGCGAAGGGAGAGAATTCCGTGCGGAGGCTACCCCCTTAAACAGAAGCCCACACTCCCTCGCCTGTTCGGGAAGTTTCAGAGGGGAGCTGGAAGGGAGGCTGGGAGCAGACCATGTGGGCTGCTTCGCATCCATAGCATAATCCTTGGTGCTTTCAGCAGTCACAGGCTGTCCCTTGGGGTTTTGCAACCGGCAGCATTTGTTGCCAGAGAACCTCTCTGATGTTCCAAATAACGGTCACAAAGACCCTCGAGGCAGGTATTGGCAGGTTCCTCTGCTGGGAAGGAACAAACTCTGGCCCAGTCCTGCCCTTGTTCACACCCACGCCCTGAGTGCGGCCTCCCCACTCCCCCAGCGGGCTGGGCCCCCTCTTCTGCATCCAGAGCAGCAGGCAGCAGGCTGCCACCATTGCCGGAAGCTTCTCAGAGGTTGAATGCCACTGCCTCCCACCATCGTCACTTCTGCTCAGCCCAGGAGTGGGAATCCCCCAAACCTTGGTTTAAGTATTTCACTTGATCTTGAAACAGAGTGACATTTATGTGTCTTTTAGAACAAGATATCTGGGCATAGGCCAGGGCCACTGCCAGTACATATGGCACCTTTGTGTAGGTTTAAAAAAGGTGCCCCTTCTTAATAGGCAATTACAGAGGAGCCCCCATTGCGGTGGGAACAGCTCTGCACCCCACAGAATATCTTGGCAGAGCTGAGCATGGGGTGAATTTCAACCCCTTAGTCACCTAAACCTGGAGACCCCGGGTACAGCCAGAGCCAATGGTTCCCTGAGGCCACAGACCCTAGGCCCCTCTTTCTTCTCCACCGTCTTGAGCAGGTTGGCCTTGTTTTTCATTCTCATTGCCCCACGGTCTTGAGAACTAGTTCATTTATTTTTCATTGGAAGAAACAAGAGACCTCACCCAAGGAGGTCTGAGCACACAGACAGGATGCAAACGCTTCCCCGGGCCGGGAGCCCCGTGCTGTGGGCATTTTCTGTCTTCTACCCAACATGCCCCAAACCTCAGACCCATCTCTTCCCGAAGTGTGGCTGCTTCTGTGTCCTGCTTGGCTTCCTCGTACGTCCCCAGCATGAGGAGCAGCAACAAAAGGAAAGCGGCGTCCGAGAGGGCTGTGGAGTGGCAGGTGGGAGCACAGGGGTCGGGGCAGAAGCACCCCAGCTTAGCACAGCTGACCCTCCTCGCCCAGAGCCTCCGTGTGCTCAGCTGCAAAGGGTGACAGTGGGTTGTGTCCCTGCCCCCGTCCAGTTCAGAGGGCAGGACTGCCCTGCAGCAGGCCTGTGTGCGGCTCCGCTGGCGGCCAGGCCCCTCACTCCCGGGCCTCCGTCCCGGCCTCCGCTAGCGTCCCCCTCACGCTGGAGCCCAGGCTGAGTCCCCACCGCCCCCTCTCCTAAAGCTGGTGGTGGACGTGGTGGACACAGCCGGGCCCACCTCAGCCCAGGTCAAGGCCAAGGCCCGGGCACGGAGGGCAGGCCGCTCGGGTGGGTGGTAGGTGGTATGCGTGTGGGGGGCGTCGGGGAACCCCTCTACTCCAGCCCTGCCCCTCACTGAATCGCATAAACGCGTCGGACCTCAGTCCCGGCCCGCCCTCGGCAGGGCTGGCTCTCCTCTGAGGCTGACAAACACGTCGGTCCCTTGTATCCACCCACCACATCGGATACTTTGCTTTCTCTCCCCCGAGGGAGCCTATTTCCTTGTCTTCCGTTCTCTTCTGTCCCCACCTTGACTAATGGACTAGTCCGCTAGGGCTGCCCTAGCAAACTGCCGCAGACGGGGCTTACGCAGCAGAAACGTGTTGTCGCACAGTCAGGGGGGCTGGAAGTCTGAGCGCAAGGTGTCAGCAGGGGGGTTTCTCCTGATGCCTGTCTGCTTGGCTCGTAGGCGGTCACCTTCTCCTGTGTCCTCACGTGGTCTTTGCTCTGTGCGTGTCTGTGTCCTAATCTCCTCTTCTTACAAGGATGCCAGTCGTGTTGGCTTAGGACTCACCCTAACAGCCCCAGTTTAACTTAATCAGCTTTCTGAAGGCCTTGTCTCCAAATACGGTCACGTTCTGAGGTACTGGGGTTAGGGCTTCAGCGTAGGAATTGGGAAGGGGGACATAATTCCGCCCATAAGGACTAATTTCCTAGTATCTGTTCCTTACCTGTCAAAAGATATCCGGGCGACACGGTTCACATAGTTCTTGTTAACTTTCGAAGCATTCAGAGCACGCGCAGGCGGATGGCTGACTCCAGAGAGGAGATGCTGCCGCGATTTCCGCAGTCTCGTGTGTTCAGCATCTTCTGCGGGGCAGGCTCTGTGCCAAATGTTCACGTACCTCTCGTTCGAATCCTCATCGTCATCCAGCAAAGCATTAATGGTGTCATCATCCCTGAGCACCAGTGACAGGACTGGCCCGAGGTCACACAGCTGACGTTTGAACTGAAGTCCGAATTCCTCCTGCACCCAGCGCCTGCAGCCAGCTACGGGACGGTGGCCTCAGGGTGCTCTCCTCACCTCTTCTCCATGAACACTTTCCCTTTCATTCCGGCCTGCTTTGATGCACCAGCGTCCGTCTGTATCTGACCCTCCAACCCCTCTTGCTCATAGAATCCCCCTCCAAACGTAGCAGTGGATTTTTGCTAACTGGTAGGAAATGTATGAAGAGTGAGATTAAAGGTACATAAAACAAGGGCTTTGGGACATACGGGTAGCAAGTAGCTGAATACAGCAACTGCCAGGCCTTTACTTGAGGACTAGAAAGAGAATCTGATCAGGATCCTCTGCAGGCTGGGGAGAGGCAAAGGAAAGTAAAACCAAACAGTCCTGGGAGAGGGAAAATGGTCAGGTTGCTACTCACATATTTAGAAAGTTCTAGGGCTTTTGCTAAGGGACCTACCAGGACATTCCAGCAGTTGGCCCACCTCTGCTGCCTGTTTTCCAGTGAATATCTGGATATGAATGTAAAGATTGGGTCTGAGGCCTGGAAATCCTCCTTTTGGAGTTTCCTTGATGCTTTCTGTGGGATCTGAAGTTGTGGTAAGAGAGTTTGCGAACAGAGAGTCAACATTATTGCAGTCTGTACTCTTGGCCCTAATACCTGAATCCGTCTATACTTCCTGCACCCCCAGGAGTCGGGGGGCTGCTTGAAGAGGGTCATTTTGAGCGCCAGCTGCTGTCAGGGAATAAACAGAAGTGCTTCCTGACTCATCTTCAGAGACTGCTCACTCTCCTGCAGTTCTTGAAATGCCGTAGACACGAGAGCGATTCCTTGGCTTAAATCCTGGTTAGTGATTGGGTTTGTCTAGTCCAGACTGGAGTGAAATTATATCGTCTGAAATAAAGGTGTGGCCCTTACCTGGCTTTGCAGCCACCTGCTTCAGGCCCTGCATCCTGCTCCTAGCTCCTGACTTTCCTACCAGTTCTGTAGTCTCCTCTGGTCTCACTGATATGCCAAGGATTTTCTCTAAGCTACTTCTCAGAGGCACCTGAGCCTTCCACAGAAACGTCAGTGCAAAGAAAGGTGTCTTGGTGAAAACCAGTGAGGAGTATACATTCGCCCCCTTTCATTGGCCATTAGGAATTTATTTCCAGTTAAACAAGCTGGGAAATGTAATTAAGCACATGGTTGATGGTGATAGCCAAGTGTGCATGCCAGAAAAACAATAGGTTCTTTAAAGATGCCAAGGACGGATATTATGCATCTTCTCTTGGAAACTGTATATACTTCACAATTCCGAGCCTCCTGTGTGCTGCCTCATATCTTCAATCAAATTATTATATTCCAGAAATATGCATAAGGGAAATGATTCTACACATTTTATGGTGGGTTGTTGCTTGTAGCAGTAATTGAAGTACCTTTTCCACTTATGAAAGTACTAATTTTATTTGTTTTTATTGCTTTTCTAGATGCAATTATTTATTTAGTGTGCTTTGGCTTTATTACATTATGTTTACTATAGGAACATCATAAAAATGTATGAAAACAACACATCAGCCAAGCCAGCCTGGTGACCTGTATTGAGAAAGCTAGTGTTATTTTTCATATCCAAACATAATGGAATAACTTAAGAATAAACAGATAATCTGCACTAGAAAACAATGCAATTTCAAGGTAATGTAATAAAACACCTGGACAATATGATTTCATAAATCTTGGTTCTAAAATTTACATGAGTTGGGTTTTGTGTGCTTATTTGAGGACACATGGCATTTCTAAATGGAATGATTATAACGGGAAATGTGATTAAACCGAAAGGCAAGGATGTAAACAGGGTTTTTGTTGCCTGGTAAGATACGGATGACTAAGGAGCAATGTAAAGACTTTTGGTGTCAAAAGACAAGCAGAAGATTCTCATTCCTATAAATGTCCTGAACTTTGAAATTGAAAAATGCTAGACAGTTGGTGCAGGTCACGTGGCAGTCACCTGGACCAGAGGTGCTGGCTTCAAA
>NW_012149186.1:140273-157806 GCF_000956105.1 Propithecus coquereli
GAATAAAATCAACTTGAATATTATTATCCATCTTTTAATGTACTTCTTCATTCTCTTTGAGTAAATTTGACTTAACATTTACATAAATAAATGATGTTATTCTGAAATATGTGAAGTTTTTCTTCCTTTTTTATGCTCTGGACCAGCTTAGTTGCATTAAAATTATCTCTTCCTTAAGTAATTGCTCTTAGAAATTTTCCTATGAAACTGCTGGCCTGGTGCTTTTGAGAGAGAACTTTTTAACTTTCCTTCCCTTCCTTCCTTCCTTCCTCCTTCTGTTCCTTCCTTCCCCTCTCTCTCTCTCTCTTTTTCTTTCTTTTTGTGATGGCAATTAGTACATTCAAATTTCCTGGAGTTATTGTTTATAATTTATATTTTCTAGAAAATTACCCATTTGATCTTATATTTCAAAATTTTCTCAACAATTTGAGAATGTTGTTCTTCTTAAAATTAAAAAAAAAATTCTTCATTTACATTATATCCCTTTCTTCATTTTCCATTTTATTCACTTACGCCTTTTCCCTTTTTCTCTTGATTAATTTATTTTTCAGTTTATTTGTCTTGTTGGTGTTTTCCAAGCACCAGCTTTTAGATACTCTGCTGTTTTTCTGTTTTCTGACTCATGCAGTCTGGTTTTATTTTTACTGGGTTCTTCCTTCTGCTTTTCTTTCATTTATTTTGTTCTTCTTTTTCTAACTTTCTGAGCTGGATGCTTGATCCATGTAATTCATGCGGCCTAAGTATTTAAGGCTGTTCGTTTTTTCTCTGAGCACTTCGACCATATTCTTTAGGCTCTGGCAAGGGATATCGTCCTTAGCCTTGTTTTCAAGATACTCTGAAAGTTTAGTTTTATACAGGTTAAGTCATTTACAAAAATTTATAGGTGGTAGCATTCTAATTTTGTTACTAGTTTCTAGAATTTTTTGTTTCTATCTCCACCTTTATATTTCCGTTTTGATCAGAGACTGTTAGTTACGTTATTTTTACTTTTCAGCATTAAAGTTTTCTGTGTGGCCTGGTGTTTAATCATTTTTTTGGTGAGTGTTCCCTGTCAACTCGAAAATAAATCATAGTATCTCTTTGCAGGGCACAGTGTTCTATATAAGACAATGAGATCCACCTTATTAACTATGTTATTGGGTTTTATATGTCCTTTTAAATTTTTGTCCACTTGTTCCCTTTGAATCCCTAAAATGCTGTGAAATTGCATGCTTGACGAATGAATGTGTGATGTAGAACTCTCTGTGGTCAGCTAGAATTGTGTTGTGTTTTTTTCTTTTACAGCCAAAGATAGCCGAGGAAAACTTGACCTACGCTGAGCTGGAGCTGATCAAGCCCCACCAGGCAGCCAAAGGCCTCCCCACCAGCACGGTGTACGCCCAGATCCTCTTCGAGGAGAACAAGCTGTAGCACCGCCTCCTGTTCTGTGGTTCTGTTTAATGCCTGCCACCCAGTAATTTATGGAACCTTGGAGACAAGGTCCTTATTTTTGTATTTTCACTTGTGCCTTCTGAGTGGTGGGGAGCCCCTTTCCAATGGCATCCCAGGTGCCTTCACCAAGAGGTACGAGGCTGCTCCCCACAAAGGAACAGGGGCCACAGCCCTTGGACAGATCTCCCAGGGCAAAGTGCTTCTGGGCCCAAGCCCCAGCGCCAGGACTGATTCTGAGGGCGCCCAAGGAGATTTTCTGCTGAGCCAAATCCCTTCACGTTTTCTTCTTCTTTCCCTGGGTTTTACTTTTTAAATATCTTTTGTAAATCATAATTTTACTCTTCTGCCCTTCCTGTATCCGTGGTAGAAGCTCGCAGTGTACAGCTAGAGGGAGCGTCACTGCAGGCCGCAGTACGAGGTGGCAGACACATGGCGATTGGCTTCCCAAGGACCAGCTAACATTGCCAGGGCCCCGGCCCGCAGCAGACTGCCGACTGCAAGCAGCCCTTAGGATGGGGTGGTGTCTCTTGTTTTAAATGGGTGCATTGACCCTGGAGATTTAAGGACAGAGGGCAGATGGTGGGGAAGTCCGGGGCCTGTCTCTGAATACCATGCCTGGCTGCCCACCCATGATTCCCTGAGGCCTCAGGACAAGTAGAACACCCTTCTAGAGGGCTGCCATCCCTTCGGCAGGGTGGACCTATACTGATACAGAGAGACATTCTCCAAGAGTTCTTACTCTTTTCTAAAGGAGCAGAGGCCTTGCCAGCCATGGCACCCTGGAGCGGTGGGCCCCTCACAGTGTGCAAGCTCAAGTAGCCCTAACCGAAAGCCCACTCTGGGAGAACCAAGTCTGCTGCCGGGACCCCGCAGGGCAGGAGAGTGGGAAGTGCAAGCCAAGGTGCAAAAATGTCTTCTGGAGACCCTACTCTTGCCAAATGCCTTGCCCATCACAACCTTGCGTGTGAATTCTGATGGGTTTGGGTAGGGGCTGGGGACACGTGGGGAAAGTGCTCTGTGGACCTGTATGACATCCATGAATCTCAGACTCACTGGAGCTGGATGCATTCTGGAAGAGTCATCCTGTCGCCTGTGTTGCTAAGCACGTTCCTTGATGTGTGGGCGTGCTCTGGGTGGCTATTTACTACACACTATAAAAACTGTTTGGCTATGTAATGGACCATGTATATATGACAAATCAACTATTTTAAACACAGCTTGGGTGTGAGTTGTAACCTTGTATGCAGCCACATTACCTTGGTCTGCTTTCTTATCCCCTGATGGCCTCAGACTCCATGTGTGTGTAAAGGTGACCTAACCTCTCATAGAATTAATTATTGAGGGTAAAATGGGATGAGGAATATTGCCAGGTTTTGTAAACTATAGACTGCCACACAAATGCTCTGTGTCAACGTTCATGCTAAAGCCAGTCTGCACTTTCAGAATGAAAATTTCTTTGCTATTTAAGGCGCTCATTGCAATCGGTTTAAAAAGCCAAGTATTTGTCCACAAACTTAGCCCTAAAGCGATGCTCCCAAAGACTCATGGTAGCTTATGAGGGCCTCTCGTTTTTTTATTGGAAAGGTTCCAAATTGGAAGCAGATATTGATTTCCTGGAGGCAGAAGCGGCCTGCCTCTACAGAGTGGAGGTGCACCCTTCCTGGAGACACCTGCCTCTCACCTCCTCCCTCCGCTAGACCTCAAAAGTGTGAATAGACCGCACAGCTTTTGAGGAAGCATTTGGAAAACTCACTAGAACTTCCCTATCTTTGGGGGGGGAGAACATGGGGTTAGTGCACCATTCATAACATAGTTACCCCAGGGATGTTTTTATTCTATCACGGCAATGTTCTGCAGATGGTTGTGTAGTGTTTTGAGGGCAGAGGGTGATTTCCTAATTTGCATAAAGAGCCACACGGGCTAACGGGGCCTGGGGGTGCCAAGAGGGAGGGAGAGTGGGGTACACGAAGACGAGATGGTGGGGAGAGGGCAGCAGGGCAAGAGGCAGTAACTTCCGAGGCCTAAGGGCCTCTGCAGAATGGAAATGAAATTAGATCACCCTCAACCCGCCATCCTTGAATCCAGGGAGAGCTTAGGGCCATCATGTATGAAATGCACACATTCCACTAAGAAAATACACACTGAAGAGTTTAACCCATCTTGATTGTAGATTCATTTCACCTTTTTTCTCCCAAATTCTGGTCAGCAAACTCTGGTCTGCTCCCAAACAGTTGCACAAGTCCACACTAAGCTGTGCGAATGGGACCTGCCGGCGACCCCTCCTGAAAATGCCGCCCAAGGGAATCATGGGAGCTGTGGACGGCATCCAGCAGGCTTGTCCCACTGTGCGCTCCGGAGCAAACCAAGCGCTACTGCAGACGGGAAGCAGTGCATGGTCTGTGCCTGGTGCTTGTTTAAGGTGATAAACCTTAACGTTGTTGCTACAGGAAGCTTAAGAAATGTGCCTCCTCATCCATTCTCTATCAAATAGACCACTAGCCGCACTGACGTTTCTAAAGATGAGCAAGGGAAAACATATCCCTGAAATGGAAATTAGGAAAATTCCTTCAATTTGGTTTTGCTATAAGGCATCCACGGGAGCAGCCGTGAATATGTATGAGTAGTTTTCAAAAGGGACACCTGCCTTTACGTTTAAATGAAGTTAAAGCAAACACGAACCCATTGCACAGAATGCGGTGCCTTCCTAGAGGCAGAGAGCAGGTACTGTCAGATCGGGGCATGAATTTTGGCCTCAGCCATGGCTGGCACGGAGTCGTCTCAGGAAGCGAGGAGGTGTAGCGGGGTGTCCGCCTGCGCGGAACTACCTGGCCCAGGCAAAGCCCCAAGGCCTGGACTGGAGCAGCAGAGGGAGGAGGAGACGGCTGGGTTCCTCCAGGGCCCCTCTTCCCTAAAGCAGGTGACTCTATTAGCTCACAGGGAACATAAGAAAAAGCCGGACCTTCCACCTCCTGCTCCTCGCAGGGGTGAAAGCGGCCCGGGCTCTGTGCTTTTTTTTTTTGAGACAGAGTCTCACTGTGTTGCCCAGGCTAGAGTGCCGTAGCGTCATCCTAGCTCACAGCAACCTCAAACTCCTGGGCTCAAGCGATCCTCCTGCCTCAGCCTCCCGAGTAGCTGGGACTATAGGCATGCGCCACCATGCCCGGCTAATTTTTTCTATATATTTTTAGTTATCCAATTAATTTCTTTCTAATTTTAGTAGAGACGGGGTCTCGCTCTTGCTCAGGCTGGTTTCGAACTCCTGAGCTCAAACAATCTGCCCGCCTCGGCCTCCCAGAGAGCTAGGATTACAGGCGTGAGCCACCGTGCCCGGCCCTCTGTGCGCTTTTGAGTGCACGTGCACACACTGATGAGGGTTGGCTCGCAGTCCACAGCCCAAAGACTCGCTTGCTGTTAGGGACTCATGTCCTTGTGCGTCACTCGACCTCTGACACGCATTACTGTAACCCGGGCTGGAGAATGGGGCTCACACCCCAAGCCACACACATGGCCCGAAGCACGTACGTGGCCTTCTGGGCTAAGCACAGTCCCTGGGAAAGACTGTCTTTCCCTTGGGTGGCAAAGCTGGGATGGCACAAATTAGATCTGCCTGCACGATGTCTCCTGCCGAGCGGAGAAGCTTTGGAAACAACAGGCAGAGTGAGAAGCAGGGAGGAAAATGTTCTAGAAGCACAGGATCCCAGCCCCAGGACCCTAAAATCCCCCAGACTCTTCTCTTCCCTTCGGATCTTCTTTTAATCCTATAAACGACCTCATTGTCCTACTATTTAAATCCTGGTTTTACCCAAGTTGGGTTATAAGGGGAAGAATTAGAATACAGTATGCATCAAAGTTGTTTCCCAGCACAGGAAGAAAAAGAAATTATACTGGATGTCATTACCCAGGGAGCCCCCGGGGCCACACGCAGCGGCTGTACTTGTGACCCTGAGCTCCCGCGGTGCTCTGTGCCCTGCTGCCTGAGCGGCCCCTCCCTCGGCTCTGAAGACACCCTTCTCAGTGAGCCCTCGGGTTGGACGGGGACACCAGCAGGGGTGGGGCAGGACTGGGAGGTGCTGGCAGCAGCAGGGGAAGGGCACAGGTGAGCTGCGAGCCATGCCACGTCCTCGTCGCTGTTTTGTGTCGGCCACAGTGCTTGGGCTTCCACCTGGAGCTGGTGTCTTTCCAGGTCCCCTGGCCCAGGAGACAGGTCAGAGGGTGACCCAGCTCTGTGTCATTTGGAGCCCAGTATAAGGTGAGGCAGTCACACAGTGGGGACATTGGGCCCACCCGGACCACAACCCCACCCCATACGTGGGTCAGAAGCTGTTCTTCGGGAAGGAAAATGAAGGAGAAACTCACGGTTTGGGGGACGGGTCTGCACTCAGCATGGCCGTGTTGAGCTTTGGTTGCAGCGGGGTGTCCAGGAGATGGGCACGCAGACTGGAGCTCCCTAGACTTCAACGTGTGCCCAAATCACCTGGAATCTTGTTAAAATGAAGAGCCTCGTTCAGAAGGTCTCTGGTGGGACCTGGGATTCTGAATTCCTCACCTGCTCCCAGGGAATGGCCATGCGTCTGGTCCCCGGGCTGCACCGTGAGAAGCAAGGATGCAACCTGCTGGAAATGCAGGTCCGGAGGTCACTGCGGGAAGGGGGTCGCTCAGTGTAGGGGGCACAGCTGGAGCCTGAGAGCAGACAAGACCCCCCAGGAGAGGCCGTCCAGTGAGCGGGGGGACATGCTAGGCCTGAGCGGTGGGGAGGGTCCGAGCTGGCAGGTCCAGGGCAGGCCAGGAGGCAGAGAGGGTCAGAGGACAGCAGCAATCAGAGGGTGGGGGAGCCAGGGGAAAGCTGGGCCTGGAGTTTCCAGAAGGAGGAAGGGCTCAGCAGGGTGGGCTCTGAGGGGGCAGGTGGAGGAGAGGCTGAGCCCCTGCTCATTGAGTTAATCGTGCATTTCTCGTTTTGAAAGAATGGTTTCTTTTTCTGGGGAAAAACATCTCCCACGTGCACAAGGCTAGCAGGCTTTGGTGCTGAGCTGTGTCTGGTCTGTTGAGCGTATTTTCCGAAGCAATAGTGGTCTTCCCACAGGGCGGCCATACGGACAAGACTTAATGAACGCACGGAGCAGGGCCGGGGGTGGCCGTGGCGGCTTTCAGCATCTTCTGCTGCCACTGGTGAGAGATGACTCAGGGCCTGATTTCTAATAAACACAGCCTGAGTAGCGTCACCCCAATTTAGTGTCTGATTGTTAAATGAGAATGGGCTGCACCCTGCAATTTTAAATAGAATCAGAGATGTTCACAGCTTTGGTTAAATGCACCTTGTTCTTCCACATTAAACTTGATTACAAGTGTCTTCCATCAGCAAAGAGGAGGAAGCTCGTCAGCAGGTGTCCGCGTGGGGGCCAGGCCGCGGCTGAAGGGCCCTCACCCTGTTTCCTTTAGTGCAGCAGCTGATGGCTTCCTGTGACTCCTGGGTCTGCAGGTGGGTTTTAGGGAAGCTACCAACACCCGGGTATCTGTGCAGAAGTCTGGGTTGTGTGTGAGGGTCCAATGTTCTCTTCGGTTTTCTAAAAGGGATCCATAACCCACAAAAGATGGACTCTTGGAGACACTATGCCAGGGTCCTACCTGCCAGGGTCCCCGGGAGCACCGTGATGAAGCAGAGGAAACTAAGGTGACGGGGAGGATGTGCCAGCCCTGTGCCCTCCAACGCATCCCAACCCTGGACCCCCACCCCGCCGCCCGGCTCCGGTCCTGGGAAGCCTCCCTGCCCCCGCCCTCGCTCCTGCCGGCTGGGAAACCCTGGCCTCTGGCAGGGCTGGTCCTTGGCTCAGCTAAGGTGGGGCTGCCAGGATCTCCTCTACCCCTTCCCCTCCCCAGAGCCCACGTGGGGTCCCAGGTTCTCATGGTCCCCAGTTCTGAGTGCCCTGTGGCTGCGCCCCTAGCCCCTCTCATGGTCGGTTTCAGACTCTTTAATACGCCTTGTTCCTCCTCCTGCTCCTCATCCTCCACCACGGCAGGACCTGTTTCTTGGGTCCTTGGGAGTCTCCTTCTACAGGTGGCCCTGCTTTTTCTCATCTCCAGTTCCTCCCTCTGTCTCCCAAGTGGCAGGTGTTTCTCAGCCTGCACAGACCCCTCCCAAGCCCCATCCTCCTCTGGCTCCTTCCCTCCACAGCCAGGAGTCTACACTGCCGGCTCCCTGCCCCATCTGCCTCCGGCTTCTTGCCCTGTGCTGGCTGCCTTCACTCCCCTCCCCCACCCCAGCTCTGCTCAAGGCCTCCGGGATCACTGCTAGCTGCGTTCTCTTGCAACCACTGGGCGTGGGTGACATTCCCGCTTTGAAACCACGCCCCTGTATTTTGTGATGCCACGTGCCTAGTGGTATTTCTCGTACCACGTAATCTCCTTTACTGGCGTTTACTCCTCTACCCAGCCCTCAGTGGTGGTTTTCTATCACGTTCCACCCTCAGCTCTCCTCTTCGCAGCCACACCCCTGTTTCTGACCTCTGTCTCGCTGCACCCCGAGGACTCCGGCCCCACAGCTGCACTGGCCCCCTTTCCTGAGCTCCATAGCTGCCACCGCGCTGTCCCTGTGGCATCCCTCACGGGGACCCTGAGCGCATCGCGAACACCGCAGCCACCCGGTTAAGAGCGCCACCACTCACCTGCGACCAGGGCTGCGAATCTGGTGCCACTGCCGGCGCAGGCCACTCGCAGCAGCCGCGGACTTACCGCCACCCTTTATTGAAAATGCCGGGTGCCAGGCACCGTGGCGAGTGCGTCGTCTGTCTCATCCCACCGAGCCACTGCTATTCCACCCCAGTCCGTGGAGGAAGAAGCCGGAGAGCTCGGCCAGCCGGCCCAAGACGGCGGAGCCCGAGGCCTCTCCCCGCCGCCGTCCTCCCCGTTCTCACGGCTGCTGTGTCCCGTCAACTCCCGTCACCTTTCTCGTGGACCACCACGCTGACCCCTGACCTGTCCTCCACCCCTAACCCTCCCTCTGGCATGCTGCCCGGGGGAGGCCTCTAGAGCACAAAACATCCTATGATGGATACTGTGGACAGGGCACGGCCTGGGGGCTTCGTGGCAGCCCTGAAAGGCAGGTGGCATTAGTGCTACTTTGTGGCTCTGAGAAATGAGCATCAGAGTCATCAGAAGTGACTTGCTCAAGGCCACACTGAAAGTTTCAGAGCTGGATTCAAATTCAAACCCAGTGCCAATTCTGTGCTCTTCCCACTGTGGTTTGGTATAAGAACAAAAAAGGACATAATTCTGAAGTGCCTGAGAAACCAAAAAGAGGAAAAGGTTAGAACAGGCTTTTGGAGGAAGTGTCCATCTGAACAGCGCCCGTGTGGAGGGGCAGGGTCTGCCAGGAGGCAGAGCAGGGGCCTCCCTGGACTACAAACTCCCACCTGCATGCAGCCTCCTCCTGGGAAGCTGCCAGGAGCCAGAGAGCACGCGCCTGACCCCGCGCAGCCCCGCCTGGGAACTGCGGTAAACAGTGGAACCGCAGGCTGCCTGGGAACCAAGACAGGCTGCAGGGACTTCGGATGGTGTTTCAAATAGCGATCGAGCAGGGAGGCCCTCGGAGCTCCAGGCTCTCCCTCCCACCAGCTCAGGATTCAGCCTGTTGTAGCACGAGGAAACCGGGGCCACTCAGAAGTCAGGGTAACCCTGCAGAGAAGAGGATGCTCTGGTGTGCCTACAGGCTGGCAAAAAGAGCAAAATGATACATTGCAGAGAAAAGTTCTTTATCTCAAAGCCTCACTAAATTCTGGAATTCTTCACGCTTTTGGCCTGGATGAAGGGAGCTTGGTGGCCTGGTTCCTTTTAGCTTTTATTTGTTTTATTTTGACAGACGGGAGCTCATGCAAATTACCATCCACGTGGTTTATTCCAGACATCCGAGTAAAGATAGAGACCGTTGCTCTGTGTAAACTGACAGCATGTGACCGGCTGGAAGAGATGCTGGTGAGGCTATTCATCTAGGACTTGGGGTTTCCTCAGTTAACAGATATGGGTGTACCGTGACACACTGTTTCCTTGCGCCTCCCTGGCCCCCAATCCTGGAGGCATCTTGCCACTCTCTTCCCGCCTGTCACACTGTGTCCGCAACCGCACTGCTCGCGGTCGACAACGCCATCTGGTGGCCATTACTGCAGACCTCCGCGGCTTCCGCTGGGCCTTCTTCACGTGGACCTCTGGTCCCCGCCCTTTATAGGTCAGACACTTCTGCCTCTCCTCTGCATTCCCAGGCATTCCCTTCCCGATACAACCTTGGTCCCGCTCCTTCTCTTTTCATTCTATGCTCTCCCTTTCCCTCTCTCCCAGGCCCTCCGGTCCATTTGCAAGTAAAATGACGTATGTCCTGTGCCATAGACGGGCTACAAACTAGCCGGGCGTTTCCAAGCCGTTCTCGCTGACTTGGGCGCCAGACGCAGGATGAGATTCCCAGGAGGCGCTCAGCGTCTGGAGCTTCGTCTCCTCGGGTGCAATTGGATTTCTTCCGCTGTAGTAATGGCTTTTCTCACTCAGGAGCACGAACATTGTCTTTAGAGTCTGAAGATCTGACCCAAAACATGGCTCTGCTTTTTTATTGCTTTGTGTCTTCGAGAAGCCCTTTGAGCTCTCTGACCTGCAATTTCCTCCTTTGAAACGTGGCCTGGCCAACAGGTAAAGAGTCACCTTCCCGTGCAGAACAAGTCTGCCTTCGGGGGAGAGGACAGGGTGGGGCTCATAGTCGCAAGCCCTGGACATGGGCCCCAGAAGATGGCAGAGGTGGGTGAGGATGCTGCAGGCAGGGACAGGCTTGTGAGGCCTGCACCCCAGGGACAAGCCGCCCACAGGCCGGGCCCGGGAGTGGTCGTGCTGGGAGGTCGATGGCTCTCTTGTCAGCTTGTTCCCAGCATGGCCTGGAGATGAAACTCTCTGCTGATAGTATCTGACCCGTGTGAATGCCCGGTGCAGAGGCCGTGAGGGTCGGCTCCCGTCTTTGCCCAGGACCTTCCCTGACCCCTGACAATCAGTCCCCAGCTCCTGCCATTTGCTTCCCTGGCAGGTCTTCCTCCATCAGACTGCTCTTCCTCAAGGAACAAAGTAATTAAATGGTGGCTTTCCTCTCTCCTGGGGACAGCGAGCCCCACTGGGGGCAGCCCTGTCTGCTGGGTCGCCGCGGTCTCCCTGCTGCCAGGCACAGAGCTACTATCTCCTGTTGCTTCTCAATACTTGGAAATGCAACAAACAGCGGAGAAGGGCTGTGAAGGTGCTTTGAAAACTAGAAACACACAACCCATGTGGGAAGGGTTTTCTTTTTTTTTTCCTGTAGATTTTGTTTCTCCCTAAAGGCATCCAAATCCTCTGCCCCGAACCGCATTGTCCAGAGCTTCCACAAGTCAGCAAAAGGAAACTGCTATATTTATCCTACTGGCAGCCCCCCTGCCAGTTTCCATGGAAGACCATCCTGAAATAAACACGTTCGTCTCGGGGTGGTGACGCGGCTGAGGTGGCTGGCGGTGCCCTCTGCTGTGGTCAGGCCCGGACAGCCTGGATAGGAACCCCGGTGTCCACGCCTAGGGGCCCGCAGAGCCTCCTCCTCTGCCGGACGAGAAGGAGCTGGCGCATTTTTTCCAGAGAAGCACTGGACCGTCACGGCCCCGGGGCCGGCTCAGGGCCAGCCGCTCAGACGCAGGACCACCGAGCCCAGCAGACTGCAGCGGAGGTCTGGAGTCTGGGGGAAGGTATCCTCAACTTCCTAAGAAGATCCCTGGCCTTCGGATCCAGACAATTTCGGCTAATCTGTACAGGCTGGGTGGAACCAGTTTTTTTTAATTGCAGAATATTATGGGGGTACAAACATTTTGGTTACAAGTAATGCCTTTGCCTTGCCCACATCAGGGTTTTTTTTTTTTTTTTGAAGACAATATTTTATTGCCCTGGCTGCAATCCTAGCTCTGGAGCAAGGTTGCGAGGGCGGCTTATGTTTGCAAGTTGCTAACAGTTTGCAGAGGGTGCTCCGGGGTATCGTGTTGCTGCCCCGGATTCGACACAGATGTCTGCAAGTACTCTCTCTGAGAAAGCACCGGGAGCCGGTCACATTTCAGCCCACCCGAGTCCTTCCTGGATACGTGCCCAAAGCGGAGGCATCTCCCATTGCCGCCTCGCCCGCCCCCGGGCCGGTCACCCCCTCGTCTTCTCGGATGGCATCAAGCGGCCTTTCGTCCTCCAGTGACGCTGCGTCACCGTCCACCCTGCAGGGTGTGACGCTCGGCCAGGCCCGGCGCTGTCCTCCGAGTGACTCTGTGTGAAGCAGCTCGTAAGCTGCCATCTCGACAGGGAGAAACGGAGCTTTTGAACACGGACGGGCCCGTGTCGGGCGAACGTGGAACGGGCTACCTGGTGTCCCGTCACGGAAGCATGACCACGTGCCGCCGGTGGCACCCGCAGGACCGTCCCCACCAGGATGCAAGTTTCCTTATTTTTTACTTTTTGAAAATGTGTTTTATTGTGGTAAAATGTATGCAATATAAAAATCGACCATTTTAATTATTTTCATGTGGACGGTCCTGTGGTATCAAGCGCATTCTCATTGCTGTGCAGCCGTCACCACCCCCCATCCCCAGAAATCTCGCAATCTTTGAACACTGCGCTCTGTCCCCCTTGAACACTAACCCCCCATTCTCAGCTCCGCAGCCACCGTTCCACCTTCTGTCTCCGTGAAGTGACCGCTCTAGGTACCCCACATAAGTGGAATCACTGAGGATTTGTCTTTTTGTCCCTAGCTTATTATTTCACTTGGAATAGTGTCCTTGAGGTCCACCCATGTTGTCCGTGTGTCAGAGCTGCCTTCCTTCTTAAGGCGGAATCCTGTTCTACCGGGTGTGTAAGCCACACTGTGTGTGTTCACTCATTCGCCGGTGAACACCAGGGCCGTTTCCGCCTTCTGGCTGTCTGGAAGAGTGTGGCTATGGGCATGGGTGCGCAGGTATCTGTTCAAGTCTCTGCTTTCAAAGGACACGTGTTTCTTAAGGGGCTTCTCGTCGTCACCCAGCCCAGGGCTCTCCCAGAGCGAGGGCCCGATGAGCATGCCCGATGAACGCAGACTGCCGTCGCTGTTCACCCCCTCCCGAGAGCTCTGGGTCCCGGGCTGCCGCGATGAAGAAGCCCTTGGAAGTCAAGGCTCTCTTGGAGGGACCTTTAGCAATGGTGATATATTAAATTAACCACAGCCAAGGATAAAATTTAGTACCTAAATTAGATACTAAATTAGGTATCTAATTTGTAATTAAGAACATTCTATTTATTTAACTCAATAATGGGGGGTGTCGAGGTGGCTTGAATGAGAATTGGAGGAAAGCTGCAATGTCTGGTTTTATAGTGGAACGTTCTAGTGCTGTTTGAGATCTGTGCCCTAGCTGGATGCTTGCAGGAATGTCCTGTGACGCATGAGCACAGAGGGGCTCAGGGCCTCATGAACGTGACCTGCTGCGTCCAGCTGTCCTGCAAGCCGGCGCTCAGCTCTCCCACCCAGCCGAGCCTCATCCCTGGGGCCATGGGTCCAGATCCGTCCGTCCTGATCAGCCCAGCTGAGGCCGCTCTTGTTTCTGCTCTTTGAGGGGAACCCTAAGCACACGAGGACCGGCCAGGGTGCTGGAGGCTCAGGATGTGGCAGAAGGGGGCCAGAGCCATCTGAGCTTTGGGGGGCATGCAGGGTAGGCACTGGGCGATGTTCTTAAAACATCCTGAGTCTTCCAGCATTTTCCAGCTACGTTCTTGCTGTTTCCAGCTTCTTAAGCTCTCTGGGTCTCAGGTTTCTCACTTATGGAAGGCAGAGGTTTCCTCCCGGGCTGGCGACGAGGCCTAAAGGGGCCAGCACCACAAAGGGCCAGCAGCCTTCCCAGGCCGCTCAGCACTCAACGCACAGCGGTCAGTGCATGCTCTGCCTTCCCAGGCCCGCCGGCCACACCCCTGCAGCCCCACTGCGGATGGCAACCTTGGGCCTCACTGTCCTCATCTGCAACCTTCTGACGGTGATGGCTTCCTTGAAGCCTTCTGTGAGGACGAGACCAAGTCGCACAAGCACCCGTGCAGCGCCCAGTCCGCAGTAGGTGCTGGGTCAGCAGAGACGGCTCCGGGTGTCGCGGGCTGTCCCTGGGCTCCGCGTGTCTTAATGGCTACCTCGGGCTGCAGGCGGGGGCTGCCGGGTGGGAGGCTCCCCAGCAAGCCTCTGCTCAAGCGATGCTAATTGTGCCGGAGAGAACGGCTCACTAGAGTGGAAAATAGTCCTCATACATCTAGCTGAAGATGATAATGACCTTTTAAATAACAGAAGCAATTTTATTTCAATACCTCAATTACTCTGAACTCTCAAATGTCAAAGTGCTCGGCGCTTTCAAAATAGCTTAATATAGACATTTATAGCACTTAGACACAGCTAGTTTCTTATCTAACCTAATTACGTGTTGTACAGGAAATGGCCGAGCTCGCTTCTGCGTGATCTTTCACAGCGATCCCACGCACGGGCCTCGGCTCCGCCTGCAGCCTGCCCGCTGCCACCCTCCCGGCGGAGGCGCTGTCGTTCTGGGAAGAGGCACGCGTGGGCCTCGCAGGGGCTGGGACCTGCAGTGGAGTGGGCAGAGGAGGCTGGACATGGGCCTCCCAGTTTGATTCGTGTTGCCAGCGCCGTGCCCTGACTCGGGGACAGTATGCCCCTGTGTGGGGTGTGGGGGCCCCTAGGACCAGGGTGGGGGTGGGGGGACACTAGGGCTGGGTGTGGGGGCACTTCTGCCTCGGCGGGCAAAGCCAGGAGTCACCTGCTCAGGAGGTGGGATGGGGTGAGGCCACCACCACCTGGTGTGGCCGGCGGCGTTCCTGCTTTTCAGAGGCTGCCGTCCCTCTCTGTGTCTGCAGCCCAAAGGCCACCCGGGATGGGGTCCCTGTGACCCCCATTTCCTCTCTGACCCTGGCCCTGCTACTCCGTCTCTCCTCCTGAAGCCATGGCTGCCGCCCTGCTGACCCTCAGAGCAGCAGCGCCCGCCTCAGGACCGGCATCGCTCAGCCCTGCCCTGCGCCGTTTCCCTGTGACGCCCACGTGCCTCCTTCCCTCGCTTCTCCAGCTCGCAAATGCCGCCTCTCAGGGTGGCTGTCCCAGCCACCCAAGCCCACGTTTCTCCTCCCCAATACTCTCTCGCCCCTTCTCTGCTTGTTTGTCGTTTTGTTTCCCCTCCTTAGAGTGGTACCGCAAAAACCAGGTATGATGCTGGTGTTTATTCTTTGTCTCCCAAAGCAGACCGCGAGCTCGCTGCAGGCCGGGGTTTAGTACTCCCTGCCGTATCTCCAGCGCCCAAACGGCGACTGCTTGATGCATACGCATCGAAGGTGCTGAGTGCGTGACGATGAGGGCCTGGGTGGAGTGCTGGGAGGTGCATTTCTGGGTCGGAATGTCTAAGGCGGGGGTGGGCAGCGCGGGTCCAGACAGTCACGGTGGTGGCTGGGTCATAAGCGTGCTCCGTAAGGCCAACAGGCACCCGGCCAGGACATGCATGCATTGTACACCGTACCTGCATCCTCCTACAGGGTTGGCTGTGCTCATCGACGTTTCGCAGAGTTGGAAACTGAGGCTCAGAGGGGTTACTCAGGGTTCCTCGAACTCCTCAGCTAGTGATGGGCAGAGCTGGAACGTGAGCTGCAGTCTGTCCTGCTCCAAGGCCACCGGTTAGCTGGGCTTGGTGCTCCCGGCTGATGGTGGCTGTGGTGAGGTCGCCAACCTTGGGAAGGTCCAGCTGCGCCTACTGTCCCTGCCCGGAACCTGCCCCAAGAGCCCCTGTTCCAGCCTCTGCCCACACTGTCTCTGGAGTCTCTCCTTCCTGTTTGCTTCTGTTTGCGTATCCGTCCTGGCTCCCTCGGGCTTAGCCCCACGCCAAGAGCCTGCCACCCCAGGCGCGTGGCACACCCTGCCGAGCTCAGCCAGCCACAGTGGGCGTTCCGCACTGACCGCGTACTATGCCCTGGCGAGCTGCTTTGCAGCATGTTTGAGGCCTCCTTTCAGGTTGTCATTTGTTCCTTCGTTCGTTCACTCATTCATTCGATTTGCCTGCGTGGAGCTCCCACACGGGGCCAGCCCCCGCTAGGCAGAGCGGTCGGGTAATACAGGCCCCCACAGAGGCTCAGGGGCTGTCAGGGAAGTGGGCGATTTCATTCCAGAGTGCTAGATGGGGACGGGGGCAGCGTGGGGTGTTGGGGGACCAGGAGGCGTCCAGCCGTGGGGATTGGTGTTTGGTGCGGGCCTTCCGCTCCCTGGAGTCCTCCTCCCCTGCACCCCAGGTAGGACAGAGCCTTCCTTGGGCTCCTCGTGGGAAGAGGAGAGGCAGATGCATATGCCCCCTGCCCTGCTGAGGGGCCCTGGCCCATGAGGTGCCCAACTTGGGTCCCTTTCACGGCAGCTGGTCAATGCCCCTCTGCCCCCAGCAGCAAGCCTGGGCTTGGCTCTGGCATTTCAGCGAGGAAGCAGTTGGGGTCCCTTGCGTTGCTGCTTGGACTGTCTACACAGAGGCAGATGGCAATAAATTACCCCCGTCCCCCACCCTGTGTCACGCGCTGTCCAGATGGCCCGTGAGAGGGCGGTGGGTGGGGGGGCGCACAGGTGAAAGAGGGCAGGGGAGACACAGGGAGGACCGCGTCTCAGGCCAAGGACAGGGCTCTGGTGCGGAGTGTGCCCCACCCAGAAGGCCTCCTGTCTGGGGGAGATGCGCTCGCCGAATCCAGGCCCTTTCAGCTTGGACTTAGCACCCAACTGCTCTGAGCCTCAGTTTCCCTAACTGTAAGGCACGAGGATTAAATGAGATAACATTCAACCGGACTCTTCTGCCCTTCAGCTCCCAGTGGGCATCCCTCCCCACCTTCCTCGAGTGTCCCCAGATGTCCCATCCCGCAGGATGGCAGCTCCTGCCCCGTGCTCCTCACTTGCTGTCATGCTCTTGTCTTTTCCTGGCCTCGCCTACATGACTAGACCGTGAGCTCTGAGAGCAGGGCCTTATCCGCCTCTGTCAGCCTTATATCCTGCAGAGACAGCAGGTGCTCAATGAATGATTACGAATAAACGCGGAATGCATCGGTTAGGTGCCTGGCACAGGGAGTCGCTCCAGCAGATTGTGAAGGAATTTCTGTAAACCCCTCATGACTCTGAGGAGCCTGGGCTCAGGAAGCCACCGCGGGAGCCCTGTGCTGCTCCTGCACGCTGCCAGACGAGGGCTCTGCCCAGTCCCCAATCCCGGAGTCTCCCCAAGGTGTTGGCCAGTGGTTGTATTAATAAATCAAAACGGGTTCTGGGGCCAGTCTAATAATGTGAACACCTGAAGCAGCCTGAAAAACCAGGCAATCGAAATGACAGGCTCTGCTGCTCACTGGAAAAGCTACCCAAGCCTCTTTCACGACATGCAAACCCACGCAATGATCGTCACCGTGCAGCCCAGACAGAAGACACCTGCAGGCTCTGCCTGGTCTCCTAAACCGCCAGTATGTGGCCCTGCTGTGGTCCTGAGGCCCCACAGAGCACCACCCAGTGTAGAGACTGGGAGGCTGGCTCCCTGCCCCACTGGTGAGGTCACCACTGGTTACTGCTCTGAGGCCCAAAGGGCCGATGCCCTGTCATCACAGGCATCATAGGAGCTGAGGCCCCCAACACTGGTGAGGAGGACTGTGCTTACTCTGCACCGTGCCACCCTGAAGTCCCCAGGCTTCCCCAGACTGTAGGTTCAAGTGAGGAGTGGGAATGTCCACCTCCATGGGCTGTATCGCCATGTACAATGCCGGGTCGTCCAGAGGGGACCCCTCAGTTTTGGGACATTGCCCAGGATGTCATGTGCTCTCAGGATCCTGGTGGATTCTCCACCTTCCCTGTGAATGTCACCTACCCCAGCCCCTCGAGGCCCCCCTTTTCCACAGGCCCTGCTGCCTGAACCCCTCTTACCATGCTGCACGTGTCCCCCGGTCTTCCCGAGGCCGCGTGACGGTCTGTTTCATGCGGAAATGGGGAGGAGACGCCTCCCCCAGCCTGGAGCCGGCTTTGCTGCCTTGGTCTTCGAGCAGCAGACGGTGCCTGCGTTTTTCTGCG
>NW_012149186.1:158855-208707 GCF_000956105.1 Propithecus coquereli
GCTAGGATTACAGACGTGAGCCACCGCGCCCGGCCCCTAAGAGGTCTTTAAATAACCTCAGTTCTCAAAAAAGTTTTCCTAGGTTTTCTTCTAGAAGTTTTATAATTTTAGGTTTCACCTTTAGGACTTGATTCATTTAAAATTAATTTTTCTTTATGTTGTGAGGTGTAGATGATAATTCCTTTTTCTTCTTAGCATATGGGTACTCAGTTCCAACACCGGGGGAGAAAGGGTCTCTTTTCTTCTCTGTATCGCCTCGGCACCTTTGTCGAAGTCGGTTGACCACATGTGGGTCTGTTTCTGGACTCTGTTCTGTTCCTTTGCTCTGTCTGTTCTCTCGATGTCCACAGCACACTGTCTTGATTCCTGGAAATTCCTAATAAGTTGAAATCAAGTAGTGTAAGTCCTCCCACTTTGTTCTTTGTTCAATGTTTTCAGGTTCTAGATTGTTCTAGGTTCTTTGCGTTTCCATGTGAATTCTAGGATCGGTTTGCCAATTTCTACTAAAAGTCCTGTTGTAATTTTGACTGGGGCTGTGTTGAATCTATGGCTCCCTTTTGAGGGACTGACCGTCTTAGCCACACTGAGTCCTTTGCTCCATGGCTACCGCACCTCTCTCCGTCTACTCAGGTCTGTAATTTCCCTTAGTTTTCAGATCTTACACGTTTTTGTCATATTTATTCCTAAGTAGTTCATATTTTTGGTGCAATTCTAAATGGTATTAAGATTTAATCTGAGTCTCTGATCGTTTGCTGGGGCTGAGAAGGTGTCCTGAGAGCCTGGATGTGGGGCACGTGGGAGGAGCTTTCTCAACGAGGTCGCGGGGTTTGCGCCTGAGCAGCTGGCAGGGTGAGGCTCCATTCCTGGTGTTGGCCACACAGAGCCTGGGTGTCGATAGTCACATACTAACGGCCATACTAACTTATTGTATTACTGAAAACTTCCCAAGTTCCAGGTCTTGGATTCCCACCTCACACGCAAATTCTCCTTAAACCCTCACCACACTGTGAGATGGCGCCATGATTCCCATTTTACAAGAATGAGTAGAGAAGCCAACGTCCCCCGGAGCTACCCAGGTCCTGAGAGGAAGTCAGGCCCTGAACCCAGGGGTCTGCCGCTAGATATGACCCACAGCCTCGTACTCTCCGTGCAGGGGAGGCCGTGTCCGTGTTAGGTGGGGACTGCAGTCGGTCCCTTCCCACTCTGGCTGTGCCGATCTGGCTCCAGTGGATGCACCTTGTGGGCCATCTGCTCCCTGGAAAAAACACAGTATCTGCCCCAGGACCTTGGGTAAGGACAGAATTTTCCAGAACATGGCTCAGGTACACCTGGAGCAACAACAGAAGCTTGTAAGGGGGCATAGACAAGCACTTTTCCCATTTGTTTTTGTGTAGTTAGGAAACCATAGACTGTACATCCAACCAGTGATTTCACAGACGTTGGTGCTTACATGAGGTTAAAGTTTGAAAAAAGAGTGAAGTTAAAGGCAAATATTAAGAAAATAGTTGTGCAGGTGATATAGAAAAATCATGAAGGTGGTATGGGAATGAGATATATTTGGTGAACATTTGAATGAGTGAACAATGTCTCCAACAGGGAGAAAAGACAGAAGAGGGGGACGTTGTTCTCGTATCAGGCCTGGTGTGAAAACCACATTGACAATAATAACCACCATTGTCGTCACTTGCTGAGCTCCTGCCCTGTGCTGGGAACCTTACACACACTACCTCAGTTTGCTTTCAAAGCAACCTATGAGGTCATTAATTTTTACTTCTATTTTACAAACAAGAAGCATAAGACAACTGAGGCCAAGGGCACACAAGGCCCCGAGAGGGCTTGGGGGTGCAGCAGGGGGATTGAGTGCACCCTCACCTCCCAGTGCCCTGGGAGGAGAGAGGAGGAGGAGGAGGAGGAGGAGGAAGAGGAGGAGTAGAGGGGCCTCTGTGTGTCCCGCGCTCTCAGCGAGGAGAAGCTTCACAGTCACAGGGGGCTGCTTCCTGAAGTAGTGAGCTCCTCGATGCAGGAGGTATTCAAGCTGGACTCTCTGACACAAAGATTCTGGTGCATTTTTTTCTATTCTCCAAAAGCATCTGAGCCCATTCTTCTTCCTTTATGTTTCCTTGTGCAGTGAGGAGTGGCAGCCGTTTGGACTCCCCTCTGTCCATGGCCCACCCTGGGGGCCACAAGGCCACACGGAACTGCCGAGGCAGGGCTCTGGCCTGGAGCCTTCATGTTGTGCCGCTGACCTGCTACGTGACCTTAGGCAAGTCCCTTCCATCCTCTGGACCCAACTTCCAGGTGTAAAGTGGTGGAGCTGAGGGTCTGCGTGGCCCCTGACGGACATGGGCTGTCAGGGGTTACGTGTCAGGCATCCGTGTCCAGACTCAGCCTCTCCGCTGGGCTCCCAGCCTGGCAGGGGACAGGCACCCAGGGTCCTTGTGCAATGCCAGGGAATGAACGAGTGAATGAACAAACGGGCAAGCGCGTGGACAAATAGTTAAGGTGAAGCCGTCGCACTGATGTCAGTGAGGATTCATCAGCGCCTAACGTCTGGGCGAAGACTTGGGGGCTGCAAAGTGTGCGCTGCACGGTGTTGGTGGCACTTTCCACTCCCAGGCCACTGTAGAGTCATTTACTTACTGTGACCCATTTCTGGCAAATGGCAGTAAAGGATCTTAGAAAAGGATGTCTCTGTATCAGCTAGTTTTGGGGCACAGATTTCTGCTCAGGGTACCATAAACTTCCTTGAGCCTTCAGGGACTTGGGGGAAGATGATCTGGAAAGCTCTCCTGTTCACTGAGAAGGTCTCGGGCAGCATCCCCCAGGAGAAAAATTGAAAACAACACATTCACCCGTGAGCGTGCACACAAAGGCACATGCACACGCACACACACGCATCCTGATCTGGGCATGGGATGTGTACTCAAGAACTTAACTAAAGCAAAACTGATTTGGCTTACAGAGATTTGATTTTATGCTAAACAAATTTCATCGGGATTTTCATATGAAGAGTATATTCCTCCCCAAATGTGCCCTGCTTGGCTGCATTTTAATGTGGTCAAATCCAATCTCTGAGTTCTCTTCTGGCCCCAGGACTGGGCTCTCAGGACCCGGCTCCGGGCTGCTGGCTGAGCTGGGGGGAGGCAGTTCTGTCACAGGTGGCTTCCAGGGGACTCAGCTCTCTCCCTGGAGCCTGGGCAAGAAGGCGTGGAAGAGGAGGGCCCATGCGGGGCAGGAGGCTGCGGCCCCAGGAGGGCCAGAGAGCCCAGAAGACCCAGGTAACTTGGTCAGTGGCACGGAGAGCTCCCCATGGTCCCTGCAAGAGCTTCTGTGGTTGAATTTCAGTCCATTCAGTACAAGTGATTCACTGAGCGCGGTGGAGTCCACCAGGCCTGGGCAAGGCACCGTCCTTCCCCACCTCTAGGAAGCTCAGGGAGTGGGACGATCAGACTGAGCAAATACAAACTCGAGACGCCCTGGCGGAGGTGGATTTCCTACGAACAACGAATACTTCGCTGGCATAAGTATGTCCCAGCACAGCCAGACCTGTCCAGGTGGACGGGTGGGCACAGCTGAGTGTACGGGCCCCTCATGGGTGAAGCCGTCGCCCGGAGGCCCCGGCTTTCCTCGTGCCTGCAGTGGGGGTGCTGTCTGCTGCCCTGGGGTGCCCTTGCCTGGCCTCTCAGAGGACATGAAGGACCAGGGTAGGCTGGGGGTGGGCATTCCGAGAGGAATGGGTGGGGAAGTGGCATTTTGCTGGGAAGGTGAGCAGAGCCGAGACTGCCCTGGGGGCAGGGGCTGTGGCATTGTTGGGGGGAGGCTTTGTCATCACAGGATGGGGCGGGGACAGGTGTGGGGGTTGGTCTCACCGTTGTTAGGAAGTTGTCACAGGGAGGAGCTCCGCTGAGTGAGCTGGGCATAGCTGCTGTCTCGGGAGAGTGGAAGGTGGGGGCCCTGACTCCAGAGGCGGGGGAAGGCCCTCCTGGTCCACCGGTCCTGAGAGCGCAGGGTGGGCGGCAGACGGCCTGTGCTTCCATCCTCACCCCAGCCTGCGGCTGTCCATCCGGAGTTCCTCCAGAGTGGGGACTCTGCGGCCGGTGCTGCCCAGGAGATGGTGACACGTGTAGCCTGTGGCTTCTGCTTCGCTCTGGCGGGAACAGAGTCTGACGGGTGGGGGAGGCCAAGAGGCGGATGTCCGTTCCAGGACGTTTCTGCGGCAGCGCGATCTGACCTGCGCGTGCCCCCGCTCCGGCCCAGCACTGCCTGGGCACGGGGCCTGCCGTCTGTTTCCTCTGTGCCCCTCGCCAGCTCAGGCAGGGAGCTCCTCCGACCCCAGGGCCCTGGGGTCAGACATGAGCCCTCTCGCCCCAGGAGGGGCGCTCTGGCCCCGAGAGGGCCACCTTCTCCATCTTCCCCTTCGCAAAGACCTCGAAGTTTACAGATGAGTCAGTATGTCCTAACCGTCCCTCACTACTTTCGACATAGCTGCGTACCACCCCTGCTTTCTTAATATTTATCTTTTAATTGTCCCACTGCTCCCAGGAGCCCGGATGACCCTGGGCCATAAGACACCAAGTGTATTTTCCTGCCATTCCTAGGCCGGGGCTAAATTGGGCAGGGCCCCCCACTGGGGCTTCTGCAGGGCTTGCAGACATTTGGGGAGCATTAGGATCTGCACTTGGCCCGAGAAGGGAGATCTCTGGAAGAGGGGGTGAAGCTAAGGAGCTTAGCCTCCCACGACCCCCTGTGCCCACCTGAGCTTGATTTCATTAAAGAGGCAGGTGGATTTTCTTTCGAGGAGCGCTGAAAGTCTTGAGGTGAGGAGGAGACATCAGAGCGAGGGTGAAGCCTTGGATGCCCAGTGACTGATTCGAGAGTGACCCAGGCACTAGAAGGTGCTGGAATTCCTCAGAGAGGCACAAGTGACTCCCCTGCCCACCATGCATTTTCAGATGGAAAATGGAAGTCACACAGCAGTTTGGATTTCCCCAGGATGAGCTACAGCTCAGAATCAGTGCGTGCATTGGGGCCCTGAGAAGAGCTTGCAAGCCAGAGCCCGCCAAGCCAACACCGGCTGAGGGCCGTGGAGATGGGGCAGGCAGGCCTGGGGGGCATGGCCCCAGGCCGAGTTCCCTGCACCTGCGATGGGCAACACTCACATCGTGTCCTGCAGCTCAGCCGCAGAGACGGGGCCTCCTTAGCAGGGGCCACTCACTCCCCAGGACCCCGCACTACGTGCCAGACCGGGGAGAGCCAGTGTCCAAGGAGGAAGACGGAGGAACATGGGGTGCGCTTCCCTGAGGCTTTCCTGCCTTTCTCAGGACTGAGATTCCAATTTAGAGAGGCAGCATTACATGTGGGAAGAGTGGCAATTTAAAACTCAAGAATCCTTTTGCATTTGGAAAATAGTTGCTTTAATAAAATAAAGACAATACAATATTTTCCACTGGTCTCCACTAAGTGACCCCGTTTTGTTTCAGTGCGATATCCCTGGGCAGGTGAGCCGTGCAATTTCACATGCAGCGTGGCGTCAGCGAGTCACAGCTCCCGGCGCGCTGCCTGCACACCCCCGGCAGTGTGCACCATCCTTTTCATAGACGTGCCAAGGCCACGGAGAGGGTTGGGTCGGAGCTCCGAGCACCAGAGGCCCCTCCTTGAGAGCCGCGGGCAGGGAAGGCCCCAGGGTTTCCTTCTCGGACAGAGCCCAGGCCCTGCTTCGCCTCTGCCACCTGGCGCTGCTGCGGCCTCTGCCTCCCTACCAGTCTGCAGACCAGCAGAATATTCTCCCCTTCTCGTCGCCCACCAGGAGTTTGGTCTGGTTTCTTGGGAAGAGAAAAGGCAAGAGTGTCGGCAGCCAGCCTGTCAGTACCACGCAGGAAGCTGCAGCCCGGGGCTCGGGCCAGGACCCCAGGGAGCCTGCCCCTGGCCCCAGCTCCCCTGAAGCTGGGGAGGGAGCGGAAGAAACGGAGAACGTTTTGACTAGGTGGGTGGGGGTGGCAGGTGGGGTTGAGGGCTCTTGAACTGTAGGTTTGTGGCCCCCAGAGTGCTGAGGGGAGCTCCAAGACGCCCAGGCCCCAGGAGCGGGTGAGGCCCTGCCTCTCTCTGCAGCATCTCCAGGTAAGCCTCCTGGCCCATGAGAGATGTAGCCAGGCCCGGGCAGAACAAATGGCACATTCTCCCGCAAAGGGTGTGGCTGCGGGCTCTCCTTCCCTACCCCCACGCCTACCCTACCCACCCTGCCTCGGCCTGGCATCTAGAACACTGCCCAGCTCCAACCCCCAGGGATGCCGGAACAGCCTGGGCAGGCCAGGGAGGGAGGATGCCCCTGGCCCTGAAGGTCAGCAGGCTCCTGGGACCGCACCTCCTGGTGTGCAGACCACGGTTAGTGACAGGAACCACCTCCACTGGCGACCTGTGACAGATCCAATGACGGGTATCGGGCGTGGGACCGGACACGTGGCTGTGCTGCGTGGGCTTAGGGCCCGCAAAAGCCATTTCCTGTTTGTGTAGGATACTCATCATACCAAGTTACAACCACAGTGGAACTCGGGGGAAAGGGCTCTCTTTGAAAAATTACAAAAAAATATACTTCTACCTTTTGGATTTCTTTATGCATTCATGGATATTCAAGAGCGAAAGAGCAAGAGCATGTGTGAGTTAAAAACAAACAGCAAGAAAAACCCCAAAAGCATTTCCTAGGGCCCTACACAGCCACATTACCTCCTATGCAGGGTGGGCCCCTGGGTCCCTGTAATCAGGCGCCTGAGCTCAGAGCCGCCAGGACTTTCCTTGGGGTAGCCACAGCGCCCTCTGCTGGAGACCTGGAGGAACGGCCGTGCTTACCTGGACACGGCCAGCGCTGTCACCGCGGGGCTGGTCTTGCTGGGCTTCCCTGTCAAAGCAACGCTGACATCCAGCTCTCGACTCAGGGCAAGGTTCTTCTCCCACTTGTGACCTGTGGGGAGCGTTCGAGAGAGTAGTTAGAACACCCCAGTGGCTTCACACCCGCTCACCTGTGCATCCACATACGGGGCCACAAACACATGCGCACATATTTATATTTGTGGTCAGCAACTTGTTAAATTGAGGGGGAAAATATATTTAATCTTGGCGGCCTGTGCTGTTGCAAAAAGGGCCGTCCCAATTTAATTTGCAGGCTGTGATAGTTACATGTGCTGACGTGCCGCGGTATCCATTGTGCACCAAATTGGATTTGTGTATTATTGCTTTCTAAATTGCATGCCTAGTTCAGCAAAATTGTTCATCAGTGTTTACTGGCTTTATGCTTAATAAGATGCCCCACAATACCTTGCTGCCAGGATGTAATGCAGCCATAATTGCCTAGTAAAAATAAATTACATAAAGTCGGCATTATCAACTTATCTAAATCCTCTTACGCCACAACCAATAATTAAATGCTGAGAACGTTTTTTCAAAAAATATAACTCAATGATTGTTACTTCACTCATTTTAATGACTGCATTTGGGGACAGCCAGTAATTCTTCCAACGTGAAGGGTGAGATTGAGAGAGGCCACCAGGTACATCCCTGCAAGGCGACTTTGCTGGACTCAGGGCAGGAGCGACGCTGTGGCCCCAGCTCTCCCGGGTGGTCACCAGCGTGTGCAGACAGGCCCGGGCACCAGGAAATGTATGAGAGGTCCAAGTGGGGAAACCGCCTTGACGCACACCAGGCATTTGTAAATTTGTGCAGAAGTCCAAACAATAAGCTTCTCCTGAGTACTTTTTAGGTACCAGATTGAGTCTAAATCTTTGGGGTGATCCCTGAAATAAATTGTACTCAACTGGGTTGGTCCTTGCTGCAAATGGCAAATAAATGAATTCCAGGAAGAAATCAGATTACATCTGACCACAAATGCAGTATCCTCGATATCTTGAAAGATCTCTTCTTGCCGCTTAAGACATCCAAGGGATGCAGTAATACACACGCCAAGAGGATATGCGTGCAAGTATCTATGTGTCATGCTCAATACTGGTCCCTTTCCAGCAAAACATGTTAGAAGAACAACATGCTTCCTTATTGAGACCTCCAGCGGGTTAGGTTTGTAAACCTGCACCTGAATTTGTCAATTCTAAACTATGGCCCAACCTGATTTTTTCTGAATACGTCTGTGCCATCCTGTCATTTCATCCTAATCCTCCCTTGAATTCTAACCACAATCTTGGCAGTCAGTTCAGTGGGGCAGCGTGACCTAAGGTCAGGACAGATGGCAGAGGAAGGATGTGGACCTGGGGCTCCCTCTCAGCCTGAGGCCCTCTTGTAAGTCCCCTAATGTAATAAGACGCTGTGTTCAGAGAGAAGAAGCTCTTTAAAGTCTGAAAATGACAATGATATTCTGCATTTGTGGAGCAGATTCTCGTCTGTGGCTATTATATTCCCAACATTAGCCCTCCACAAGTTAGGATGTACAGGAAAGACCCCCATTTGACAGGGGGGAAACTGAGGGCCAGAGAAGTTGCTGGGACAGAGCTGGGTGTTTCCTTTGCTCCTGGGACCCAAGAAAGATGTCCCAGTTCTGGACCAGAGTCTTTGATGAAGACTGATCTGAGAGGGAGGTTGGCTGCACTGGAGGAGGTGCTGCTGGGGGGTCGGACAGCTGTCGTGGACATGGCAAGGTGACGGCTTTGGTGGGGAGGTTTGCACCTGTGTTCATTGTAGGGGTTGGCGATGGTGGTTACGTGGCAGTGTCTGTGGTCAAGGTTACCTGCAGTGGCTGTGGCTGCTGTGGCAGCAGAAGTGAGAATGACGGTCTGCTTGCTGGGTGACTTTGAGCAAGTCCCTGAACCTCTCTGAGCCTCAGTCTCATTGTCACTCTCACGTGGGTGTCTTAGTGACACCTACCGCACAGGGATGCCACAAGAAACAAGAGGATGCAGGGCGATGTTTACAGTGGCGCCTGCTCACGTCGCTCTCGCATCGCTGCTCTAGAATGGTGGCCACAGCGGCGGCCATGGCTGTGATGGCAGAGGATGGAAGAGACTTCCTTACTTCAGTTTCATCTGCCACAACCCAGAGAGAGCTTTGCTCCAGAATAGCGGTTCTCTTACTTTGGTGCGCACTGAGACTCACCTGGGGACTTGCAGGACACATGAATTCTAACAACTCCAAATCCCTTCCAGTGGGCTGGGTGGAGGACCAGGGCCCAGGGGCTGCACTTTCAATAAGCCCGGGCAATGCTGACGCAGAGGATCCCCAGCCCCGCTTGGAGAAACCTGCCGTGGGGAGCTGGGGGTTGAGCCAGGGTCCACGGGGCAGACCGGGGCATGATGGAGCTGCATCTTTGCCCCTGGGGAAGTGGCCCCTCCCGTGCTCCTGTCCAGGCAAGTAGCCAGCTGGGTCCAGGCCCTGGGCTGGGGAGTTTGGCACCAAGAGGCATCCGGGCACATGGAGAGCATCAGACCAAAGCTCCGCAAGGTGTGTTTCCCCCTCCTGAGGCTCAGAACGCCCTGACCACCCCCATGCCACTGTCCACTCGTCCAGGAGCATCCCAGGGCTCGCTGGGCCCCGCAGTGACGAGCTCAGGACTGGAGAGGGCGTCTCCATACTGCCTCACATCCCACCAGCAGCTTGAGTGGACAGACTGTCCTCTCGTTCCCCCCAAACCTGGCAGCACCCCCCAGAGCCTCAGTGGCTGACTGGCTGGAGCTGCAGCCCTTGGGTCCAGGCAGGGGGGCAGGGGGGGGTGTGGGCAGGGCAAGGCAAGGGCCGCATCCCTGCAGGGCAGGTACCTCTCGGACTTGGAGGCTGAGCAGAGGGCTCCTCTGCTGCTGGGTGCCCAGGGACAGACATCTTCACGTCCTCAGTCTTCCAGATCTGCCCAGAAAAGAGAAACTGTCATGGGCTGGGGAAATGATCCCGTCCGCGGGCTCAGGGTGGCCCGTCCCACCCCCTCACACCTGGGGTCCCTGAGGGAAGGGTTGGGGGCCTGGGCCCTGTCCCTTCTGATGTTAATTCAGTGTCAGGAGAAAGGTTATTCCCTGAGTGGAGGTTTGGCTGATCACAAGTGCAGCCTGGGTGTGTTCACTCCTGCCCATGTCCCTGAGCACATCTCTCCCCGACCCCTTACCTGCAGGGATGCGACTCTGCAGCCGGTTTATTATCATTTACTTAGCTCACACCTCAGTAGCTGGGCTGCCCCACCCTGCGTCTGGCTCTGGGTCCCAAGCCCCCCTTGTGGGAGCCCTTGGGCTGCCCGCAAAGACTTCTCACTCACTCAGCCTGGACTTTGTGTTGCCAAAGGGTGGGGACCGGCCTCCACCCAAATGCCTCCGTGAGCTCCGCCCAGGCCCTGCAGTGCGGCCGTTCAGGCAGCTCAACTGCGAGGCTGAATGAAGGAGTGCGCTCGTGCTTCGGGCCAGCCGGGGAAGAACGCACCTGCTGCGGCCACCCCGGCTCCTTGGGCTGCGCTGCAGGTGTGGCCCTCACACACCAAGCCCAGGCCTGAGTGACCTCCTCACGTTCCGGCCAGCCCAGGACACTGTGCCCTCTGCAGGTCTCTGTGTCCCCATGGACCACAGATGGGGCCCCCGAGTGGACCTGCAGGGGCCTCCCCAGCGCTGGCTCCCCTGTGCCCTCAAGCTGGGCCCTCCGCCCACGTGGCTCCTCCACATGCCCCGACTTTCCTCATGCTCAGGACCCGGCTGAAACGCACCTCCCCGAGTCCCCCCGTTGGAAAGAAGGCCATTCTTCCCCTGTGCCCTGCCACGTCACTCCACGCTGCTTCCTGAAGCATCACCTCCACGTTCACGGTGAGACTTTGAGCAGTAGCCACATTGGCACACAGCAAGCTTTCATGGACGTTTGCAGAATTCAATGGGCATTTTCTGCAATACCTTGTGATAGTCAATTGATATTTCCTTTCACAAATCGTGAAATTAGATTGCCACTTTCTTGATTAAGCCTCTTAATTATGACTTATCTTCATTCATTCCTTCCTCTTTCCTGTCAGGCTCAGAAAAGTGACCTATGCCCTTTTCTCCCAATTTTATCTCTTGACCTCAATGTTTCCGTCCCTTCTTGTCTTCCTGAAGCTCCTTCCTCCTCATGGCTCTTCTCAGAGAGTCCATGGCACTCTTTGATCATCTCAACTATGGCACGGACCACACATGCACCTTCTTCTCTTTGCTCCTCTTCTCGAATGTGAGCATCTTGACAAAAAGGGCCCATTTCTCACTAGTCACTGTATCTGCAGTGGCTTGTGTGAGGGCCTGGCATGGAGCCAGAGTTCAGTGACTGCTGGGTAGGTGGACAGACAGTTAGAGGGACAAATGGGTGAGTGGGTGGATGGATTAGTGGATGGATGGAAGCATGGAAGAATGGACGCACGCGTGGGTGGGTGGATGGATGGACGGGTAGATGCATGGATGGATAGATGGATGGATAGATGGATGGATAGGTGAGTGGTCGGCTGGAAAGATGCATGGATGGATGCATGGATGGGTGGAGAGATAAATAGTTGGGTAGGTGGGTAGATAGATTACTGGATGGATGCATGGGTGGGCAAGTTTGGATTGAACGGATGATACCTCTTTTTAACATCAGGATATGATCTTTTGCATTTGACCAATCAGCATTTACATCTTGTAACAGTGTTTATTGTGTGTGTGTGTGTGTGTGTGTGTGTGTGTCATATCATGTGTATAATTTTATTTATTTATTAAATACTTTTTTCCTGGAAATAGCCTTGCCTTTCTCTTCACTTGCTGTGGGTTATCTGGCCTGGAATGGTCTAAAATGCAACCTGCAGATGTGGACCCTTGGAGAAAGTGAGAAAACTAGAGACGAACACCTTTCCCACGCCATGTTCTCATTCTGCCCGAGACACCTACCCGGACCATGCCGTCTTTACTCCCGGTGATGACAACATGGCTTGTGTCCCCTGCCAGACCCTCCATCAGGCAGCAGCAGGTTATGGCTCCTTCTGGGCCCCAGGCTGTGGTGATGCTGGCCAGGGGCTGTCCATTGACGTTCCACAGGGATAGGTGGGCTCCCGCGCAGGAGACGATGGTGCCCTGCAGCAGCGAGAGCTGGCGTCACTCTAAGCTGGCACTGCTGCCTGCCCATCTGCCACTTGCTTAGCCACCCAGCGTGCACACCCAAGCACACTGACCTGCCATCTTCTGAAGACCAACCAAGGGACCCCAAGACCCCCAAGGCACCACATCTCTCCGGCAGACTCATAGGTCTGCTGTGTCTTCACATTACTCTAAATTCTCAGCTCTTTGCACATTGTGATCACGTGCTTAGATACCGCTTTCCGGCAGATGCATCCCGGTAGATGCTGACTGGCTCACGCTGCGGGCTCCTCCCAGACCCCACTCCCTGGCCACACACTGGCTGCCATGGACGACCCTGCCTGAAGACCACCCCAGCCTCTGGACATAGGGCCGACACTTGGTTTGCTGGCCCTGCTCCATGAAGAAGTTTTGGATGTCACCTAGTAGAAGGCAGGGTACAAAGGTCCAAATGATGGCACACGGCTCATATACCTGTGCAATGCCCTCCAAGGGGATTTCTGAGAAGCAGCTCCCACTGCATCTCCTGAATCTCAGATCCAGAGCCTCTGCTCCTCAGGTCCTGCTATTCTGCAGTGGCTGCTGTCAGCGAGCCTTGTCCTAACCACAGAAGGGGTGTGGGGAGCTCAGTGCCCCTCCACAGCCCTCTGTGAGGGCTCCACTGTGGAACTTCCCGAATGGCTAGGGATGGTCTGTCCGAGGCCAGGAAACATGTCCACTGCATCTCTGCCCAGCACCCAGCACTGGGCCCAGCAATCACATACTGAAATCAATCGACCCCAGGACAACCTGTCCTGGTGCCAGTCTTCTCTGGGCTCTGAGGACACGATTGCTTATGGGTTTTATGTTCTCCCGGATCAGGGCTTGGTGCCTTCTCCAATAAATCAGCCCATCCATCCACTCACTCACCATCCACCAATCCATCATGCTCCCATCCATTCACTAACTCATCCCTCTACCTGCCCGCCTATCCACCCATATGCCCATCCTTTCATTCATCCACGCATCCACTCATCCTGCATCTATCCATCTAACCTCCTTTCTGGATTTGAGCCTACCTGGAGCACCACCTTCAGCAAAAAGTGATACCACGAGGCCCCTCCATCATCTCCCCCTCCTCCTATGAGCTCTCTGCCCCCTTTATTCATGCCCCGGGCCCAGGGAAGCCCATATGCCATGATGGGGCTTCCAGCCTGGGAGAAACTCCATGGTGGCATAAAGGTAGATATATATTTCTCTAACTTTCTCGCTCATCTTTGTTAGCCAGCATGGAGGGACAGCAGAGACACCTGCCAAGTCAGCACTAACTTGCAGTTAAGGATCTGTATCGTTCATGCCCAGGAGACCCCTCACCAAAGGCACACCTTCCTGCCCAACTCCCTGGTGCCTGGGCCAGAACAGACACCTGTCCTCGCCCCCCAGCCCCGCCCTGAGGGAGAAAGGTAAAGAAGAAAAATTAAAGCTAGCCCCGGATGCTGCGTGCTGATCTAGTGGCTGTCCCACATGTCCACCCCCCAGCAGTCTGGGGTGGTAGCATCTCTCTGCGCCTGGATTTTCTCCCAGGTATTGTCCACTGTACTACTGCACAGGCTCACAGACACGAGGACACAGACATCGATATGCAGAAGCCTCACCGAGACGTCGCTGACGGCAATGGCCGAGATGCCCTCCCTGTGGGCAGGCAAGCGGGTCACGTGGGTGAGGTGGTCCAGGTCCCACAGGATGCAGGTGCTGTCCTGGGAGCCACTCACCAGGAGGCTGTAGGTGACCGACGCTGCCAGGCACGTGACAGCCTGTGTGTGTCCATACAAGGCCTGGGGACAGGAGACAGACCCATGGGTTATGGGAGGGACCCTCAATCCAGCTATCCGGGAGGAGATCCCCCACCTTCCCTCTTACTGCTGGGCCCCAGATGAGGAAAAGAGAGATTCAGGCCGAGTCAGTGGTTCCCAGGTCTGTGGGGATAGGGGTGTGCACGTGTGTCCACGGCTGGCCTCTCAGCCGCGTCCCTTTCCTGGCCTTTACAGGAAAGTGATGAAGTGTTCTATTTCACCTAGAAGATAAGAGTGTGCGGGACCCCCATATCTTTTTCTCTTGATTTGGACCTAGGAGAGGACGATAAATCACATTTTTGTGGTGTCAGTAGTGGGTTTTTATGGTGTGTCTTCACTGCTAAATGGGAGCTTGGAGCGGAGGCAGGGCAGAGTTGCCCGGACGCCCCAAGGCCAGCTCCAGGGTCACACTGGACTGCCCGCAGGTCCTGGAGTGAGCCGTATATGGGCATCGATGGTGCCGGGGAGAGGGGACACTCCAGTCTTTCATTTCCAGTCTCTCCACTTAGGTCAGGAATCAAACTCAGGGCCCTGACAGAAGCAGTCAAGAACGAGGAGCCGGAAAACCTCCAGGAGCAAGCTGGACGTGTGGGAAGGAGGGAGGACTCAGGCTGCTTCGGGGTTTCCTTGGAGAGCCCGTGAAGGTCGCCTGCAGACCCACCAGCCCCCTCGTGCCCTGCCCCATTCGTCCCTTCGCTGCATGCTTGCTGCGTGCTGAGTGCCACCCTGCACCCTCTGTGCCCCAGGGGTGCACCAGGGGACAAGGGCAGGCTCTGGTGAGACACAAATGGCTTGAAAATTATCCTGAGAAACCCAGGATCAGTTCCAGGGCAACGTGTTCAGGTTAGGGAGTCTGGTCAGTGGCGAGTTTTGTATGGTACACTTTTGTCACTTTGAGGCTCTATGGCTAACTAAAAGACAGATGTGGAAATGAATGGGATTTGAGTTGGAAGTGTCCTCTAGTGAAATTCTGGGGTTTAGAGTCAGACAAAGCTGGGTTCAAATGCAAACACTGCTGTTCTAGCCTCAGTTTCCTCATCTGGAAGTGGAATACAGTAGCTCCTTTACAAGACTGCAATTCGTGCACAGAGAGGCCTTGGTGCTTCGGAGCACGAGCCCACAGCCAATGCACTATGGGATGGGCTCCTTCTCCTGCCTCGGCCACTTCCCTTCTGAAACAGTCTCTTATTTGCTGGGTCTGTGACCTGGACTGAATGTCCTTGCATCTCTATTTTTTTTCATCCATAAAGTGGGGATAATAATGGTACCTATTTTTCAGGGCTGTTGCGAAGGTCAAATGAGAAGGTCACATGAAAGTGCTTGGTGCAATGCTCAAAAAATATTATTTGGTGCACAGAAACCAATTTCACTGGAGCTGCAGTGTACGTGGAAGTAGCTGTGTGTGGCCTCCACGGAGGCACCTGCCTGTGTGCTCAGCAAATCCACCTGCGGGAATGAAACTGCGCCCTGCATGACGGCGTGGTGGGCTGCCGTCTGTGGCTCACCGTGCGTTTCCCCGACCCTGGGGGCAGGCTGGCCCTGGCGAGCAGGGAGTCAGGGCACGTTCAGGCACCTCCCCTGCCTACAGTGCCACGCCTGCCCGAGGCACCGTCCCTGCCTGGGGTACATACCTGCCTGAGGCGCAAGCCTCTTGGGTGGCCTTTGGTCATGCTAAGCTCCCACACACACACCACGGTGCTGTCACCAGAGGTGACAATCGTCGTGGGAGATAGGCACACAGCACACAGACAATGGCCCCAGGCGGCCAGGTCCTCAAATGTCATCAAGATCTGTGGAGACGGCGGAGGATGAGCATGGGTGCAGCGCCAGTGGAGGCCAGGAACTCGGGACTGAGTGACAGGGCGGAGAGGGGACATAAACCAGTCTGGGGGCCTTGGAAACCAGGGACATGTCACGTGTTCGGGAGCCAGGCCCTGGTGATGAAATCCAGGCCATCCCAGCTTGTCCCGAAGGAGGAGCTCTCACTCCAGCAGGTGGGGAGGGACAAGTGGACAAGTGAGCAGCACCTGATAGTGAGGGACACCAAAGAACCGCCAGGCACCAGGAGGCAGTGGCTGAGCCTGGGGTGCTCCGGATGGCTGTTGGGAGGGGTGCGTGAGGCCACGGAGGGTCAGGAGAGAGCTCGGATGGTTGGGGATTCACGGGCTATGGGATGGTGGAGGTGCCAGGGCAGGTCTGGGCCTGGAGAATGGAGGGGCCACATCCAGATGGCAGAGACACTGAATGGTCTATGGAGGCCAGGAGGACTGGCAGGTGGAGGGCTGCTCCTGGTGGCCTCCTGAATGCTCAGCCTGTGTCCTCCAAGTTTCAGCATGGCCAGGCCAGGAGGAGCCCCTAATATGTCCCACCTGGACTCTGCATGAGTCTGGATGGGCTTGATGTAGACAGGTGACAGCCAGCCTCTGCTCTGCAGGTGACAGCACGCACTGCTAATTTGCAAGCTCTGCTCTTTGGACCAGGAGTTTGAGGCCTGGCCCATGGGTATCTTTGCTCAGGCACTGAACCCTCTCACTCCCAGGCTGAGGCTCGCCCTGTGGGGGAAGTGGGGCATGGGCAGCTGTCTCTGCTTTGGGCTCGCTGACGTCCGGACCACTTCTGCCCCCGGCAGGAGGAAGGCCGAGGCCCTGTGGCCGCCCCTGCTCCCGCGGCCGGCTCACCTTGTCAGAGCCGTAGTTCCCCAGGCAGCAGCTGAAGTCGTCAAAGCCCCAGCTGAAGGTTCTGTTCCAGAGAGGAGGCAGCAGCACTTTGTTCTTCTCCACAGCCAGAATGGTCTTCTCAGTAGGGACAATGTGGCCGATGGCCCCTTTGGGGGACTCCGAGCCTAGAGAAAAAAGGTACATATCTGCCCCCCAGTCAGTACGGCAAACTCATGCACCAGACGACACCCGTGTCAGCTGGGCCCAGGGAGCAGGGGCCACAGGCAGGCACAGCGGCGGGACAGAGCCCGTGCACTAGACCCTGCCCACAGAGAAGCGCCCGGCTCCTCGCTGCTGCTCTGACTCGGGCACACAAGTCTCCAGTGTCTCTCAGGAGACGACGCCCGGAGAGGAGGAGCCGAGGCTGCCTGTGGGACAGACGGCACAAAGCCTTAGCGGGTGGGGGACTCTGCCCTTCCTGCACCCCACCCTGGCACTACGGCTCCTAGCCTGCCCCAGCTCCAGCTGGAATAAGCTCAGAGCGTGGGATTCAGAGCTGCCCAGACTGTATTCCAGCCCTGGTTATCCTGGGCAAGTCGCCCCACCCTCCATACCCCAGCCCCCTCCTGCGAGTGGAGAGAACGATCTCCCCTCAGGTGTGCGGCATTTCCGAGACTGCGCACCACATCGCCACACGGTGGGGGCTTGCCTTCCTCCTGGGGGGCCGCACCCCTGCCCTGCGCTGGGTGAAACGGGAGAAGCGTCCTCTCCCTGACCCCAACCACCCAGGAGGCAGAGGCTCCACGAGGGAGGGAGGGGCTGGGGCAGCAGTGGCCCTGACCACGTGCAGCCAGGCCCAGCACATGCTCAGAGGGCTCTGCCTTGGCGCTGGCCTGGTCCAGCCCACTGGACACATGCCACTTCACAGCATTGTCACAGTAAGCCTGAGGACAGGGCCATTGCCTCCCCCGCCTTATGTACGAGTGAGGAAACTGAGTCTCGGGAATGTCCCCCCAGGTCCAGGGGGCGGGTCTCTCTCAGCCTGTTTGAGACTTGCTCTCTCTCATTTGTTGACGTGGTTTGCACCCTGTGCCCCCTCTCAGTGATGGCAGGGGCTGTGCCTGACTGTCCAGGGACTTCATTGTGGCAGGAGACCCCCTGGCCTGTCCCCAGAGCCAAGAGCAGTGGGACCATATCTACCAGGGCTGGGTGTGCCAAGGACACTGTCTCGGATTTTGAGGGTAAAAAAGGACACGCCAATAAAACTCCAACGAATCTGACTTTACATGACATGTCTCGGAGTGGGATTTCCCCAGAGCCGCTGCCACAGTCAGAGAGAGGGACTAATAATCACCAACATGACAGAGACATCACCGACAGGCTGGGCACTGGGCACAGCTCTCGCTGAGGGCTCACAGCAACCCTATTCAGGTCCCCAGAGGCCCTTGGAGGTGCCATAACTTGCTTGAGGCCACACAGCCAAGAGCAGCAGGCTGGGACTTGCCCCTGGGCCATCTGCCCAAGGGCACATGCTCTTGGCTGCTGGCTGTGTGCCATCTGCATGCCCAGGGGCAACAGGGACCAAGGGGCAGAGGCTGCAACCCTCCCTTAGGGCACTTGGGACATCCCCACTAGTCTGTAGAGCTGAGGAGGGTGTGTGTGTCTGAGACAGACAGACTTGGGGCTTTAGAAGTCAGGGTGTAACCAGAGGAGGTCCTGGACACTTCCAGGGCAGAGGCCTCCCCAGAATCCCACCATGGTTGCAGACACAGCCATTCAAAGTCAGACCCCAATACTGTGTTCAGGTCTGTACCCCTGGACCTCCAGAGGAACCCAGTCACTGAAGGGACAACCCTGGGACAGGGCACCAAACAATGCAGGGCCAGGTAATCACCTTTGACCGTGACCTGGGAGGGCCTCAGCGACTGCAGGCTGTAGATGAAAGGCTGCGGGTGCCCCGGCAGGCTGGAGGCTGTGGAGACGTCCTTTCCAGGTGCAGGCTTCCCCGCCGCCGTCCTGGCTGGGTGGGGTTTAGTGAAGAGCTGGAGAGGCAGGGAACAGACACATGGCACACTAGCCATTAGGGGACAGACACCTGGAGGAGGAGGAGGCACCCTGTGTACACCCCCGCAGCTGCACCACCTTCTGGGTGCTGCCACAGCTGGGCTTGCTCTTGATGGAGCTGAGCATGGACAGAGCCCTCTGGTCCAACCCTCACATGCCACAGGTGAGGGGCCCGGGGCTCAGAGAAGTCAGCTGCTGTCTCAAGGTCACAGAGAGAGCCCTAACGCCTGCCAAATCTGTCTTCTTCCCCAAGCTGCTTGGGAAAACTTGAGCTCATTGAGGAGCCCCTGGACCACTACGTCTCACAGCATGGGGACAGAGTGGCCCTCTCCCCTCCCTAGGTCACAGAGCTCCCTTCATTGGTTCAAGCTATTTCTCATATTCTTCTTCCTTCCCTCACTAACTCTCTGCAGCCTCATTAATCCAGGCATCCAAGCAATTCTTTAACAGAATCCATTCAAATATTCCAAAGAGCACAGGCAAACCCCATTAGTGGCCTTTCTACTTCTCACTTTTCTCAGATCTCTGCCATTGAATTGTGCCTAATGCCAAACTCTGTGCATAACCGAGCCAAGCATTAAGCGCGAGGCCGTGCTGCCTGGCCGAGTCCTTGACGCCAGACCCGAGTGTGCAGCCGCGCCAGGTCCGCTCTCCACCCTGCCCTCCCTGATCGCGCGCCCGCCGGGCCGCTTTCTCCAGCCAGTGGCACAATCCTGCACTCCCAGAATCACCCACAGCGCCACGCTGGAGGGAATGGGGTCTGAGCTGGCCCTGGCTGCACACGTGGGCAGAGTCAGGGCTCGGGTTCTATGGGCGGCTCGGTGGCGTGGGAGGGTCTCAGCGCAGCCTCGGCTCTGTTACGGCCGGGATCGAATGCTGAGCTGTGGAAAATGGCCGGGTGGGTGAACAACACAGCAGAAGTCATCACTTCTCAATGAGCATTTCATAACGAACGTCTTCCTCACACGGCACGACCCAGCGTCCACAGGCTGGGTCCTCCAGCAGCCGCAGTAGACACAGCCCCTGCAGGGGCAGGTGCGGTCCTGGGCGCTTTACCCGCGTCTTTAGACCCGGAACACTTAGGGATTCTTGTTCTGATGATTACTTAGAGATTTTCTTAAAAGCTCGCATTATTAAATACAATCAGAATCTAAAGTGGTGTGCACTTCATGGTTATGCCGTGAAATGTGACAACATCTGTGCTCACAGGCGAGGACTGTGAGTACGTAAAACCGGATGCAGCTGGGTGGTAGTGGCTACTACTTTAAATTATTTTATTGCATTATATATATCATTGTATATATTTTTAATTAAAGAAATGAAAACATTAGGCTGCCGAGTTTCTTTCCTGAAATTCTCTGCTCCCTACAAAACCTTCTGCAAACCCAGGTGGGATGCGTGCCCCCCCCACCCCCCACCAAGTTACCCCTCGCCCTTCTCACGCCCTCCTTACCTGGAGCTGCGCAAACCCCAGCACGTCACGGAAAGCCAGAGGGAAAAGATGTTCCTTTTGCACTAACTGCAGAGGAGCCCGCCCAGCCCTCACGGTCACATGTGGGGAAGGCTGTTGCCAGGACTGAGCCAGAACTGGCTGGTTCTGGCACCCATTCCCAGACTGCTGCTAACTGCCCAGGCTGGGACCCCGGCCGTGGGCCCACACTTCTGAGCCCAGGTGACTGTGTCCAGGAACAAAACATCTCCACACATAACAATCTGGGGATGAACAGGGCTGGGCTGGGCTAAGAATGTGCCCAAGTCTCGTGCGGACCTTTCCTCAGTACGTCAACATGAACACGCAGCCGCATGTTGCCGAGTGACCATGCTGATGGGAGGCGGGGCCCGCAGAGTGCAAGGTCCAGCTAGGACCCCTGCAATTGTCCACGGGCCTGGCAGGCAGAGGAAGACGCTGTCACGCCAACGGCAATGTGGTGCAAGCTTTGGACCCACCCAGACGGGCTCTGCCTCCGTGCTTGCTGATGGTGCAGTTCTAGGCAAGCTATGTGTTTCGCTTCTCTGAGCCTGCTCCATGAAAGAATACTTTCTACACCCAGAGCTCATGAGAGGATTCAATAATATAAGCACACGAATAACTAACATTTGTTAAGTGCTAGTCATATTTCAGGCACTTTCAAGCACCTGCTACGTCTTATCTCACTGGATACAACAACCCTGTAGGGTAGATACATACGCAAAGAACTAAACACCACGTATTTATCACGGAGTCTATCACGGGCCTCACAGATGAACACAGCCTTGGCCAGTATCATCACTGACGGCATCAGCTTCACCAACACCAGGTGGTGGCCGAGGGTGGAGCCTGACGCTGAAAGCACAGGCAGGTGATGGGGCCCATTTTGCCCCCTAGTGCTGTCCCTAGCTCCCACCCCAGCAGAGGACGTCCTCCCCCTCCCAAGCTCACACTGCGCACTCGTCTGGGAGAGCGAGACAATGTGCGAGGCATGCTGTACCTGCTTGGGCACCTGCCCGAAGTTGCTGACAAACCCCAGGATGGTGCTCTTGATCAGGGGGTCGGTGATGCTGCTGAGATCCACCTTGTCGCCGTAGAAGTAGGGGTGGAAGGTGTTGACGGCCTCCACCGCGGCTGGGCCCTGCTGCTTGTACCCGAAAATGAGGTCTATCCAATGGTGGAGGTTGGCACTGACAAAGTCACTTTCCAGAGCCTGGAACCAAAACCCAAAGAGCATGAAAACCCAGGCCTCTCACAGACGCATTCTGCACAGAACAGAAGGGACACGTGCTTCAGGGTGCTGGCTCTGCAGAGGAGAGGCAATTGACGGCACCCTGGGCATGACGAATAGGAAGTGGGCAGATGAGGCAGCCACCCGAGGGCCACCCGATTCCCGCCTCTAGCTAGTGGCAAACCATAGCTGACTGTCCCCACCACCCCTGTTCAGCCACTTCATAAAACAACCACGCTGTTCAGACTATCTTTGTGGTGCAGGCCAGGAGAGGCATCTAAATGGAAGAGATCAGACTGAAAATAAAGTCTTGGCATGTGACCTAGGAAACAGGGAGAGCCGATTCTGACCAGAGGAAGTCAGGAAGCTGAGACTAAGGGTGGTGATGAGGACAGCATGCTCTAGGGCAGAGGGGGTCGGGCGCTGTCATTTACACGTTTCTTGACATCTCTGTTCCTCAGTTTCTTCATCTGTAAAATGGACGTTAATTGTACCCCCTTCTCAAGTTTACGTGAGGATTAAGCCGTGTCCACGTCTGGTGCACGGTGAGCTCTGCGTCGTCAGATGATTACACCGAGCACCAACTGGGGGCCAGGATGGGCTTGGGGTTTGACGTGTGCTGTCTCTTCCCGTTAACACCACCGTCTGCTGGCGGGTATAACTACCCCACTTCTGGGGCAGGCTGTGTGTGGTTTATGAACCTGACATCCCAGCCCCCAGTGTTCATGCCTCAGAAGCCCACAGGGACGTCCCCCTCGCTGAGCTGATCTCACTTCACTCAAATACTGAGAAATCATCGATATCTGAGTGTGGAGATCTTTCTAAGTCATTCCTGGCAGGGAAATGGTATTATAGAATATGCTTTTGAGGTGCAGCTCAGCCCCCAGAAACGCAAGCTTCCCTCCCTGGGGTGCCTCTGCCCAGCCCAGAGTATGCAGCCTGCAAAGAGCATCTCGCCCACGCACCCGAGCAGCAAGTATGTAAAGACCCGAGGAATATTCTGCCCACGCGCAGGCTCACTACCCCCAGCTGGGAGCACAGGAGACGTTCCCAACTCAACTGAGCTTCCAACCTCTAAATGAGAACTAAGCTTCCCCTACTCAGGAACACAGCTGGCACTGGAAGTCAACAACATCTGCCCCTGACTAAAGGTGACACCTCCAGGAAATAGCAAGAATGTAGCGCAGAAGCCAAGCATGCTGGCTCCGTCCTGAATACAGCACAGGCGGACGGTGCTGGCTCAGATTAGGGCACCCAGGTGGGCAATATTTCTCATCAGCTGCCACACATGAACAGAGGAAACGTGGCCTAGTGTTTAGATGTCCCAGTCCCCCTGAAAGGTGGCACCTATTTCTGGTAGGCAGAGCCCTGCCCAGGACTAGGTCTCCCGAACCCAAAGATGTCCATCTGGGCTTGTCTGGGCTCCCCTGCTGGTCCTCTGGAAGGACACGTAGCCCCACACCTGGGCCCGGGAAAGCCAGGTCACCTGTGCCAGGTTAGCTTCTCCAAGGTCTATGGCCAAAGTGGCTCTGAGTCATGCCATGCGAGGTGTGAGGAAAGGTGTGGCTCTCCTAAGTCTACTGTCTGGCCTGGAGCACATCCGGGAGGCCTCTGCAGATGTCTGCATCAAAGCGTGTGTTGGGGGTCACAACAGAATGGCTGCAGTTACAGCCAGGTGCGAGGGTAGACCGCATGCCAGGACGTCTGACCCTTCCGTTGGGCCCTTCTCCCTACGGCTTCCTAAACAACACACTTCCCACGCCCCAGATGCTGCTCAAGCACCCCTCCCCCTCCTTCCCTTAAATGAAGCCTGACTTTCCCCTGAGCCACCAAATTCGCCTGCAGCAAGCTCAAGTGGCAGCCACTTGCTAGACACGTCCCCTGTGTGAGGCACCAGGAGGTGGAACTGGTGTCTCCTCAATCCTCACCGCCAGCTCCAGACCACTGCTCCCCTGCCGTCTTGTAAAAAGAACAAATAACCTGCGCCTCTGTGCTCCTTGAGACCTAACTCTACCCGCCATCCTCACTGCTGTCTTCTACCGACTTCTCTGCCGTCCTCATTCATGGAAGATGCTGACTCCTGGCCATGCCTTCCCTTCTTCTCCAAGCCCTGCCACCATCCTCTGCCACTGCATGCTCCAGCCTCTCAGTTCCTTAGCCTCCACATCTGCAATGACTTTTGCCTCCATCCCATGGATATACCGTAACCCATGTTGGTATCCACGGCTGACGTCCCAGCTGGTGAAAGCCACATCCTCCCCTTGCTGGGTGTTTATCTGCTTTCTAAGTCTGTTCTCCCACCTTGTCAGAACTTCCAGTCCCCTTTCCCTTTTACTTCTTTGCAATCCATCGGCACCGTCTGCCTTGGAGCACGTCTTTATCGAGCTTGGATGGAGTGGTCCATCAGCCCAACACCACTCAGGTCAATACCTCGTTGTGTTGTTGAATCATGGGTACCTCTGTCTCCTACCAGACCAGGGCTGCTGCACCTGCAGGTCAAGTTCATTTCTGGCCCAATTACTCAAGACCAGCGGGCCGTGAGGATGACGCCTATCACTGAATTTCTAGAGACAGGATAAACCAGGGGAAAACTTGCTCCTTGCCAGGGGAAAAGGACAGAGGAAAGGGCACAGGATTGTTGTCACTAGTCAGGGCTGCCTTAGGTATCTTTTCTTTTTAGGTATAATTTGCATACTATGAAACTCACCGTTTTAAAGTGTGCAGTTCGCCGTGTTCTGGCGATTTCATGCAGTCATGTAACCACCACCACAGTCGAGACATAGGACATTTCCATTAACTCAAAAAGTCACCTTGTACAATCCTTTTAGGTCACTGTCCTACTCCAGACTTTAGGAATCACTGATTTGTTTCTCTCTGTATAGTTTTGTCTATAAATGTCACATAAATAAAATCACATAGGATGTAGCTTTGAGTTTTGGCTTCTTTCACTTAGGACAATGCTTTGAAATCCACCCACGTTGTTCTGTGTGTCAGTAAATGTGATCCTTTTCATCGCTGAGTAGCATCTGCTGCATGGATGTGGCATTTGTTTATCCATCCACCAGCTGATGGACATTTGGATTATTTCTAGTTTTTGACTAGTTTGAATAAAACTGGTGATTACACACAAGTATTTGTGTGGACATGTTTTTATTTTTCTTGGGTGAATACCTAAAAGTGGAATTGCTGGGTGACATGGCAAACGCACCTTCAACTTTGTGACACTGCCAAGTTTTGTCCAAAGCAGTTGTGCTATTTTGCTTTTCTCGCCAGCGATGAGTGATGCATTCCAGTTGCTCCACATCCTCGCCAGCTCTTGGTTTCATCAGTCTCTTAAATTTAAGCCATTCTTGTGGGTGTGTAGTAGCATCTCATTGTGGTTTTAATTTATTTCCCCCAATGACTGATAATGTCAAACATCCTTCATGTGCTCATGCTAACCCAGGTATTTGTGTCCAAAATGGCCTCTGGCCTCTACCCATATTAGCCTTTCTGGGTAATTAGCAAAGTCCTCCCCAGTCCTAGAAAACCTTTGGCCAGTGGGAGCCCCTTGGAGCTTCCAGACCCTGTCTGAGCCACACTGGGCATCAAGACCCAGGCAGTGGCCCTGAGAGTAGGGTTGGCTGAGGACACTCACTTTCCCTCCAGGGGACCCAAGAAGAATCTGAACTCACTTCCTCCAGTCACATCCACAACAAGCTGGCACAAGGGCTAAGCCTAATGGAGCTCTTGGAACAGCCCAGAACCCAAACCTTTTCCTGCCCACACAAGGCGCAGATCCCACCCTGTCTCGGGGTTCTCCAGACATTAAAGCCTCAGAAGTGCTTGTCCCTGGCCCTCCACTTGGACGCAAAGCCTCCGTGGAGTGTGAGGCGATACTGAGGTCCACATCAGGACACCACGGATTCTGGCCTGACTCACCTGTCTGTGCAGGCTGATGAATTTCCGAGGGTCCCCATCAGCCCAGGGAGGGAGGTGCACGTCCCCCAGCGCTGTCCCGTCCTGCATGCAGCCTGAGTGGGATGACAGACAGCAGGGATCTGAGTAAATGGGAGCTCCAACCCGGCTAGGGACCAAGGGACATAAAGACTGTGCTGCCCAAGCTTGCTGACTTTGTGCAGGTCAGAGCGGGAGTATCCCCCAAGGGCCACACTGCTTCCAGCCCCTTCTGTCCGGAATGTCCCCAGTCCTCTGCCCAGGCAGTGCTAGTGCTTCATGCACAAGTCATACACAATGATTTCAGGGCCATCATTGTCGAGACGTCTTCCTCCGCACTACACTGTGTCTTTCACCTGGGTGCCTCTTGCACAGCGCTGACGCGGTGGGGAGAGTCGGTGATGACAGTGCCAGCGGCACATTTGGGCACTAACTCCCCACGGGCACGAGGCCAGGTACTTGGCATGCATCGCCTCACTGAATGAGTTGATTCATTTTAATGCTATAATTTATGCATTTCTCTCCATTTTCAAAGTGAGGACATCAAGGTTTTTAGACAGAGATTCCTCACACAGTAGGAAGATGAGCTTGGATTCCAGCCCAAGTCTCTCTCCTACCCCTTAGCTGCCCAACCTCGAGCAAGTTGCTTTACCTCACTGGGATTCCTTTTCCCACCTGTACAATGGAGGTGATTCCAGGAGTTAGCCCACAGGGCTGGCATAAGGATTAAAAGAGAAAATACACGTAATGGCGCTTAGAGCAATACCAGGCATATGAAGGCTGCTCAATGCGCGTGAGCCACAGTCTTGCTTGAACCCTCCAGACATGTCATGGAGCAGCGAGAACAAGACCTGGCCCTGCTCCCTCTGGCCCACAGGGCCGGGCTGGCCTTTCTCATCACAGTCTCAGCTCACCTGTCGTCCTCTTGCAGGTCCTTCCTGGGACCAGAGTAACAGGGGTCCTGCTGAGTCACTCTCAAACCATTTCCAACCCATTTTCCTCATAAGACTTCTCCAGTGCCCAGCAACGTTCCCCTTATAATACAGAAATTGTCCATATTTTCCCCCTGCTTCTCCCCATCCCCACTCAGAAGGTGAACATCTTCAGCACAATCCATCCCAGGAGACCCAGCTAATCCTCAGTGCCTAAAGAAGCATCTGTACATGGTAGATACTCAATAAACACTTGTTCTCCTGCCTTTTCTGAGGGCCCTGCTCTCTTGGCCCTTGTCGCTGTTACATGCCATCATTTCTGCAGCTGAGCCTGTCACATGTCCCTCAAAGGCCTGGCTGCATTTCCAGGACAGAGTCGGTGCTCCGACCCCAGGCTGGGTGGCCGCCCTCCCCTTGGCTCCTACACTCACTGACCCACTCCTGTTGTGGGCCTCACCATGCTTCATGACTGTCTTTTGGATGTATCTGGTTCTCATCCTTGACAGATGTGAGGCATCTGGCAGTCTGCTGAGGCCACCAAGTGCCACAGGTCAGACTCCCTGGGCCTGGCCGACTCACTGGCAGGCTCCACAGAGATCTTGGCTGCAAATCCAGGGCTGAAAACCACTGTACAAAATTAAGTGGAAACTAATCTCCTTACCTGTGCTCCCCTGGGGCCTTACCTGGCTTGGCCCAGGAGAAGGAAGGAGAGCCCTGAGGAAGGGGGACCCTGGGGTCCGTGGTGTGCATTGGTGATGGCTCATGAGTGCTCTCTGCCGGGGGCATTCCCAGCCAGGCCAGTGCCCGCAGCTGCCCCTGGCCCACGCCCTGCCCACACACCCCGTCCACAGATTGCCTGACTCAGCCTCACATCCGTGTGTAGGGGAGGCTCTGAGGCCCATGCACCACGGGACCTGCCCACTGGGCTTCCTGAATTGCTTGTTGCTCCTCTAAAGAAGTCCCGGCTCCTCCTGGGTGGGGGTCTGAAGTGCAGGAAAGAGGAGGAGCTGCCACAAGTGCCTGCAAAGCGGTCCTGGGACCCCACCCAGCATCTCTGGGTCCCTCCCTCAGTCCAGGTTAACCCATTTATGGAACAAGAGGAAACAGGGCTGGTGTGGGGCAGGGGCTTGCCCAAGGTCACTATGTAGCAGGCAGGGCAGTGCCAGACCTGGGCTATGTACAACCAAGGGCTCCTGCTCCCTGGCTACCACCTCGCTCCAGACCGAGGCCTAGGACCCTTGGAGGAAAGGTCATGGGTGGGGCTGTGGCTCGGGGCTGTGGCTCAGCGCTGTCCTGGCAGCCTGGCGCCCAGTGTCCTTCCTCAGCAACCACCTTTCCATCCAGGTGCTGCAACCCAGGGGAGGCCTCACACCAGCCACACTGTTCTGGAGAGGGCCCAGCAAAGTCATTGACGAAGTTAGTCACGACCCAGGGGCTGCAGGAGAGAGCGCCCTGCATCCCCAACCCCTGGCCTCGCCCAGGCCTCTACTCACCAAACTCCACCTCGTTGCAGTTGGTTAAGAACTCAGGCAGGTAGAAGAACTCCGGCGTCAGCTCCCTGACATCGCTCATGTTCTCTCTGGAGGCCGATTCCCACGTGCTCTTCATGCTGTGGAACATTCTGTCTGCCACGTCGAAGCTTCCACCCTGTGGGAAAAGGGGCCAACATGATCAGACCCTCTGGCTGGCCGGGCACCGCTGGCATGGGCCTCCACCTCGCATCCGTTCGCTCCATCACTCTCTGGAACCTGGCACCAGAGGTTGCAGGGAGGATACAGGACCCATGGTGACCAAGGGATCTGTGTTTCCCTGCTGTGGAAATCCGACTTCAGAGCAGATGTAGAAAAGCCACCTGACCATTCCCCGAGTTTGCCAAGGGCCAGCTCTGAATCAGGCACTTACATGAGGTAGCAAGAATGAGAATGACTTGGACTTGACTTTTGAGATGCTCACATTTGAATGCCACAGACAGGAAGTAAAGAACCAATTATAGGACCAAGAAGTGGGTAGCCACTCTATGTGGAAGGTCAGGGGAAGTCTCCTGGAGAAGCCCACCACGGAGGTAGTCTGGAAGCCTGCTGATAGGGAAGACAGAAGAGTGTTCTGATCAGAGTGCCAGGCCCCAGCAAGGAGCAGAGGCAGGAGGAGAGCTGGTTAGGTCAGCGCCCTGGTGACATCTAACATAGAGCCTGTGGCATTCCGTGGGGGAGGGGGCTGAGCAGGAAGGGGCTCTGGACCCAGTGGGCTCAGCCTTGATAAGAGCAAATTGGTCTGACGATGGAGGGCTGGAGGAACACCAGCACTCAAGGGGCAGGAGGCTGGTCCATGAGGGACAAGATGTCCACAGCACCTGACAAGGCCTATCGCCACAGGTGGCCTGATGCAGCCCCAAGGTTGGTAGTTAGGGTTGGACCAGGTAAGACTTACGGAAGATTCTTTCGCTGGATGCTTTGATCTTCCCATCCAAATTGCCGAATTTTTTGAGTTGATGCCAACTTCATTCATTAAGTGGTTCGGGGGTTGGGAGGAGGCAGAGGTGCCTCAGACCCAAGTGGTGGTTGGAGGAATGAGGATGCTGGGGGCACAGAGACTTCAGCAAAGAGTTGCTGAAACTGGGTCTTGGGTCTACTTATGTTCTGGGACAGCCAAGGAACATCCTCCTTCCTGGGATTCATAGTTCACTTGTTCTCATCAAGGCTGGGCCTTTCTTCTGCCATCTTCTGCAGAGCACACATGTGGCCTCAAGAGCAAAGGGCAGAGCCCAGCATGGCGGTGCCTCCTCTGCGTCTGGCAGCCCCCTTCCCTGCTCAGAGGGCTGAGGATCCCCATCAGCATTTACCTACGGAGGCTTTGTGCAGTAGCAGTGGCAGGTGAAGGGCAAAGAAGGGCAAGAGCCTTCTTTTGGCATATCTGGGCTACACATGGGTCATCTCTCTAATCCTCACAGTAGGTGTATCAGGAAGGAATTGGTATTTCCATTTTGTAGACCAGAAAGCTGAGGCGACTCAAAGTGTACTGATCTTCCCAAGGTCAGCCAAGCAGTGAGTGGCAGGACTGGGGTCAAACCCATGGATGCAATGCCAAAGGGCAGGGTTGGCCCCATGACAGTTTCCTTGGGGGCCTCCTGGGACCTGGACAAACTTGACCTACTGTGTGTGGACCAAGGGGGACTCAGCTCCTTCTGACAGAGGAGAACCGGCCACACATGTGAGGTGGCTGCACCCGGGCATCTTGGTGGGCATGGACCGGCTGATTAATTTTTTGAGTCAGACTTGAGGATTGAGTGAGATCCATGGGTCACTCTCCACACAGGGACAGGGACACGGAGAGACCCAGTTACCCGTGGGGTCTCAACCAAACACAGCACATGGGCAGCTCAACAATGTGGCTTTACCCCAGGGTCACTCTGCTTTCAGTTGAAATCAGGAGATGGTGTCCACCATCAAATTTAAATTTAAAGGGAAATAAAATGGGGATGGGGTGTCTAAATAGATCTGCACCTAACGCGTCACTCATTGAAATGCACTAAAAGCTCTGTGCATTTAATCTGCAGCCTGAGCCTCACATCCACGGGAGATTGATGCCTTTTCGTCGTCACGTTTCCCTTCCGCAGCTTTTATGAGTGCTGATGATAATCTCCTGAGAAACAATATGATTTGGTAATAAAAAGATTACCTGTATTAAATAAAAATAATATATACATACGGAATATTGTTAGTGCTACAAATCTGGTTAAAGATATTACCACAAAGAAAAATGTTATTTTTTCACAGCTGTCTAATGCATTTTAGCAAAAGTAATATCTTTAAAACTTAAGCCTGTATTATTTATAAAGGAAGCAATAACTGATTTTCCTATTTCCTATATTAATAAATGTATTTGCATACATTTGTTTCAAAATTAATGGGTTTTCTCACTTCTGCAATACAAAAGAAAACACCAAATTCCCCAGAAGAAAAAGTAGAGTTGCTTTGTTACTTGCATTGCAAGTCTGTGGGTTGACGTCAACTCTGGTGGCTGCCAGCAATGAGTCCCAGCTCGGACTTAATTCTCAGGAAAGGAAGGAATGAGAAAAGGAAGAAAAGACAGAGGGAAGAAAGGGCGAGGAGAGAGGCTGAGAGGCGCAATGAAGGTTTACGGAGCACCCACCTAAGGGACGCCCAAACCCAAATGAGAGGAAACAGCAGCAAAATCAAGTGTGGAGATTGAAGGAAACAAAGTGATCAGAGAGAACCACGGAACCAGGATTTACCCTGAATCTGTGCTGCAGATATTCTTGCATATCGGGCACAGAGAAGCCGGGCGTTGTGGCACGGGCCTGTGATCCCAGCTACCCGGGAGGCCGAGGCAGGAAAATCACTTGAGCCCAGGAGTTTGAGGCCAGCTGGGCAACATAGTGAGGCCTCATGTCTTCAAACAAACAAACGAACAAACAAGAATAACAAATTCTACATGTATCCAAATGGACTGAAAAAAATAACAGCCAGGTTATTATTGCCAACAAAAGAACAACTTCTTATTGGCAGAAGATTTTCCCATGTGATGTTCAGGCCACAAGACAGTGGCAGCAAGTCAAGGCTGGAGAGTTCTGGAGCAAAACTGTTTGGATTTTATGCCCAGTTAGAACATCAGTCATATGTAGATGCCAGAAACATGTTTTGAATATTTAAAGATTCAGAAATAATATAACCCTAGGTATCTTTCCTCAATTAAAATCCTTTAAGAGGTCCTCAATATTGCTAAGAAATGAATCAAAATTAAGAGCAAAATAATGGGAACAGAAGTGGCTGACAAGGACCGTTGCTGGATCAACCCCAACTGAAATCAGGGAAAAGTCTACAATTACGGTCCGGCAGTTAAAACTGCAGACCCTGAAAAGGAATGATCTGTATTAAAGGCAACGCTCCTCTACCGTGCAGACACAAAGTCTGTGTGCACCATTGTCCCTGGGTAAGCATTTCAATTGCTACATTCTTAAACCCTCTCCAACATGGCCAGGGAAAGGATTCTGGGAAAAATGTTCAAGTCTTGATCCACACCCATAGGAAATTCAGTACCTGAATGTGCTGAAGGACCTCCAAATGCACGGATATTTTGTAATATACGCTAGAAAGTCTATTCTTCCTTCTAGATGGGACTGAGTCAAGTCAACCTGCTTCCACACCTAGATAATGGGATCCACTTTCCATGCAGGCTGACAACCCGTTCTCACTGCAGACATTCTTTCCAGTAGTTTAAAAGTATCCCAAGCAAACGATTCACTTACAGGACCCTATAGATATATCAGTTATCTAAACCACTGCCTTTTCCCATCAAAGAGGCAGAGTGCAATGGTGGAAAGCACATTAGCTTTAGAACCAGGCCGACTTGGGTAAGAATTTCAGTTCATTCTTGCAGGATGAATGAGTGAGTTTCTTAATCCATTTAACCACCCATGCCCTCCTCTGCAAAGCTTGACGATTGTTGTGGGTGTGGAAACAATCGTGTGTGTGTGTGAGTCATACCTCACGTGGTGCCCTGGGCATGCAGAAAGAGGTGCCCAGTGAACCCAGCCCCTAGGTCTTTCCCTGCATAGACTTGGGACTGGGGAGCAATCCTGGGCCCCCGTCTCAGTGTGCATGGGGAAGGCACCCAAAGGCTCAGAAAATGGAAAAGAAAAAGGAGATAGATGTTACCGAAGGTGGGAGGTGGAGCATGGGGGGAACGGCAGAGGAGTGGGGTCCTCCAGTGCCCAGGACAGGGGCAAGGGGGTGGGGAACCTGAAGGACCGTGGAGGGAACAGGAAACAGAGCGCACTGTCAGGCAGCCATGTGGCAACACTGCTGCCAGAGAACTAAACGGGCAGACCTGTGAGGGCAGGAGGGAGCCGGATGGGCGTATTCCCTGGGCTTCCGCAGGAACATGCCCGGCCATGGTCCCACGGGGTATGCGGGAAGCCCACACGCTAGCCCGGCTGCCTGATCAGCCTTGAAGGAGGACGGGCTGGTCCCGGAGTAGCCATTAGCTTTCCTTCCTGTGGGATGTGGCCCTTTCTACACGAGTAAACCCCACGAAGGCATGTCAACACACATGCTGCCCGCTGTTTCGGGGAGAGGAGATATACACGGAGTGCTCAGAAACAGCCAAACAGTCTCACGTTGTCTTACTCCTCACCACCCACCGGTCAGGGCTTATTTTAAAGGATGAAGAAACTGACGCTCAGTTATTCAATACTGCCATTTAGAAAGTTCTAGAGCCAGGAAGTTTACCCCAGAACTATCTGGCTCTATTACATGTGCCTTTTCTAATCCTCCTCATGGAGTCTGTATGATAACAACTACAGAACACTGCAGACCCTGAAGGATTCTCGTCAAGTCACAGGTTGGGCCGTCACAGACCCCACGTCCTGTGCTGCTGGAGGCTTCCGAGTCCAGCCCGGCAGCCCCGGCTGCATCCGGGGCCAGCCCTGCGCGAGGCGGCGGTACCAGGAGGTGGCTACGTGCTTCAGAGGCAGGTGTGAGCTGCGCGCGGTGAGTGAAGACACCAGGCAGGGCTGACACGGGTGTGGGCACAGACATGGCAGTGCGGCCTCCTCACTCCCCAGGCGCATAGCTCGCCCCACCCTGGGGAACTGGCCCCTGGAGCCAGGAACCCACAGCGAGCTCCAGGTAAACAGGCAGGACAGGCCAAGCGCTCCTCCGTGGTTCTCGGTGCTCTCTGCAGTTAGCATCTGTCTCGCACAGAAACCAGCCATCTCACCTCAGGTGGTTCAGAAAGCCCATCCCCACTGCTGGTAACAGCTGACTTCACACGGGCTGTGACTTAATTAACACAGCACTTTATTCTGTTTCTTATTAAATGCAGCAGCAGCCGCCGCCGCTGTGTCCTGGCTGGGCGCTGGCTGCCGTGCTGGGCCCCGCCTAGGCGGGGTCTCATCTGAAGCCTGAGCGCAACTGGTGCTTTTACGGGAGCAGGAACAGGTGCATGGGCTGGGGCTCCAGCAGGGGCCTGGCCCCCAGTGACTCAACTTTCTGTAAGCTCGCAGACGCCAGCCCCAGGAGGGCGAGGCTCCCAAGAAGAGCAGCACGCTGAGGCACCGCTGGGGCAGACGAGCCCCCCGGGCCCCACAGACAGCAGTGCACACCTCCAAGGGAGTGGGGATAATAGAGCACACAGCTGACACGGCCCGGTCACACTGCCTGCACCTGCCACCTGCTGATACATACACCATATTTTCTGGATTGTAAGAATTTAACATTGTAATAACAGGTTTGGGGCAGAAAAACAAATAAACATAGCAATGATAGAGGTATGTGTCAATTCTAAACCCAGCCCAAACTTAAGAACATTTAAACGTGAGAGGAATAAAGCACTCCTTGCGGCCAGGAATCAGAGTGCGCCACATGCAGTGGGCGCTCCTCGTGCTGTCACAGCTCTGCACAGCACACGCTGAGCATGCCACGGTGCCCACAGGACCCCGTGCCTGCCTCCCAGCAGCCCAGCAGACTACACTGGGTGCACCGCACAGGCACATGGCATGCGACAACACAGCTACTCCACAGCAGAGCTGTCGTGCTGCCTGTCACTCTGCCCTGGGAGTACCAGGGGGCCAGGCTGCCCACACATGCAGCCAGCACACTGCATGACTGCCTACAGGTCACACTGCATGCGTGTGTGCCTGTGTGTGATGTTGCATGAGGGAGACTGAACTGTTCTACTGAAAACGTGACCTTGAAAATGGAATGTGTCCCTATCCCCTGAACGCTCTGTCCCCTCCGGGTGACCTCTGTAGACCCCACCTCACTTTATTTACAGTGAGTGTTTCAGGCTCAGTGTCCCCAGAACTGGAACCCATCTCGTCTCCATGTCACTTCTTGAGGGAGGTAACCTCCTAGAGGCCCAGGAGACTGAGATTAATCGCAGTGCCCTCTCACGACCTAGGGAGGGTCCAATGACTTACCAGCACGTGGAAGGCATAACAGTGTTCACGGCAGCACTGTTCACAACAGCCGAAAGGGGGAAGCAACCCAAGTGTCCATCGAGAGACAAACGGATAAACAAAACGTGGTTTATGCAAGCAATGGAATCATACTCAGCCTTAGGAAATTCTGACACATGCTACAACATGGATGAACCTTGAGGCCATTGTGCTAAGTGCAAGAAGCCAGTCACAAAAGGACAGATATTGTATGATTCCACTTACATGAGACTTAGGGTAGTCAAATTCATAGTGACCGAAAGTAGAATGGTGGTTGCCAGGGGCGTGGGGGAAGGATGAGTGGAGAGTTACCATTTAGTGGGTACAGAGTTTGAGTTTGGGAAGATGACAAAGTTCTGGAGATGAATGGTGGTGACGGCTGAACAACAATGTGAATGTATTTAATGCCACTGAACTGCATGATTAATAATGGTTAAAAGGGTAAATTTTATGTTATGCATATTTTACCACAATAAAATGGTAAAAAAAAATTTTAATAATACTTGTAAGGTACCTAGCACCATCCAGGCACACAGTGAGTGCTTAATGAGCATTAGAGGCTACTGCTGTTATAAAAGGGATTTCAGAGTCATCATCTCACCCACCTGCTTTATTTTATCAAAAAGGAAACTGAGTCCCAGAGGAAGAAAGTGACCTGCTCAAGGTCAGACATGGCAGAGAACCTGAGCTCTCAACTGTGGCTTATTCGCGCTGACAGGTGCGTGGCAGAGTCTGCCCCATGCAGAGTGGGAAAGCACTGTCTCGTACTGCCTCTTCTGTGCACACCGGCTCTGGTCCCCATCAAAGGCAGAAGGCCTGGCAGCGGGGGTTCTGCACCCTCCACACCTCTCTCGCTCCCCCCACTCCTTGATCCACCCCAGGCTGGAAGTCAGGGCCTCAGGCTATTGAGACTTGGGAGGCTCCTTTTCTTGTCACCACAGAGGGGTAAAGCAAAGGTCTCTTGAGGAGGGACAGGACTGAACCCTAGGAGGTGGGGTAGGGTAGGGGCAGGAGATTGACTTCAGGAAGATGCCAGAAAATTCCTAAGGTCTGTGAAGGCACTAGGACTCCCAAAGGTGAGCCTGGCTTGGTCCCCCACAGGTGAAGCCTTTGTACTCCTTCCCTTGACAGCTAAAATGCATCTTTTTTTTTTTTTTTTCTTAAGGAAAAAGGAGAAGATGGCTGGTTCTTCTGCTGGTTCCAAAGGCTTAGACCAGTTGTGACCCTCTAAAAGAGTCATTTAAAAGTAGGAAGGTGAGACCAATTCAGAAGCACCTGTAAAGATCCCAGACGATTCCAACTTGGATGCTTCCATCTGCCAAAGACAGATTTGAGCCCCCAAAACTAGGAGTCACATGAGAGACTTCAACGTGGGAGTCAAAAGGGCTCAAGCTAATACAACTCCACTTGTGCCACCTAAAGGCATATAAAATTGGCTCTGACCATCTCACGCTGATTTAGACCATCTAAAACTAGTTTTGCCTGGTCACCGGTGGACCAAACTGGCTAAAATGAACTCAAACTAGCGATAAACTTCAAGGTGGCCATAACCCAAATATCCCTGTGGGTTCACAGCACACCTGTGTAGTCTGGCTCATGTGATGTTAGAATACTCTGATGCCCTCCAGACTGCCTGAAATTAGCTTAAAGCAGAGTAGACCAGCTTGAACAAGCTCACGACTGCTGAGATTAGATCTGGCGGATTGAGAAGGGAAGAAAGGAACTAATAGTGATTGATCACCTATGTAGTGTCAGGCCCCGACCTGGGGGCCTTTCTCCACATTTCCTCATTTAATCGTCTCAGGAGCCCAGTGAGATGTGCGTAATTAACCCTCATTTCCAGAGGTAAAATAACTTGCAGAAGATTTTGCATCACCAAGCGGCAGAGCTGGGATGTAAAGCTCACAGCCCAGGCTGCTTCTGTTTCCCTCCGCCTCCTCCCAGTGTGAGAAGACCCTGAGCAACAGGTAGAGCCGGGGCTTGTAGCTTTAATGCATCCGACTGAGAGGGCAAAGGGAAACTCTGAAAGCATCCCGAACACTTCAACTCCCTGGATGGAAACCAGTAACGGAATCCATCACTATCATCAACAGTGATCATCATTTCTTGTGGGTTAATGAGCAACATCTGGATGGGATTCCTGGCATGGGGTACAGCTCTGGGACCATTTGTTCTCCAAACCAAACTTACTTAAAATGCTTGTTGCCTGAGAAAGGCTCAGGGGAAGCACATTTATTATTTTTGAGTGAATTTCCAGGGAGAAGAGGTTATGCAATGTCTAGACGAGCTGTGCCGTCAAGGAGAGAGAAGGCTGTGCCAAGAAACAGAAGACAGGAGGGTTTTTGCTCCTTATTTGGAGAAAGCACCTTGACTTTGCCTACTCACTGCTGCCCAGGGCTCAGGAGTTGGCTTTAGCGCGGACCAAGGGTGGCCTTTGGTCTCTCAGGGTCAAGGTCCCCCGAGTGACCACAAAGAGTGATCTTGCTGGTGAGGTCAGACCACAACACACAACTCCTAGGACACTCATGCCTGTCCGAGATGAAGCTGAGGTATCAGAGCAAGTCCCTGTGTGTTCAGTGGTCTGTTGCCTACTGTGACCCATGCCTTCCTCGCCCCAGGGCCACTGCAGGGTCTGATCGGGTCAGTCTATGGACTCGGACCCTGTGCTATATTTGCTTTGGAGTCGGCTGAGCCAGCTGGGCTACCCAAGGGTTCTCCCCATTGAAAAGCTGTTTCCCTGGGATGAGGGGTCTCTTGGAAGCAGGATCCCAGTGATGGGATTGAGAGGGAAATAGGAGAAAAGAGCTTCTTGGCACCCTCACAACATTGCCCATGAGGGACTCTGCCCAGAAATCCCACATGCCTTGGACACCACCACACACTGGAGTCGGGCTGGCCAGGTAAAATACAGGAGGCCCAGCTAAATTTGAATTTCAGATAAACAACCATTTTTTTTGTTTGTTTAGTATAAGTCATTGTTTATCTCAAAATCTCAGTTTATCTGGAATTCAAATTAAACTAGGCATCCTGTACTTTTATTTGAAAAACTTGGCAACCCTAAACTGGTGTAATGGTCTGTTAGTTTGTGGGTGAGTTGGTTAGTTCCTTTTTCCGGTTTAGCTGTTCCTTTCAGTCTTTAAATATTTTGTTTGTACTTACCACAGATTTATGCATTCTGATGTCTTGAGTCATATTCTTTTCATTGTTTTTTCTTATATTTATTTTTCCAATCTTGACCTGCCTTGCTAGTCTCCAAGCTTACAGCTTTTCCTTTTCCACTAAATCTTATTTATATCAAGTATTTAATATTTTTTTCATATCTCACTGCTTATTTTCGTAGTTTTTTTGCAAGACTCTGTTGGGCAGATGTGCAGGTGTAACTGATGAAGAACTTGCTGGGGACCAGAATCCTGGAGCCCACGTCAAGTGGGAATTTCTGGCTAGCAAGCCCACTCTAACTAATTGAGTTTTTAGCAGAAGGGGCCCCTCCTTGTTTGAGCCCAGGTCTTGGTCTGTGTGATACAGCTGTGTGTGTGTGTGTGTTCATGTGTGTCGGGGCGGCAGCTCACCTGCAGAGCACAGAAGGCCTGGGTGAAGGGTGGCATCCGGACCAGGTAGGAGGCGACAATGATGGCTGAGGAGTAGTGGGTATAGTAGTGGCACTGGACGGTCATGTCTCCTGCAATGAGAGGACACGCCTGAGCACTGCTTCCCCACGTGTGCTCATATACATCAGACACACAGGCTATACCATGCTCAAGAACAGCATTTAGAAACATACATTTTTAAAGTTTAGGGAGCAGACCTAAAGAAAAACGTTAAGGCAGTAAGAGTGCAGGGGGCATGTGAATGTGGCAAACTGGTAAAGGTGCCGTGCAGATGGAGGGAGTTTGAGAACTAGGTTCTAGAGCCAGACAAGGGCACGCTCTGCCTCTGTGAGGCTGCGATCTTGAGTGAGTTGCCCGAACTCTCTGAGTTTCACTTTCCTTCTCTGTGAAACGGGCCACTGCGTATGTGAAGCAGGTCGGCCTGCACCGGGCATGTAGGGAGGGCTGAATGAACAGTTCCCTCGCCACCGCCTGCCGCGAGGTCTGGCGTCATTGGCCCTTAGCAGGATACCTTTCCGTCCAGGCTTCACAGTAGAATCACCAGGGCTGTGTCCCACCACAGATTTATTTAAATCAGAATTTCTAGGGGGAGGTGTGTGGCGTAGACATCGGTAACTTTTAGAAGCTCCCCAGGTGATTCTTAGCCTGGATTAGAGAGTTCTCCATTCAGACGCAATCATGTGTCGGCTAGCGTCTACGTTGTTGTCAGCTGTCACTTGAGTGCATTTGGATGAGCAGCACTGCACATGAAATCAAGCTGGATCTACTCACCTTCAGTTTTCTCAACTTCTTTGAACCTCTGGATAAATTTCAGCTTCCTATCCTTGGTCTGAGCCCCCATGGGCTTTGAAAGATCCCGGAAAGTCTTGGGATTTGTCAAGTTCAACGTCTAGAAGGCAGATATTCAGCTGCAGTTAACTCCCCCAGACCCCCTAGTGCCCTAAGAGCCACGCTCTTCAGTTTTATGGTTCTCGTTATTGGTTTATTGTCATTTGGTCTGACCCCTCCAGTGATTAGCTGGCAGGCTGGGGTTTTATGGCCCCGAAGCCAGTGATCCAGAAAGACTTGAAAGGGGAGAGATGGAAAATAGGAGGAGGGGAAGATTGAGTTCACACTGAACCCGTTCCAAGTTGACCCATCAGAACATGGCCACCCTCTACGGAAAAGAGACTTTCAAAAGAATTCCTGTTGTCTATAAGGCATTTGGCTGTTGCCCTCATAGAGTAATTTACTCCAATAGTTCAGAGTTCTTGCTTAAAATCAAACTGATTTTATATGAAATTAGAAGTCATCTGGTTTGGAAGGAAATGAGAGGAACTACTTCATTTTTTTGAAGGTCCTTCTGAGCAGTGAAAGCATGCAATGATCACCCCTTCCCTGGCCTTGGGAACACACAACAGAGGAGACATGAAGAGTTTCAGGGCCGGGTGCCCTCTGTGAACTAAAATAAAATCTTAAGGCTCCCCCTATCTGGTGGCTGAATGGCCCCTCCTGGCCAAGGGGACACCCTAAAACTGAATTGCCAGCCATGAGGAGGGACCTGCCTCATCATGCCCCCCTATTCTTGGAGATGTCCTTTGTAACCCATTGACAGGCCTAAGGCTAATCAAGACAAACCTGCAGATCCTCAATTTACACAACAAACACATGGCCAGTAGCTGTCTTTGATTAACAGACTTCCTTATCTTAACTTAAAACATTCCAAGCCTTTATACAAAGTTTCATTTTTTTTAAACAATTATAAGTCAAAGAGTCTTTAAATCCTCCCATAACTAACAAGCCTCCGCTTTGAGATGGCCCACCTTTCAGACCAAACCAATGTAGACCTCCCACGTATTGATTTATGACTTCACCTGTAACCTCTGTCTCCCTGAAATGTCTAAAACCAAACTAACCCAGCCACACCGAGTCCACTGCTCAAGGCTTCTTGGGCATGGCTCTGAGTCATGGTCCTCAATTTGGCTCAGAACAAACCTCTTTAAATTATTTTACAGAGTTTGGCTCCTTTTCTGTTGACACCTCAGGGACAGTTCTTTTGGCAGAAATGTTCTGCACCTTAGCGGAGGAGCCGCGTATTCCCAGAATTTGCATTTCTTTATAGGAGGAGGTGTTTCTGTGTAACCCTCTTTCTTTTAGTAGCAGCTCTACAAGGGAGCGTCTCAAATGCCTGCAGAAGCTGGGAGAGTGAGGCATCTCCTCCTAAGACCCCCAGGCAGGAGGGAGGGGACATGTGGAGATCCACACTCAGCCCCAGCAATCTCGCCAGGTCAGAGTGCTTCCTAGTTGCCAGATAGCCTGATTTTCCAAAAGATACTGGAAACCCAGATTCTTTTAGGAGAAATCTCCCAATTATTAAATGTTGATAAATAATAAAAATTTTAAATACATGATATGGGCTAAAGAAAAAAGGCTTGTAAACCACCACTTTGCAACGTGTAAGTTTTGTGTTTGAAATGCCTCTGCCTTGGATGGACCTGGAGTGCCACAAGCTGCGGCACGTGGCGGTGAGACAAGTTTGCCACGTTCAACATCTGTAGTGGGGACGGGAGATCACAAAAGAGCAAGTCTTCCTCTCCCAAGTCCTAGGGTTCTGCCATCCCGGCAGCCCTAGGCAGGACCGACCAGCTCGTCTGAACAAGTGACCCAGCCACCTTCCGTCCCTTACACATGGACATCACCGCGGCCCAGCTGTGTGGCTTTCCTCCTCCTCCTTCCGCTGCCTGCTGAGGTCCAGGGGTGGAGGCCAAAAGAGATGAGTCTTCTGGTCCTGCCCTCTTGCCACCAGCCTTCCCTGTCACCGCAGCTACATGTCTTAGTCCAGACCCTAGGGGAAGCCCAGCTGCCATCCTCTGGGTTTCTGAAGTCGAGTTATAGGGAGAGTGGCTTGTTTTCTCTGTATTCCTATCTCTTTCTCCTTCCCTCTCCTTTTTTCTCTCTCTCGCCCTCCCTCTCCCTCTCTCTCCCTGCACATGTTGATTCTAGGAACGAATTCCCTGACCCAGCTCGCTGTGACTGCAGCTGTGTCCCAGTGTTGGCTATGGCAGCGTCTTAGCAGATGGGGTCAGCTGCCTTCACCGTAGACAGTAAGCCGGAAACCCTCTGGGGCTCATTTTAGCAACTGTGCTCGTCAGGATCATGCCACGGTGGTGGAGCCAAGGCAGGACCCCAGGCAGCCGGACTCCGAAGGCTGCCGCGGGGCCCCAAGATCCAAGCACGAGCAGCCGTCAGGCCCAGGTACCCAGGTTCGGGGAACTGAACCTCCCAGCTGAGGCTCTGCGCGCCGAGTTTGCGCGCTCCAGTCATGGGGTGAGAGGGCGTCAGGACCGCCGCGGTCTCTGTGTGGCGCTTACCTCCGAGGTGTAGTCCGCGAGGACCCAGGGGAACACCGGGTACTGCATGCAGTCATTGTAGGTCCTCCCGGCCACGGTGTTGAGGTACATGAGATACTCAAAATTGCTGATGTCCCTTTTCTGCCACAAGAGACAAAGAGGGGATAGCCCAAACACGTTTGACATTCTCCCGAGGCCTCGAGGTCTCACCCTCAGCCCTCAGCGGGAGCCCCTGGCTCTCCTGGTGAGGATAGGCATTGCCTGCGCGTCCCCAGGCATCCCTGCATGTCTGCCTTAGCCGGCACCGACTCAGGGAGTCACGCGCTCATTTCAGTCTGAACTGAATGAAGTGAGTATGCGAAGTCGGCCAGAAAATAAAATACAGCTCAGCGATCCAAAGCCAAGGATAAAGCATTCTTTTGTGTTAACTGTTGAATTCATACTCAAGTGTTGCTAAAAAATAATAGCACAAAATCTGTAGGTAAACTTACTGCTGACCCTTCGCTGGTTAGAAAAATAAGCTGAGGGGACATGCTAGTCACAGAGAAAGGGGCCCTTGCTCATGGGCTGAATGCTCTGTCTTCCTCTGGGACTTGGGGAGCTGGCTTGTCCTTGTCCCTGTTGGGATAACACTCTCCGGGGCCCCCGTCTTAAGATGAACAGGGTTGGGAACAATTCACCAAGGCCGCCTGGGGAACGAGCCATCATCGCTGACGTGGGAGCTGCTCCTCAGGGTCCCTCCTTTCCCCGGCCTGCTCCCAGGGAGAGGATTTTGGACATGAGTGCCCAAGAGCTACTTTCTTGTTGTCCCACAATCTCTACAACTGGTCCACCTGGAGTCCCTTCCTTTCATGAGAACCCTGGGCTGAATGTCAACTCGTGCAGGCTGGAAGCCACCTGTGCCTTCCCAGGAACAAGAAGTGACGAATGTTTGTGTATCTGCACGGATGGGGCGTGTGCATGCACCCTTGGAAGCAGCCACAGCATACATGTGCCCACACACACACACACACACACACACACACACACTCACTCCCCAGCTCTGACTGCAGTGCTCCAATCTGCCGTCCTCCACGGAGACCCTCTCAGGGAAATGCTGGGACATTGGGTAAACTGAACAAACAAAAAGAAGCTCCTTTCTTGGATAATCTGCATGCTTCTCTCCACAACGGGGGCTGAGCCACTTTCTGGTTTGCATTCCCAGAGGGTTTCCCTCTGGAGGAGCCACTGTACCTGCCACTTCTGCAGCATGGTCTTGTCGGATCCGGGGTATCTCCTGTGGGACAGAAAACCATGGTGGTGACCAAACATCCCAAGGCATGAACATGAACCAGGGAGACGTGGGGTCCTCCTGGCCCTTACGGGGCCAGGGCATCCAGGAAAGCCACAGCCACTCTCGGGGCCAGTGAGAGGAGACTAGCACCCAGCTCTTCTCGCCCGACTCTGCCCTGCTGAGTTAGGCTCTTGTGGCACTGTCCTTCTCGTGTGACTCCAGAACAAGAAGTCTCAAGGGACATGCAGCCACAGGGTCAGGGCCTCCCTCACAACCCACACTGGATTCCCACAGCCACACTGGCCTTCCTTGCCCAACCCCTGCCCGCTCTTTTGGCATGAGGGTATCCTATACGGACATGGTGAAAAAAATGCAAACACTATGGAAGGCCATGCAGTACAAGAGTCTCCAAACTACTGCTCCGGCTCAAGAATTATCCACCGTCAACAGTTTCTAGTGTATCATTCTGGAAAACTTTACCCATATGCCCGCCTATACGCCTACATCTGGTCATACATGGGATCACATCATACACTCAGGTCTCCACCCGGCCTCACTTGCTTCATGGCACCTCTGGGGACCGGCTCATGTTGCTCTATCACACCCTGTTTCTGGAGTCACAGGATGCCATTGCGTGGGTGGATCATGACAGACTGACTTGCCACTTTGTCCTCACAGCCCATGTTTGTGTGACCACCTGTGGGCACATACCTCTGGGTACCTCGGTGACTTATCCATGAGAAAGGTTTCTAGCCATGGTACTACTGGGTTAAAAAGTGTGAGCATTTCCAATTTCGCTACCTTTGGTTGAATTGTTCTCTTAAAAGGCGGTACCATTTACACTTGTACAATCAAGATACACAAATAGAGCCAATGAAGTACCACTGTTGACCACTCTGGAAGAAAGGAGTTTAAAAGTGTGACAAAACGCAATGTTGCGGAGGGCATGGAGAAGGGCCCTCCCTCTCCACCTGAAACGTCCCTTACGCTCAATTCATGTGCGGAGCCCACTTCCGCAGCCTCCACAGTGTCCCTCGGTTCCTTTCCCAGCTCTGTTTTCTTCCCCACTCTTGTCTACTAACAAGACCAGGTCCTTGTTCAAGATGTTCCAACACACTTAGTCAAATCATGTCCCCTCACTCCATCCGTCCCCTTTGTCACAGCCCTGTTCAGGGGGTCACAGACCCGTCCCCCACGTACACCCTGCCCCACCTTCACGGACTGCTCCAGGATCCCTCAGGCCCCCGTCTAGACAAGGCCTGGCTGCCCAAGTGCCCAGTGGGGACGCCACCTCTCCATCTTCCCATCACAGGCCTGCCATCACGTCGCCTGTCCTGGGCTCCCCAGCCCTCTGCACTCAAGTCTTTACTTGGCAGATTTTCCATAAGCAGAAAGCAACCTCTAGGCCGGGATTCCCTTCTTCCTCCCTAATAGAGAAGTCATCGACGTGGGCCATTTTATCCAGGTAAACAATAACAGAGGCAAAATACGGTCAGATTTATTACTTTAGTTTGCAATGGCTCAAGTGAAGATTTGGTTCTTCCGCTCTGCGATCCGCCACCCACCCCAGTTCTGGAGCGCAGGCTGCTCTTAAGGCTGTGAACAAGGGCAGAGCCCAGGCTGGAGACAGTGAAGGTCGTCACCTTGAAAAGGATCCATGCCGAACCTTTAGAGCCATGAACATATGCAGCTGGTAGGCCAAAGCCTGCTAACTTGGCTGCCCTGGTTTAGAAGTTGACAGGGCAGCAACAAGAGGAAGCTAAATGTGCCGTTAGGGTCCAGGAAATGAGATGCAGCTTCTGCCATCTTCGTTTTCAGAAAGGGTTCTAGAATTTTGCCTGTGGTCATTTGTGATGTTGCCATCAGGTGGAATGGTGTGCAGAAGAAAAAGGCATTTCACCAACCCTTTCTTCATTTCATCAGCTATGAGCTCCAAGGAAGATCCATCATTTCTGGTACCATCAGAGAAGACACCACTACCTTCCAGCAGTGCCGAGACACCTAATCAAAGGTGAGTTCTATTTTTTAAAATATTAAAATATTGTTTTAAAATCATATTAATCTGAACACAATTACAGAACTCTAGAAATGGTCTGTGTGAATACTGTACATATCTGGTGATTACTTAAAAGTGTTTCTTTAAGAGTTGGCAAACTGCATCTTGTATCGCCTACCATTATGGTGCAAGGTTTAGATTGAACGAGATGCTAGAGGTGACTCTTGGCTTTCTGAAGCCTTCCTGGGGTCTGGGGGAGGCAGTGTGGGAAAGAGCTCTGGTTTTGGAGTCAAGACAACTGGATCCAAATTCTACCTCCACCACTTAATGGGGGACCCCTAGGCAAGACCCCAACCCTCTCTGAACTGTTATCTCACCTTTGCAACACGCTGACCACACCTGCCATGCAGGAGCATGGGAAGAGCTAGTGTGACCACAGGTCTGGAAAAGGCTGGCACAGCTGTGGGCATGGGACTCCCTCAGTAGGCATGGTCCTGGTGGGTGTGGATGCTGTTCAAGAGCAGGGGTGGTTCTCTTCCACTCTGGGAAGAAGAAGAGTGGGCAGCAGAGCGGGGATCTGCTTCTGGACAAGACCTGCTTGGCTCTGCCGGGTCCCTCCTGGGTTATCTCAGAATAACTGTGCAACCTGTAAATGGGATCACCTGCTTATCAGCCCAGCAGGTAACAATTGTGAGGAGTTCCTTATGGCTTGCTGGGGGGCTGCACTGAGCTCCAGGGCAGAAGTCCAGGCCCCTGGGCAACTGGGAGTTGAGTGGAGAAGAACAGAATTCAAACAAAGCCAGTGAGGACACGGGAGGTTACCCAGCCCACCCACCCTGGACTAGCATGGGTGAGCCCACAGAGGATATCATGTTAACCCTCCAGCCCCTTGCCACCCCAGAGCAGTTGACTAGCCTCTGCCAGATTACTTCCAAAGATGGGAAGATATCTCCAAATCCAAACTTTGTGCATGGTCATCAGCTAGACTTGGTTCAAATTCTGCCTTATTTTGAGGGGTAAGTTTTATCCATGCTGCTTCATTTTTAACCAAATCTCTGTCCTTCACCCCCTAGATGTGCTTTAGAAGCTTAAATGCTACTGCCCGTGGCCCTGGGGCCTTCCCTATGTCGCTGCCCTTCTACCTAACCAGCTCCACACCGCCCTGAAGCCAGGCCCCCAGAGTGGGCTGCGAGGAGGGAGCCGAAGGCACCTCTCAGGAGCTCCCGCCTCCCCTAGATGGGCCGGCAGAGAAGCCCAGGGTTGGGCCTTCAGAGGTGGGGGATTAGCCCCTAGGACAAAGGGTCTCTGCTGAGGGACCCATCTGGATGGAAGCTGCACCCTGTCAGCCCGGGAAGGAGTCTGAAGGTCTGTGCCCATCTTCTTCCTCACCTCTGGGACTAGGAGGCTAGGTCTAACCCTAAACTGGCAGATGTCCAAGGAGGGCCTCCCGGTTAACCTGGGCCCCTGAGCTAAAGCAGACACCTCTCAAAATCTCACTGCCCCTCCAGATTCTCTTGCATTGTGTTGCCTATTTGCAAAACAGTTATGAGGACGTAGTGAAATGGGCTAGTGAGTAACTGAGGGGTTTCATTCTTGAGCTAAGAGGCCTCAGGAAAACACGACCACAGTAAGAGGAAAACTCACGTATCTTGGAAAACTGGAAGCACATGCCTGCTAATGGGTTTGGGCTACTTCTCAGGACAGGGCAACCATCGCTTTGCACAGCCTTTGCCCGGGGGCTCCCTGAGTAGAGAACACGTGAGCTGGGCAATGCCAGGGGACAGAGTGTGGCATGAGCAGGGCCTGCCAGTGAGAAGCCAAACACACTCCCCATTTTTTTTCTCTCAGAAGGAAATGTGGCTTAGCCTGCACTCTGGTTTTCAGGTCTAGGCAACAGGTCCACAGACATGCATGAGGAGACAGACGCTCCTTCAAGCCAGAGGCTTTCCCTGGGGCTTACAGGGTAGTAATTTCCTTTCTTCATTTCCCTAACACGTAGAAATCTTGCACACAGTTCTAGACCCAATAATAATAACACCTAGTAACTGTCTAGCCCATTACAGATTACAAAGACTTTTACCTGTTGTCTAATTTTTACAAAGACCCAGTGAAGCAGCCATTACCTCTGATTACAGATGAGGGAACAGACGCAGGGGCGAGGGAGTGAGAAGGGTACTGCTGGGGCCCACCCGAAGCCTGGCCCAGAGCAGGTGCCCGTAAGACCTGAAACACTGGGCTGTTGAGAGCGCCTGCCAGGACCAGCCCCCGGCCAGGGGCCCTGACCCGGAACACCAGGCTCTTTGCTCTGCAGGGGAAAATAAAACACATGCAAACAAACAACAAAATCTTCATCCTGATCGCATTCAAAGCCAGCTACCTGACAAACTAGTAATTGATATATGTTTGGAGGCCTTTAGTTAAAAAATGAGCATTCGTAAATTTACTACATTGTTAGTGCATAACCATGCCGTATTAAAAGTCTGGAAGTTTATACAATATAAAGTTACCTCTAGATGCCAAAATCACAAGTGGTTTTAATTTTTGTAAGGTTTTACTTATTTACATTTTAAAGTGTATTTATCTCCTTGTGTTTTTTCTTCTTTAAAATATTAATTTTATTTTTTCTTATGTGTTTTATGCTTTTACATTATTTTCTAATTTAAATTATGTATTTTTATATACATTCTAATTAGAAATATCCTGCGTACTGAAGTTTTGGGGAATTTTTAATTCGCTAGTTATCTTCACTCACTAGTTCATTTAAATCCGTTTACTATCCAAATGATGTATTTTATTTTATTTTTGGACAAAAAACAAAAAATAGTGGTGGTGTTCATGTATTCAAACTTTTATAGTTAATTAATTCTGCCTTAATGATTTATCTTATTTTTATTTCTAAATTGAAGTTATTTCATTTTGCTTTTTTGTACTTGTTTAGATTAATTTTGTATTTTAAATTACTTATTTTATTTATTTGACAATTATTGTATTTATTTTCTAATTCATATCTGGGTAGAGAAATTTAAAGCATTTTTATCTCTACATAAGTATTTTCTAATTTTTATACCATGTTTTATCCTTTGCATAATAATTTTAGCACTTAGCTTGTTTTACTCATTTTATCGATTTCTGGAAATTTATTGTAACGAAAAAACACGAAAAAAAGACCATAAATGCACAAATATATTCATTGCAGCCTTTCACGATAGTGCCGAATTGGAAACAACCGGAAAAACAAAGTCCAGGAGACTAAGTATTGCGCACTCATTCAAGATGTAGATTTTAGAAACTACACATCAGCATTTAACGACATACTATAAATTGAGGAAAAAAGTGACTACAGAATTGCACGATTTTATGAGTATTATAGTTACCCTGATTTAATAGTGTAAAAAGGGTGCAAAGAAACAAAACAGCAAGAGATAATTAAATTCAAATGAATAAACATACAAAAGACACTGCTCTCGGAAACCAAAGAGCAGAAAAATATGTGGACAAATTAGAAGGAAGTGGAGTGATACTTCACGGGACTGAATGCTACTGAAGTAAAATGTGTGTCGCTTCAAAGGGAAATGCGTGGCTTCCTCCCTCCCGAGGGCAGTTGCCCTGGAAAGCCAGCTGCCAGCTTCCTCCCCATCGACCCTCTAATCCTCCTGCTGAACCCGGAGACAAAGCACAGCTGCAGGAACTGCAGGTTCTGGGCCTGGGGGTGCCCTCTGTGGGGGACAGGCCGGGCCTGACAGGCATCTGTGTGTCTTGGAGACCTTCTCCGCTTGTGTCCTTTCGCTTCCTACGCTGGCCTCAAGATTATGCTAATTAGTTTCAGGTCCAGAGTCCCTTGTTGCCTGGTGACAAAGTTTCACCGTTGAGGAGCAGAAACGGGGCCTAACAGGGTAAGTTTTGCTCTGGTGGTGGCCCTGTATTTATCGATTTAACTTTGCCAAACTACAATGGCTTCAAACTCCGATTTTTTTCCCTCTCCTCCTTTGAGTAAGCAACTTTGGAAATGCCTGTTCTCCCAGTGTGCTTTATTTACAAACCCTAGACATGAGCTAATGTGTTGTTTAGGGAAGGAGGAAGCTTCCCCGTGCCCCAGCCAGGAAGGGCGGCTAACTGGGGGCACAGTGGGGAGTCCTTTGGTGCCACAGGCCATGGGTGAGCTCGGGAAAGGAGGTGTGTGAGTCAGCAGGGCTTTGGGATCGTGCTGGATTCTCCCTCCAGGGTCTGGGTCTCCTGGAACAGTTTTGCTGCTCTTCCAGCAGGCGGAGACCAGTTGTGAACTGCTTGCCTTCTCCCAACCAGTCACCCCTTTAAGGAAACGGAAATGGGAATGCTTGTTCATCCAGCAGAGTTGAGCCCATGAACGTAACTTCAGCAGCCCAAACCTGATTACTGCTAGCTGCAGTGGGGTTTGGATAACAATCCGTCTTTTGAGAAGTCTGGTGGTAAACTCCTTCTGCAAGTTATCCTGAACACTGGAGCCCACTCACAAGTGGTTAAGTCCTAGGCTGAGCTGGGTCTTGCAAAGAGGAACTCTTCATGGAACACACTGGAACGTACTCCTCGAGTCCATGGCAGGACTTGAGGACTGCACTCCGCCCTGCCATGCTGCTCCTCTGTGCCTCAGTTTCCTTATCTGCATGGAGAAAGTGAAATAATGTCTGTCTCACAATACTGGCGCTTAAAATACATCATCTGAAACCCAACTGACGCTCACCTCGTGGGGTTTCAGGGTGCTGGGTCCACGTTTGGTTCTTTGTTTCTTCGACTTTTCCTTGTATTGAGCTTGGTTTGTGTGTTTCAACCATATGAACAAGGAATTTCTGGTCTGTTAAACTAGTAATCTTAGTATTTTATTTTAATTGTAAGGCACCTATTCCCTTTTGTTCCTTTAACAAATCCAATTAAAACAGAGTACATTCAGAATTACAAAATAGATGCTATTAAACCAATAAGAAATCATAATCTTTTGTTATTGGGTCATGTGATCCCCTGGGAACTTTTGCTCCAAATAAAAGTTGAATTCTTATCATCCGCAAGGGGGAAGGAGGCAGTGTGACAGCTAACGGCTTCCCAGGCAGCACGCATGCAGAGGACAGAGGAGTAAATAATATTAGGGGCAGAAAAAGCTATAAATGTGTAATATCCCAGTAAGGTACTTAGAGCTGTGTTGGTCAAATTAACCAGATAATTGCCAAATGTAGTGAAGCTGAAAATTTTTATATAGGCACTCTGTTTGCCGCTTTACAGGCATGGGGGTGGGAGTTCTGATGCAATGGGAAGCACATTCACCCCCAGAAGTCCTGGCTAAGGCGGCTCTATGAGCTTGGACAAACCACTCGCACCTCCCACCACCACCACCCGGCACCCTCACCCATGGGATGGGAGGGACACTCCGACCTCAGAAGAGGGTTGTGAGGACTGAAAGAAATGGCAAAGGGGAGGCCCCCTGGTGAAGCGAGGGCCGGATGCACCTCTGCCTCCGAGGGCTGGTCTAAGGACATGTCGGGGAGGCGAGGGTGGGGCTGGGCACA
>NW_012149186.1:208757-216349 GCF_000956105.1 Propithecus coquereli
TCAAGATTATGCTAATTAGTTTCAGGTCCAGAGTCCCTTGTTGCCTGGTGACAAAGTTTCACCGTTGAGGAGCAGAAACGGGGCCTAACAGGGTAAGTTTTGCTCTGGTGGTGGCCCTGTATTTATAGATTTAACTTTGCCAAACTACAATGGCTTCAAACTCCGATTTTTTTCCCTCCCCTCCTTTGAGTAAGCAACTTTGGAAATGCCTGTTCTCCCAGTGTGCTTTATTTACAAACCCTAGACATGAGCTAATGTGTTGTTTAGGGAAGGAGGAAGCTTCCCCGTGCCCCAGCCAGGAAGGGCGGCTAACTGGGGGCACAGTGGGAAGTCCTTTGGTGCCACAGGCCATGGGTGAGCTCGGGAAAGGAGGTGTGTGAGTCAGCAGGGCTTTGGGATCGTGCTGGATTCTCCCTCCAGGGTCTGGGTCTCCTGGAACAGTTTTGCTGCTCTTCCAGCAGGCGGAGACCAGTTGTGAACTGCTTGCCTTCTCCCAACCAGTCACCCCTTTAAGGAAACGGAAATGGGAATGCTTGTTCATCCAGCAGAGTTGAGCCCATGAACGTAACTTCAGCAGCCCAAACCTGATTACTGCTAGCTGCAGTGGGGTTTGGATAACAATCCGTCTTTTGAGAAGTCTGGTGGTAAACTCCTTCTGCAAGTTATCCTGAACACTGGAGCCCACTCACAAGTGGTTAAGTCCTAGGCTGAGCTGGGTCTTGCAAAGAGGAACTCTTCATGGAACACACTGGAACGTACTCCTCGAGTCCATGGCAGGACTTGAGGACTGCACTCCGCCCTGCCATGCTGCTCCTCTGTGCCTCAGTTTCCTTATCTGCATGGAGAAAGTGAAATAATGTCTGTCTCACAATACTGGCGCTTAAAATACATCATCTGAAACCCAACTGACGCTCACCTCGTGGGGTTTCAGGGTGCTAGGTCCACGTTTGGTTCTTTGTTTCTTCGACTTTTCCTTGTATTGAGCTTGGTTTGTGTGTTTCAACCATATGAACAAGGAATTTCTGGTCTGTTAAACTAGTAATCTTAGTATTTTATTTTAATTGTAAGGCACCTATTCCCTTTTGTTCCTTTAACAAATCCAATTAAAACAGAGTACATTCAGAATTACAAAATAGATGCTATTAAACCAATAAGAAATCATAATCTTTTGTTATTGGGTCATGTGATCCCCTGGGAACTTTTGCTCCAAATAAAAGTTGAATTCTTATCATCCGCAAGGGGGAAGGAGGCAGTGTGACAGCTAACGGCTTCCCAGGCAGCACGCATGCAGAGGACAGAGGAGTAAATAATATTAGGGGCAGAAAAAGCTATAAATGTGTAATATCCCAGTAAGGTACTTAGAGCTGTGTTGGTCAAATTAACCAGATAATTGCCAAATGTAGTGAAGCTGAAAATTTTTATATAGGCACTCTGTTTGCCGCTTTACAGGCATGGGGGTGGGAGTTCTGATGCAATGGGAAGCACATTCACCCCCAGAAGTCCTGGCTAAGGCGGCTCTATGAGCTTGGACAAACCACTCGCACCTCCCACCACCACCACCCGGCACCCTCACCCATGGGATGGGAGGGACACTCCGACCTCAGAAGAGGGTTGTGAGGACTGAAAGAAATGGCAAAGGGGAGGCCCCCTGGTGAAGCGAGGGCCGGATGCACCTCTGCCTCCGAGGGCTGGTCTAAGGACATGTCGGGGAGGCGAGGGTGGGGCTGGGCACATGGAGACAGCCTCCCTGCCGTTTGGGGAGGGTGGAGGTGCATCTTACAGGGTTAGATTTCCAAGTGAGCTCAGGGTCTGCTTACAGCCGCCCCGCCCCTGGGTCACGCCCCCCAGCAGTCCTCCAGGGCAGAAGAGGTCGCTGTGTCTTTGCAGAGGGCCAGGGAGCAAAGCTAGCTAATGTTCCCAGGCAATGCTGGACGAAAACCCTTTACGCTTTTGACTCACACTCAATGTGGCAAGACGGTCACACTATGTGCAGCCTGGAGGAGCTGAGGAACAACAAATTCCTGTCTCTGTCACTGCCCGCTTGGGGACATGCCTATCACGTGAACTGGCTTGTGGTATTGTGTGTGTCCCATGAACTTTCACTCTCGCCTTGTCCATTGCCAAGTTCTTACAGTTAAGTGACCCCAGTCATGCTGTTAAAATTCATACTATTTATATACACTTGCATACATAGATACATGTATACGGTGTACCTATGAAAATGAACATCCTACATACTGGCCCCTGGGCAGTGGGGTGACCAGTCAAGGGGCCAAGCTGAAATGGTTTCTTCAGGGACCTCTATTTGCCTGTGTTCCCTCCCTCCAGGGGGTGAGTGTGATATCTGCATTACTGACCCCTGCAGGGACTTGGCCAAAGATTTCGTCTCCTTCCCGTCTGCTGAGTTGGCAGGCTGCTTCAGCAGGAGTGCATGCCTTTCCCTCCCCTTTAAACGGCCTGCCTGGGAGTGCCGATGCCATTCCCAGGCCAGCCCATGCCAAATTAGAACAGACCTGAGCGAGTGTCTGGTCACCCAGAGTCCGGGGACTCTGTGACACTCCTTGGAAACAGGAACACCTCTTCTTGGGGAAGTGGGGAGCCAGCAGCCTTAATTTTCTGTTGCAGAAGTGGATGTTGGAGTGGCAGGATTCCAGAACGGCTTCCTCTCCTTGGAGTCAGGCGGCAGCCGTGCGCTCCCAGGACGGGGCGGATGCAGCCGCCAGAGCACAGGCAGCGGAGTGTAGCAGAAGGGTCCTGTACCGGCTTACATATCAGGCACACCTCGGTTTGGCTTTGGCTGTGCTCTTTGTCCCGAGTCTCAATTCTCTTATTTTAAAAATAGGGTTGCCGCTTTGCATAGTTACTCTGGAGATTAGAGATACATGAAGGGCCCAGCATGTGAGCGGCAATTACTTTGGAACGTGTCTCCTGAGTGAACAATGGTGAAGGGCTCTGGACATTTGGTAGCATTTCCAAAATTGATGTCAGAAAATGCCCTAAACTGTGGAGTCCCGTAAGGCTCCCATCCGGGCTGTCTGCATCTCTCTCCTGCCCACCGGCTCTCATCCACTCCGCCGGGACCTTGGTGGAGCCATTGCTGTGAGCGCCACAGAAATGGCTGCACTGCCAGCCTGTCCCCTTCCCAGCAATCTGTCCTTCTGCCCATGGAACACAGCCGGCGGCAGTTAGTGGGAAACTAAAAGCCCTTCATGTTTATACCCCAGAGGGTCTATGCTCCTAAGTCCGGATAACACTCCAAAACGAGCAGCATAGAACCCAGTCCCTGGCCTGGGAACAAACGGCAATTCTTTTTCCCAGCACCAACCACGCCTGAGTCAAAAATTAGTGCTAATTTCAGAGGCCCAGCCAGAGGCTCCAAACACACTTACTCCACAGAGGGGACCCACAGTGATGGCCTATGTCTCCATCCCCTGCTGGGAAGGGGTAGAGGACACAAGGAACGAACGATTTGAAGCCAAGTGGGGAGTCACAGCGAGGTGAGCTGGCCTATTACATGCCTAGTAAATATGAGGGTGGGGAGAGAGAACAAAATGCAATTACTTTAGAATGAGTGAATTGCTGAGGGAAGTTTGCATCATTTCCTCTTAAGAGAGGACCCACAAGCAGAAGACATCTCTCATCCACATGGCATGAACTTCCTATGAAGTTAGTCCCAAATACTAGCTGTGAAATGGCAGCAACTTTTGAGGTTTCAGTTCTGCTATGTGTCTTTCCTGTGTTCCAATGTAGTATCAGTTAAAAGAGTGAAATAATTATTGTGAGATCATATCAGCAAGCTATTCAGAGATATCAGATATGTAGAAATGAAGTCAGTCTTATTTAAAAACATAGTCAAAGACACGAGTGTGAAGCACCAGATAAATTCTAGTGTCATGGTGACGATAAGGATCTTACAACTGGAAACGCTTGCAAGAATTTTTGATGGCATTAAAATATAGGTTGCCATTACTTTTTTAATTTAGATATCCATGGGGTGTCCCATCATGCTGTTTGATTCACAATGACTAGATAGAAAAAAATAATTAGAAATTAAAGTCAAACCAACTGGTCCACTTCTTCCAAAGCATAAAAATCAATTGTAGAAGACAAAAAGATACAGTACATTTAGGAACCTCTCATATTTGGGCTTCTAAGCTGTTCATGGGAAATGAAATCTATTACCCATCTACCTGTTCATTCACCCCTGCATCTGACTACCCGTGCATCTGTTTATCTATTTATATCTCTTCCTCCCTATAATTGTCAGCTTCCTTTGTGTGGGCCAGTCCCATTCTGACATTCGAGGAATTCTATGAATTGATAATAACAGGCCATCTAACCAGTTTTAGTAAAGTATGAATACGAACGTAAAATGTAAAACTATAAAACTTTTGGGAAAAATGGAGAAAATGTTCATAACTTTGAGTTAGGCAAAAGCACAATCCACAAAAGAGTTGTAGTAAAAGACATTGAGTTCACACTTCTTTTGCCAACACTTACTCTCACACTCAGTGGGCCGGCACCACGGGGCAGGATGCTAGCCATACAGAGTTGGATAACGAAATGGATGTCCCCAGTTTTGGGGGGGCCTCTGAGAAGTGGGTGTTGGCATTGGTCTGCTTCTAGTGGTAACTGGCAGCTCAGGGGGTCAGGATGGACCCTGAGCAACACGACACTGTCTGCCTTCTATAACCGAGAACAAGGGTGCCAGCCAGGGTAGGCAACCCTAGAGAAGCATGAAGGCGGTGGGGGCTCCGCATGTTCTATTTGGCCTGGGGCTGTCTGGGGACCCAGACTCACTGGGGAGGAGGAGAAGTGCATTATCTCAGCCAGCCCTGCTTTACCTTGGGGTGATTAATGGGCAAGCTCAGAGCCGAAGGGCCCGTTGGAGGGAGGTTCCCTAATGGAGACGTGCTCTGCAGCCAGCTCCACGCTGCTTCCTCACCATTAATCAGAGCTGCGAGGGCTCCTTCCCACGGGGTGGGTGGGCTGTGGCGAGCGGGTTCAGCTGGGACCAACTGGCTGGATCTCCATCCTACTGGAAGCACCCCTTCCTGCCCAGGACCCTTCTAACCCATGCTGGGTGAATTTTATCGTAAATAGAAGAAGAAAACCAAAGGTGGCTCAGGTTTTGGGTGCTCAGGGGAATCTGGTGGCCAGAATTGGTGATGGTCCAGATTTCAGCTATTCGATCTTGGGGACTGAGCCTATTATTGCTCAGAGGTTTGATGTACAGTAGGCACTCAGTACACTTAGACCGAGAGTGAACGAATGAATGAATACATGAATGAGCATGTGGACTTGGCTGAAATCAGTCCCAAAGGACTAATAAGGACCACGCAGAAAGGAAACTTTATTTACTATTTATAAACCCAGGCCCATGGGCTAGGTTTACCAAATAAAATACAAGACTATGCATATTTGGGACACATATGTACACAGAAAACTATGTGTTGTTTATCTGAAGCTCAAATTCAATAGGGGATCCTGTAATTTTGTTTGCTAAATTTGCCAACCCTAACACGGGGAGAAGTCATTGATAAGCGTAAAATCAGAGCATAGGCTTCCCTGATCTCAATTCATCCTTTTTCAGTGAGGTTTTTAACTCGAGTGGTAGACGGTCTCTCTGACGTGCCAGCTTGCAACTGCTGTGCCCTGAGGTACGCACAGCATCCCCCTGGTGCTCACACACAGTAGCCACACACACTGGGCCACAGCAGTGCCCAGACAGTACACATCTGGATGCCCTGTAAGGGGCAGAACTGGGCTGTGTGGGGCATAACAAAGTCACAGACTTCCAGTGTGGGCTGAGCAAGCAGCCACAGTGAAAGCAAAGAAATAGAATATGGAGCCCCATCATTGTTTAAAGTTTTTTAAAAATTACTTTTCAATTTGTCTACAGTAAATAGCCCCACCTTTGCACGGTTCTCTGAGCTTTAAAGGATGTACAGATTCATGTACCACCATCACAGTCAGGGTACAGGCAGTGCCACCACCCAGAAAACTCTCTCGCATTGCTCCCTTGTAGTCAAACATTTCCCCCACCCCAAATCCTTCTAAGACAGATCTGTTTTCTGTACCTGTAGCTAAGGCTTTTCCAGAACGTCATATAAATGGAATCATTATAGGGACTTGCAAGATTGGCTTCTTTTATTCAGCAAAAGGCTTTTATGATTTACGAGAGACGTTGCCCCATCAGCAGATCCATCCCCTTTGTGCCTGGCAGGAGTCCCATAGGGGACGCATTCCAAGACCCCCATGGATGCCTTAAACCTCAGATAGAACACTATGTTTTTTCCTATACATAATACCTATGATAAAGTTTAATTTATAAATTAGGCACAGTAACAGATTAACAAGAGTAACTGATAAAATAGAACAATTACAACAACATACTCTTCACAATCTCGTGGATAGAAGATTCTTTCTTACTGTAGGTAGCTCTTAGCAACCTCAGCATACGATTTTTTCCTTTCTTTACTAAGTCAAGAACGTTCACCTTTTCACTTACAAGAAGCACTTTACAGCTTCTCTTTGGTATGTCTGCATTGCCAGCACCACTACTCTTGCATCTTGGGGCCATTATGAGGTAAAATAACGGTGCCTTGAACACAAGCACTGTTATCGGGACAGTCAATCTGACACCAAGACAGCTACCAAGTGACTAAGGATGGGTAGCGTCCACAGTGTGGATACGCTGGACAAGGGATGATCCATGTCCCAGGTGGGAAGGAGCGAGACAGCACAAGATTTCATCATGCTACTCGGAATGGTGCACAATTTAAAACTTATGAATTGTTTATTTCTGGAATTTTCCATATAATATTTTTGAACCAAGGAACTGAAATGGCAGATAAGGAGGGAATACTATACAGTATGAGGAATCCACCCACTGAAGGACATTTTTTTTTTTTCTGTTTTTGGCAATTACGAATAGAGCAGCTATAAACACATGTGAACAGATTTTTGTGTGGACATAGCATTTTATTTTTCTAGGGTAAATACCTAGTTCGGGAAATGCTCAATCATATGATCAGTACATGGTTAATTTTATAAGAAATGGCTAAACTGTTTTCCGAGGGACTGTGCCATTTTGCACTCGCATCAGCGATGTATGAGAACTCTAGTTGCAGCGCATCCTTGCCAAATCTTTGTACTATCAGTTTTTGTGTCTGTACCTTTCTACGGTGAAATGTATCCTTAAATCTTTTGGGCCTTTTAAAAAATTGTATTGTTTCCTTTCTTACTATTGAATTTAAGAGTTCTTTATAGATTTTGGATACAAGTCTTTTATTAGATATGTGATTTGCCATATTTTCTTCCAGATTGTAGCTTGTCTTTCTTCCTTCTCAACAGTTTTTTTCCCCCACAAAGTTTTTAATTTTGTTCAAGTCCAGTTTATTAATATCTTTTGTGGATTGTGCTTTTGCCTAACTCAAAGTTATGAACATTTTCTCCATTTTTCCCAAAAGTTTATAGTTTTACATTTTACATTCGTATCTATGATCCATTTTGAGTTAATGTGAGTTAATTTAATTAGGTCAAGGTTCTATTTTTGTGCATAGGGATAACCAATTGTTCCAACAACATTT
>NW_012149186.1:216399-218147 GCF_000956105.1 Propithecus coquereli
CTTTTAAAAAATTGTATTGTTTCCTTTCTTACTATTGAATTTAAGAGTTCTTTATAGATTTTGGATACAAGTCTTTTATTAGATATGTGATTTGCTATATTTTCTTCCAGATTGTAGCTTGTCTTTCTTCCTTCTCAACAGTTTTTTTTCCCCACAAAGTTTTTAATTTTGTTCAAGTCCAGTTTATTAGTATCTTTTGTGGATTGTGCTTTTGCCTAACTCAAAGTTATGAACATTTTCTCCATTTTTCCCAAAAGTTTTATAGTTTTACATTTTACATTCATATCTATGATCCATTTTGAGTTAATGTGAGTTAATTTAATTAGGTCAAGGTTCTATTTTTGTGCATAGGGATAACCAATTGTTCCAACAACATTTGTTGAAAAGTTAATTGCTCCTCCACTGAACTTCCTTTGAATTTTTGTCAAAAATCAATTACCATGTTGGCCATATTTGTGCGAATTGACTTCTGGACTCTATTTTCTATTCCATTGATCTATATATCTATCCCCTCACCAATACCACATATTGCAATTTTATGGTAAGTTTTAAAATTTGGAAGCATGAATCCTACAATTATATTCTTCTTTTTCAAAATTGTTTTCGATTTCTAGCCCCTTTACTTTTCAATATAAATTTTAAAATCCATTCATTCATATATGTAAGTAATCCTGCTACAATTTTGATTAGACAAGTTTGGGGAGAATTGACAACTATACTGAGTCATTCTATTCATCAACATGTATGTTTTTCCATTTATTTAGATCTTCTATGTTTTCTTACATCAGTGGTTTATAATTTTCATCATAAAAATATTGCAACATTTTTGTTACTTACATGAAATATTTAAGTATTTTATTTTTTGAGAGCATCATTCTTTTTAAATTTCAGTTACGAATTGTCAATTGCTAGTATATAGAAATGCAATGGGGCTTTTGTGTGTTAACCTTATATCCTGCAACCTTGCTAAACTCACTTATTAGTTCCAAGAGTGTTTTCAAAATCCTGTGGGATTCTCTATGTGTATAATCCAGTCATCTGTGCATAGGGACAGTTTTATTTCCTTCTTTTCTATCTGTATGCTTTTATTTATTTCTCATGCATTATTGCACTGGCTAGAATTTCCAATATAATATTGAATAGGCATAGTGAGAGTGTATCTTCCTGCCTTGTTCCCAGACTTGGGGGAAAGCATCTAGTTATTCCCCAAATATGATATTAGCTATAATTTTTTAGTGGATGCCCTTTATCAGGTTAAGGAAGAGTCTTTCTATTATTGGTTTGCTGAGAGTTTTTATCATGAGGTGTTAAATTTGTCAAACTTTTTTTCCACATAAGTTGATATAATCATGTATTCTTTTTCTTTTTAGTCTGTTAATATGGTATATACATTGCTGATTTCCAAGTATTAAGTTAACTTTGCATTTCTATTTGGTTGTCATTTATTATTTTTTTTATGTATTATTGGATTCAATTTGCTAATATTGTGTTGAGGATTTTTGTATATATGTCCACAGATATTGGTCTGCAGTTTTCTTTCTTAATATTGTCTTTGTATGATTTTAATATCGAGTAATGCTGGCCTCAGAAAATAAGTTGGGAATTGCTCCCTCTTCTGTTTTTTTGGAAGAGATCATGTAAAATTGGTGATATGTCTTTCCGATGGACTGAATGTTTGTGTCCCCTAAAATTTATATGTTGAAACCTTAACCCCCAATGTGATGGTGTTAGAAAGTGGGGTATTTGGG
>NW_012149186.1:220097-270179 GCF_000956105.1 Propithecus coquereli
TATATATGATTTTTTATGATTTACTATATCTTTTTGTATATTGTCTTAGTGACTTCTCTGGGGATTGAAATACACATTCTTAACTTTTCACAGAATTAATATTTCACCACTTCAAAAGCAATATAAAAACCTTACCACCATACAGGTCTCATTAACTTCCCCCCTTATGTTGTAGTTGTCAAACGTATTACATCTATATACTTTGACAACCCCATCAGGCAACGTTTTAATTTTCGCTTTCAACTGCATACATGTTTTAAAGGTCTTAAGAGGAGAGGAATAGTCTATTATATTTACCCAGATATTTGTCAAGTCCACGGCTCTTCCTTGATCCCCAAAGCTCCAAGTTTCTCTTTAGTGGGGCTCCCCTTTCATCTGAAGAACTTCCTCTGGCATTTCTTTTATAGCACCTCAGCTAGTGGCAAAACCTTTTATTTTCATTCATTTGAGAATGTCTTTACTTTTCCTTCATTCCTAAAGGATACTTTCACTGTCTGGGTTGACGTTCTTTTCTTTCAGCACTTTAAAAATTATTTTTCCAGTATCCCCGGCCTCCATGGTTTCTGATAAGAAACCCGTAGCTGATGCTTTGCTGTTCTCCTGCAGGTGATGCATTATTCTTTTCTGGAAGGTTTCAAGTTTCCTCTTTAATTTTGAGTAATGGGGTCACGTGTCTGTGTATGAATTTATTTGAGTTCATTTGTCCTGTTTGGAGTTCGCTGAGCTCCTTGCAATTATAATTTTTATGTTTTTCACCAACTTTTGAAAATGTTCAGCTGTTTTTCCTTCAAATATTTTTCTGCACAACTTTTTCCACTCCTTCTGAGGCATAGATATAGATACGCACACACGTGCACACACAGATATGCTTCACTTAATGACAGGGTTACGTTCTGAGAAATGTGTTCACTAGGCAATTTTGTCGTTATGCAAACATCCTAGAGTGCTTACACAGACCTAGATGGGGTGGCCCACTACACACCTAGGCCGTATGGGACAGCCTATTGCTCCTGGGCTATAAGCTTGCACAGCATGTTACTGTGCTGAGTGCTGCAGGCAACTGTAACACATGGTTAGTATTTGTGTATCAAACATAGAAAAGGTACAGTAAAAATACAGTACTATAATCTTACAGGACCACCGTCATAGATGCAGTCCATTGTTGACCAAGATGTCATTATGCAGTGCATGACCATATATATTTTTTCCCTTAAAGCAGGCCTTTTTAAAAGGCCATCAAAATAAAGGCAGTTTAGGGCAAGTCCACAGTTCATAACAACTTTGTGAATCACTTTTCTTGAACTCCCTGCTCTCTGCAATCTCCCTGACATTTTGGCTCCCAGAAGTACCTCTGCCCTCCCCCTTTCCTTGGTCTCTGGACTGGAAGTGCAGGGATTTTGTTTTGTAGCTCTACTGCACACTTCTTGCCACGGTTCTGCCTCTAGGGCCAAGTGGCAGTAAGGTGGAGGAAACAAAGCAACCTGCAGGCTCTAGGGACCACAGTTTGGTCAGAGAAAATGGTTTCCCCCCTCAGCTGCTAGGCGTCTGCCTGGCTGACCCCAGGATGCAGGACTGCCCGGGCCGAGGCAGGAGAGGAGGGGGAACAAATAGAGCAAGATCCAGATCCCCTCACTCTCTCTGACCCTTAAAGCTCCCTTTCCTGCTCCTTGGGCCAAGACGAGAGGCTCTTGTTAGAAATCAGAAATCTCCCTGTCCCTACCTGGTTCAAAGTTTCGTGCTCAGGGCTGTCTTTGAGTCCAGGCCAAGGGATATAGCTGAGGGGAGGAGGGAAGATTCAGGAAACTTGCTGCCAGAGTGGTATCACGGTTATGGATTTCTTCTCCGAACTGCCTGATGCCATTTGTCTGCAGATCCTGGCTTGCTCCTCTACGTACCTGCCTAAGGTCTTTAGTTGCTTTCAGGGTGAGGCAGGACAGAGTGCGCTTACTCCATCTCAGCGGGAACTGGAATGCCAGCTTTCTTTTTTAAGTTGCTTTATCTTATCCGGATCCTCAGCGCTGAGTGATATAGAAACTTCCATACAGATGAACATAGTGCTGTCTTGGGTAACCAGCCATTTACACCTGAATGTGGTACGTTCACGATTTCTAAAGCATAGGGTCAGCTTACAAGGCCCGTGCAAAGAACATTGATGCTGCTGAGAGCTGAGAATTCTTTCACTGGTTTGCTATGGAGACCACCGTCCATCCCAGGAGGCTGGGACCCAGCAGGACTCGCATAGGCTGGGACCCTCTGACCTCTGCCTAAGGGTGGTGATGGTGGGTTTACAGTAAGCATGAGAAAGGCTGTTCTACACATCTCCCTTGCATACTGAGGATTCCTGGGTGAGGAAAACATGTGACGATAGCCCCAAACAGCTTGACTGCCGGACATTCCTGTGTTATATCAACCTGGATCCTAATAAAGGCCTGGATGATGGAGCACAGGAACTATAGAGCACCCTCCCGGTCTGCACCTGCGGGGAACGAGGCAGTACAAGCGTCTGTCTTCCTGCAGCATGCTTCTGCCTGCTTTGGGACTCTTGGTCCAAAAATAGAAAATCAGCAAGCAAGAGGCACTGAGTTGTTGGAAAATGGTTCCAGAACCAAAAAGAACAGGGGACACCCTGATGCTCTTGGGCCGAGCAACAGGCTTTTCTGCACTGCTCCTGGGGCTCTGTGGTTATAGTAGCCAAGGCCTGTCTAGTCCCTCTGGGTCTACAAGGTGAAAAGGGATATATAAGTCAGTCTTAATGCCCACCTATTCCCTCATTTCCAGGCATATGTTGTGCCTAAGAACTCAGCGGTCCCTCCCCAGGAACTTGTGTGATAACTCAAGGAGACACTAGATTTATGCTCGGGTCTGAGAAGTGGCAGATATCCTAGAACACGCATATGCGCACACACACACACAGACACACGCATGTGCAGCTCTGGCTGGGGGCACACGGCAAGTCCAGGACAGTGACGGAATTCACGAATGAGGGTGTGCACCACACAGCGAGACGGGTGTCAAGGTCCCTCAGGCTGACCCTGCTGCAATTTGCTGGGGATCCTTGGCTGGGTTACTTCTGCCAACGCCCTGATTCCTCCCCCTCACCCTCTTTCTCTCTTTTTAAACCCTTGGCGAGCAAAGCCTTTATGATGCAGGGGAAGTCCAGTCCTCTTACATCATCCCCTAACTAGGTGTTTTTTGTGTTCCTTCAGAGTCTATCTTCGAGCAGTTTCACGTGACTTTTTCCTCACACCAAGGTCTTTCACCATCCCATCAGAACAACATCCACAAGCATACTTCAAACACACTCCCCTACTAAAAGAACATGGCCAAGGGCGCGAAAGCCCCCAAGGGCAAGAAGATCACCTTCAACGTGGCCAAGAATTGCATCAAAATCACGTTCGATGGGAAAAAACGACTTGACTTGAGCAAGATGGGAATCACCACCTTCCCTAAGTGTATTCTGCGGCTCAATGATGTGGACGAGCTCGACCTCAGCCGGAACATGATCAGGAAGATCCCTGACTCCATCTCCAAGTTCCAGAACCTCCGGTGGCTGGACCTGCACAGCAACTACATCGACAAGCTGCCCGAGTCCATCGGCCAGATGACCAGCCTGCTCTTCCTCAACGTCAGCAACAACAAGCTGACCACCAACGGCCTGCCCGTGGAGCTGAACCAGCTCAAGAACATCCGCACGGTGAATCTGGGCTTGAACCACCTGGACAGCGTGCCCACCACGCTGGGTGCCCTGAAGGAGCTGCACGAGGTGGGGCTCAACGACAACCTGCTCAACAGCATCCCTGTGAGCATCTCCAAACTCCCCAAGCTGAAAAAGCTCAACACAAAGCGGAACCCCTTTCCAAAGCCAGACGAATCGAACACATTCATAGATTCCATCAAAAGGCTGGAGAACTTATATCTGGTGGAGGAGAAGGATCTGTGTCCGGCTTGCCTGAAAAAATGCCAATGTGCCCGGGACAAGCTGAATAAGATCAAGAACACGGCCTTGATGACACCGAGAAAGGCCATCTTTTCCAACCTGGTCTCACCCAACTTCATGGCCAAGGAATCCCAGGAAGAGTGGAGGTGACGCGGTCCCAACCCCGAGGCAGGAGGGGAAGGAGGAGGGAGGGAAGAGGGAAGGGGGCTGCACCCACAAGAGATTGAAGGCCCCCTTGTGACTGTGACAGCTCTTCCAGTCAAGCCCATAAAACACCTTTCCCTGCTTCCTCGGCTTGTGATTGTGTTGACTAAAGGGCCGTTGGTTCCTTGCCATTCCACACGTCTCTCTTCTCTGCATGCACACACCCACATACCCACACACACAGGACAGCAACCCAGGAAAGGGCCGTCCATCTCACTTGTGCTCCAGAACTCTCCTGCCTGCGCCTGTGACCTGCGCAGCCAGTGCTGCCACACACTCTTACTCTCACCACCCTGGTATTTCAGAACCCACTGCCAGCTCCCAGAGGTGGAGCTTGCTCCGTGGGATGTTCTGGGTCTGGGCTTCAGAGGTCAGACATCTCAGAGTATGGCTGTAGCAGAGCAGGTGGGCACTTGGTCTCAGGTAGGGGATGGAGCTGAGCCACAGAAATGGGAAGGTGTCATCATTAAGTATTGGCAGATAGCTTTTGGGGTCCAAAGCAGTACTATCTTTTTCTCTTAACTGTGCTTACATAATTTGCTCTAGGAGCTTCTAGACTAAACCTCCAGGCCCTTGACTGGCTGTGAATGAATGAGGTTGCACTCCATCCTACTATATCCAGTGCTTTTCCATTCCCTCGTGGGAGTAAGGAAAGAATGGGGGCAGGTATGGGTTGATGCATCCGATAAATAAATACCTTGCTGGGCACCGTGCTAGGTGCAGGGACCGTGTCCAGCTGGGGAGAGCTTGGCTTGCCTTGTGCAAGGTGGAGGAGAAACTGGCTAAAAGAAGGTGCAGAACATCATCTGAGGAACTTAGGAGATCAGGGTTGCATGATTTGCAGGGCTGGCCTGGCTTAGAGAAAAGCCAAAGACTCTGGATTTGGACAGATCTAGGTCTGTGGCAGCTCTGCTTCTGACTTGCCATGTCCTTGGGCACCTAACTTAGCTTTGGTTCCCTCGTCTGTAAAGTGGGAATAACACCATCTCTAACTCCAAGGGTTGTCACGCGTCTTAAACAGGTAACAGATAGAGTACGTACTTAACAGAAGTCAGCGTTCCCCAGGAACGAGAGCTTGGAGCATTTCCAAACTGAAACACGACTCTGGACAGTGTCGCCACTCACACTAGATTTTTTTGGTAGAAATGACTGCAGTAGAGTCAATTCTCAGAATAACTGGCTTCACTGTGTATCATTCGCTCATACCTTCATACTGTTCGAAATTAAAGACTCAAGGAAGATACCTTGAGGGAGGCTTTCTTCCCCAAGACTCCCTGTGTCGGTGGCAGGTTTGCTGCAGCGGTCACTGGGCAGCACTGGGAGCGGCCACCCGTTCAGCGGGCTTAGCTCACGCCACAAGCCATGCAGACAGCACGCGGCGTCTTCGCTCCCCACTGCTTATGTCCGTTTGTAGCGCTTAGCTGCGACAACCTTACCCTCCTCCTAAAATCTTGGGAGATCTAGATTCAAAATTTTCATTTTGGTTTTTCCTTTATGAATTATTTTCCATTATAAAAGTAACAGAACCACAACATGGTATTAAATATAGCAGTTTAAAGTATCCATCATTCTACGGTGTAAGCCAACTATAATACTGGCAGATTTCCTTACTAGATATTTTTCTGTATATATTTTTATATGTAGTTAAAATTATAGCATCCATGTCATTTCTATCCCACTTTGAAAGCCTTATTTTTACATGGTCTTAATAACCATGTAAAACATCTTAAAACATCTGCAGGACAGTTATTCTTATGAATATATCTAAGTATAAGTCACAGTTGAGCCTTTATGTTATTTCTAATTTTTTCACTTATGGAAATAGTTTTGTGACGAAAGCCTATATGACTAAAATGTTTGAAAATATTTTGGATTATATCCTTGACATAGCTTCATTATTAGAAATATTGTGTTAAAGGGTGTGTTTTTGCAAATAATTTTTGATACATGCCATCAAGGAGCTCCTATGAGGTTTACACATATTTATGTGTCTACCAAGTAACAAGTTAGAGGACCCATCTCCCTGTATCCCTGCTAACATCGAGCACCGTCCTTTACATTTTTCTCTTCATTGAATGTCTGAAATGATTTATTACAAGCCCTTCTGAAGATGAGGGAGCAATTGTGTCTGAGATGCGCATGACAAGATGCCACATCTCAGACCACTCCTAGTCTGTCGGGGTCTTGGGCATGTCCATAAAGGAGCCCACCTGCTCACTTTATCCCTGACCCAAGAGGTATGGAATCCATGTGGGGACATATGATCAAGACAGAGAGTGGTGACTAGTTACTTGGATACGGCCCATTTCAATCTACCCCCTTGAGAGACACTTTTTCTTTAGAATCAGTATTCTCCCCTTACGTATTCAAAAGGACGGGCCATGAAGAGAAGCTAAAAAAGCACTGTGGTCACAGATGACCCTGTGCCCCAGGAAGGCTCTTGGGCTGCAGCACGGGTCTGCCCCCAGCACCCTACCCTGCCTCCTCCCCTCGCTGGGGTCATCCTGAACATCCCGCTCCTGGGCTTGCTGCCCAGTGCTTGCTTCTGTACACGATGACATCTGTTTATTATGCTTTCCCTCTATGCCCATGTCTCAGGAAGGGGTTTTAAGTGCGTTTAACTTCACCAGGATTGAGAATAAATAGGAGGTGGGCCCAATTTTCCCCAGAATGCACTCAAGTTAGATACGTCTTTAGCCGGGAAACGCTGGCAAGTGGCACATAGCAGAGACTGGAGATGAGACCAGTTAGGAGGCATCTTCCAGGTTTTATTTCTTTCTCTGTCAAGTCTTCCTTGATGTTGATGTTCCTTCATGCTCTAAGATACCTCAGTCACCTTTACTTTCTGGAAATTTTGTTAAGCCTAAAAATACTTCATAGGAAAGCCACAAGTTTTCTCTTTCTTCAAATAGAACAAAATCCCTATTCACACTAACCTAAGCATCACCATTTCTGAAAGCCAGGTGTGACCTTGGTCACCTGTTGTGTTTGGCCTCTGTGGCCTGGAGCAATTTTATTAAAAATTTATTTAGGGAAATATACTAAAAAATATGATAGCTAAATCAAAGTTGAATTTTAACCAATTGTTCAGTAATGCATAGGTAGGCAGGAAAAAAATAAAACAGAGAAATGAACATCAGGGAAAAAATGGAAAACAAAAAATAAAATTATGTTCTAATATTTTGATAATTACAATAAATGTAAATGGTCTATTTTACTTGTAATGGCCCCAAACTGGAAACAATCAAATGTCCCTCAATGCACAAAGGGTTAAACAAATTCTGGTATATCCACACCAGGGAATAATACTCAGCAATAACAAGGAACATACTATTGATACATGCAACAACTTGGAAGGATCTCAACGGCATTATTCTGAGTAAGAAAAGGGCCAATCTTCAAAGTTCATGTACTGTATGATTCCATTTATAGAACATTCTCTAAATGACAAAATAATAGAGATAAAAAACAGATCAGTGGTTGCCAGGAGTTAAGGATGGTGGGAGGAGGAAGGGGTGGGCATGACCATAAAGTGTTAGCACAAGAGATATCTTTGTGGTGATAAAATAATTGTGTCTGTTGATTGTGGTGGTGGTTACCTGAACCTACACACATGATAAAATGACAATGAACTATGCATAGGCATGTACCAGTGTTAACATCCTAGTTTTGAAATTGTACTAGAGTTATATAAAATGTAGCCATTGGAGGGGAAGAACTAAAGGAAAAGTACATGGGACCTCTGTGTATTGTGTTTGCAGCTTCCTGTGAATCTATATTTTAAAACAATTTTTTTTAACAACTGATCTTACAGCCCAGATGCAGCAATAAACAGATCCTTGTACATCTGTCCTGTGCTAATTTATGAGGCACTATGGCAAGCTTAAAGTAAGTCTACAACACACCCAGTCAGCCAAGAGCTGCAATTCCTCAACCATCTGGCAGAGTTAAGGCATTTTAGGCACCTTAACCTCGGCTCACCCAACTAGTCTAAAATTACCCATTGTTGATCTTTTCTTTGCAGATTACTGGGAAAGATGTTAAAATAAAAAAAAAAAAAGTGCATGGCTTCTCTATGTGCCAGGCTTTCTGGAGGTTGCTGGGCACAGGAAGCAGCTGGGGTGGGGAAACCTTGAACCAGTGGGTTGCTCTTCACCACTCCTGGGCTTTCGCACACCTGCCCCCAGCCCTGGTGGTGCGGGAGTGCGGAGGCTGTGGACGCAACACGGCTGGGTAGAGCTGGAAGGAAAAGGGGCAGGCTTGCTGCAGAGAGCAGGCCTTGAGTCAGGCCTTTGCCCAGGAAGGGGTCTGAGGTCATGGCTGAGGATAGGGCTGAGACAAGACACAAACCTGGTGCAGCAAGAATAATATGGGATGGGGCCAGAGCCAAGGTCTGAGCACAACCCAAGCAGAATCACCGGGGGTCTGATGCCCATTAGACCGTTGGGCTAACTGGGTAAAAAGCTCCTAAATGCTGGGGCACTGGCTGTCACTCTCATTTTGAGTTTGTGGCCAGGTTTGGTTCACCTTTGGTTCCAGCAACTGTGCCTTAGCCCCAGGGTATGAGTTGTTTGGTACCCACAACTGTTCTCCCAGGGCTGCACTTGACCAAGAAACCCACGGACCATGCTTCTCCACTCAGTGGAGAAGCTGACACCACCTTTATCAAAGTTTCAGTGTACCTTACTGATCTGTAGCCAATGGCACTGATCTCCTGGGAGTATGATTGAAAAAGGAGAAATGAGGAGAAGGCGAACTTGAGCTTTGGCCTCCCTGCTGCTAACGGTGGTGCCTCTGGGGACGCGACTGATAACAGTAGAAAATCATATTCTTATGGGAATTGCATAACGTCTTATGGCTGGTTTTCTAAATTCTTTGTCTTTCATTATTTTTCTCAAAGATAATATGTAAAGGAAAAAATAAACTGAAAACACTCAACTGTAGAACTTGCACCATCCAAAATGAATTTCATTCTACACAGCATACTTAAAGAAGTTATACAACTGAGAGAAGATTTCAGGAATTATGAACATCCAGGTCCAATCAGGCCCCAAATATAAGCACTACCTCACACCCAACTGCTTTCTCCAGCCAAGGGACACTTTTGCCTCAATGCCAAGACCAGTCAGCATTTCAGACTTTGTTAGAAACCGCGGCTACGGAAAGATTCCTCCAGTCCATTCAAAGATGTGTGCTGAGTGCAGCAGAGATTTGAGAGAGGGAGAGCCAGGCAGGCATCCTAGCCTTGTATTTCTGTGAGTCCCCATTCTTGCAGAGAGCTAATCTTGGAAGTTATATTCTGCAGCACTCTTTTTTGCATATTTTGTAAAAAGGGAAGTGCTGTCTTTGGTACCCACTATGCTTTACACAAGGACAAATTTGATATTCAGTGACAAGAGAAAGTATGTTCCAGAAAAAACTTTGCAAAAATATGATTTTTGTTATCTGTCACTGGAAAATGACATAACCCAACATGATTGTTTTGTTTCGTTTTTCTTAGTTTCAGGATGATTAGAGTAACTAGATCACTCCAGGTGATCACGTCTATTGTTTTTCTCCTTTAAAACAGGGTTGGGGTAATAGTTAAAGGATTGTTATACCATGTGTTTAATTTTGAAGCTGTTTCCAGCCCTTTCTGGAAGGGCACAAGCACATTTAAGTGGAAGGATGTGTGTTTACTCACATATGCATTCTCCTTTCCTTGCAACTTCTGCCATGTTTCTCCTCTTCTGACTGGTCCCCTTTATGCTGCAACAGAGCCTGCCTGTGTCCAACACCTTGGAGTGGCTTGTCCAAGGGCTCTAGCTGGCTTTGCATTAGAGGGCCCTGTAGGCTTGCAGAGCCTTACACCCTGCAGAAGTCGGATCACGCTGTCTTCAGAATGGTCTAGTCCTGTAGCATGGGGTCTAGTCCCACAGATGAGCTGTGGGTCCCAGATTCATCCAGACTTTGCAAGTATTTTCCACTTAGGATCCAGGCCCAGAGAGCCTCCTTAGTATGTAGTTGCAGAGGCAATGTTCGTCACTGAAAGTCAGGAAAACTCTGGTACCGAAAGCTCCAGTTTCCTGTACGTGGGGGATGGCGTCCAAAGGGGCCAAATGAGACATCATTTGGAGAGGGAGGCCGAAGATATGAAAACCTACGGCATAAGCCAAGCATTATGGGCCAGTGAAAACCCTCAGAACTGCACACACCTCCTTTAGAGATGAGAAGTTCATGCTCACTACAGTAACTAACAAGCAGCCAGGTGTTTTTCAAGACTCATTCTATGGACCAGGCGTTGCCCCTGGCAACCTAAATGGAAAATCATCAGGTTCATTCCAGGCACATAACAATGGCCAGCCAAGGGCCACCTCTGCCTTCCCACCCCAGCGCTCCTGAAGCCACACTCAGGCTGGTGAGAAGAGGGCTGGAAAGGGGACATACAGAAGAGCTGAGAACAGGGACAACTGCCTGTTTTTAATCAGTTGTTCCATTAACATTCCAAACACACAGCAGGTAACTTTGAAACTAGGCAAAGGGATTACAGATTACAGGGCAACTACCATGGGTCCAGGTCAGTGCAGTCAGCCTGACCCCAAGGCCCACGGCTCTTTATTTAGCACAGTCTCACCACGTGCCCTTGCTGCTGCTCAGGTGGCCTCCGAGCCTAGTCCCTGCACTCTGCCGGGGCATCCTCATTTTGTTGAGACTCTCAGAGGAATGCTGAGATGGGCATTTCTCTGGAGCACAATGTACTGTTCCCAGTTGACCCCGGAAGCTTCCCCAAGAGTCTTCACTCTTGGAGCTGTGCTGAGACTGTGCCTGGCAGGGCATCGAAAGGCCATGGAAGACCCTGCTCCAGTGGGCACAGGTGGCCACGGTGGCGAAAGTCACCACAGTGGAAATAAAATCAGTGTGGCGCTCAGCTGTCCCCCCCACACAAGGTGGTGTAAGGCAGGTGTCAGGGCCATCACCAAGCTATGGATGAGTGAAGAGTAATTTCCAAACATCCGACTCATACCCAGAGAATCATCTTCCTACCACCTGGCAATCCTTTCTGTAGGGACCCCCAGCTTAGTGGCCACAGCCAGGCTTCAGGTCCTTTTCTACGTTTTTCCCTCTGCCCTCCTCTGTCTGCCTCCTCTCTATTTGGAGTAGAAACATAGAAACTTCCCCCTGTGGACAAAGGTATGTGTTGTTGGGTCAAAGCACCCCAAAGACTCTGAGGGTGACAGATTAGGAATGGACCGAGTGCCGCTCACAGTCACAGGGGCAGCTACGCAATTGCTGAGTGATGTCACATAATATATTCATAGGAGGGGGAGCTGCAGAGACAAATGGGGCTGAAATGTTTCAGGGAGAGAGAAAACCATGTGCAGCCAGCGGGTGCCAGGTTCCTTGCAGTTCTGTGCACACAGCAGTGGATGGCCATCTGCTGTGGTTCACGCCTCAGTATTCACCCCCTTGTGATAACAGAACCTCGATTCTCTAGGGAACTATGCTCCCTTCGGTTTGGTTCATGTTGCCAAGTGGGACCGACCTCGCCCCTAGAAACTGGGTGAGCATATCACCCCAATCTGGCTAGTGAAAACATTTGATTGGTTCTGGGGTGGGCATGCAACCCAACTTGGGAGAATGACATTCAGTTTGGGGATTTTTGCTGAAATTACTGGGATGGAGCATGTGTGATGTGTGGTGGAATTCCTATATGATGGATGTCAGTCTGGAGCTGTTGGGGCTTCCACGCTGCTATGCTGCGAAAGCCTGCCAAGAGTGGAGCCAGTCCAGGGAAAGCCTCTCCCAGGGACGGAGGGCCACAGCTCCCTGCAGACTCACTCGAGCCTAGAGATCCGGCCATGTCTGCAGCCAGACCATTTTTGGCCTTCGGATGAGGTCAGGTGATAAATCCTCTCTTTTGCTTCAGTTACTTTGAGATAGCTTTCTCCCACTCATACCAAAACAGTGCTGAGAAATCCAAGTGTGAACCAGAAGCTTATATAAAACAAGCAAGCTGAGATCACCAAGCCAGTGCTCAGCACATGTGCATGGTCAGGGCTGTGTCGTTGCTGCACTGGTGAACTACGTCCACTGCGGCGGGTAAAGAGCCGCCACCCACCTCTGGCGACCCACTGCTGCCCAGACCTTCTGGACCACGCCCTGACACGCCTCGCACTTCCCCACAATCTGTCAACTAAAGGGTAAATGTGTGGCACAATAGGCAGCCACTGCAATTGATCCACCGAAGGCCATGAGTGGCTCCCATGTTGCCAAGTTCAGTGGTCATTTTTCAGTTCTTACCCTTCTTGGCCTATCAACACATTTGACCATTCCTACCGTGACACACTCTACCTGGCTTCTAGGACGTCTCCCACACCTGAGGTTTCTGCTACCTTTCTGGCTACTCCTTCCCCATCTCTTTTGCTGGCCCTGTCCACGTCTTTACCCTCTAAAGGTTGCTGTGCCCAGGGCACAGTCCTCGGACCTCTTTTCCATGTGCAAACATTCTCTTGAAGATCTTGTCCACTCTCATGGCTTTAAACACCATTCCAAATGTACATCTCACCCGGACCTCTCCCTTCAACTCCAAATTCATAGATCCAATGGCCTCCACGACGCCACTGCCTGGATGTGTGACAGGTATCTCGGAGTTCACATGGCCACACCTGAGCTCCTGGAGTCCACCCCAGTCCACAATGGCTCTTCCCCGTGGTCATCCCCATTTCATTTCTCAATTGCTCAAGCCTAAATCCTCAGTCTTAAGTCCTCTCTCTTACACACAAACCCCACGCTTAATTTGTCATCCGATACCATCAGATGTACCTTCAAAACACATCCTTAATCTGTCCACATCATGCCGTCTTTGCTGCCATCTCCCTCGATTGCTGCAGTAGCCTCCCAACCAGACTCCAGCTTCTGCCTCTGACCACTACGGTTCGTCCTTGGCACAGCAGCCAGAGTGATTCTTTTCGATATAAGTCAGGTCATCCCATTCCTCTGCCCCAAACCTTCCAAGCCTTCCCATTTATTCAGAGTGAGGCCAACACCATAGCCACGAGCCCCCAAGGCTTGCACCAACCAGTCCCTGTGGGCTCTCTCATTCTGCTCCCACTAACTCCCTGCACCCCAACCTGCTCACCCCAGCTGCACCTCGCTCCTCCCTCGGCCTGACACGCTCTTCCCCCAGTTAGCTTCACAATGTGTTTCCCCAATTCGCTCAAGTCTTAATTCAAACACCATTTTCTTGCCTGGCCATCTAAGATTTCAGTGCCCATGTCTATCTGCTTGGTTCTTACACTCACACTTACCACCATCTAACATACTGCCAAGTTCTCTCATCTGATTTATGGCTGTCCTCCTCACAAGAATATAAACTCAGTAAGCACAGGGAATATTTGGGCTATTTCCCTTGTTGCTCTGTCAAGCAGCAAACACCACACCTCACAAGCTATTGATAAATAATTTTGGATGAATATTCCATAAATATTTTGCATATCATTCCTGAGGACACCCGTCCTGACCTGTCCCCACATACTCCTAAAGAAAAGCAGCAACCACGTCCTTCTTCCTATCCTCATTCCTAATTGAAGTAAAAACACCTACTGGTTCCGGTAACGGGGTCCTGGGTAGGGGCTGTAAGCATTTCATTCATTGGGAAAGATGTCCCATGTCATAGACTCATATATTAACATCCAATTCACTCACCATCCTATATTAATGCAGCTTCTAAGCATTCAGAGACTCCCATTATAGGAGGCACAGGCCTGGGGTTGCTCACATACCTATGCCTGAGGGCCTGACCCCAACGCTGACCCTGTCTTGATACCTCTCCGGGCAACCTGCCCAATCTGAAAAAGCCACAGAGCATGTGGGGCTTCAAGTCTATGCATAGAGGTTGACCTGGCACGAGGACTTTCAGGAGTAGGAAGAAGGACGTACAGGGACAAGAGAGAAAAATCGACGGGAGGGAGATTGTTGTGCTTTCTGCATGACTTCTTTGAAGAAGGACAAGGCAGATGAAGGAAATCGAAGTGAGGCCAGCACCATGCCCAGAGAGCACGCTGCCCTGCCGTTACCTTGGACTGAGGGGGTCCTCTGTGACGCCTTTCCCCTTCAGGCTGGGCTGGAAAGAGCAGAAGCTAAACAAAAAGGGAAGGGATAATTCTATCAGCAGAGCCGAGACCCGTCTACCTCCAGCAGAAACGTTTCTAAAGCCAGGCCAGAGCTGGCTCCATTCTCGGCCCTCTCTTGCCCCATCCCACCCCTGGGTTGTGAATGCCAGACCTGGGCATACCTCTGAGGTGCTCCTTAGCACCCTCTGGCACTGGACTTTCTAGCCTTAATAATAATGACACAATAAAACAGCAGTCACTTAGGCAATGTGTTTGCAGTACCTCCTCAGGGCCAGGTGTTTGACAACATTGCCAATTTCAACAACCTCTGCTGTGAGTCCCAGTGTGTCACCCTGGCGACAAATGCCATTTTACTGTAAGCCTCCTTGAGCAGGCTGAGGTGCCGTCTTGGAGTGTTTGCATTAGGCCACAGTCACAGCCCGAGCTGTGGATCTATGAGACTTCCAGGTCAACTGGGAAAAATTTTTGTGTAATACACAGGAACCGTGGGGGGAAATGAATCAAGTTTGGCATTGCATGTCTGCTTGAAGACGATTTTAGGAGAGAATCTAACAGTGGCCCTTGGAAGAACCTCACAGAAAGGCTCACGTGAATCAAAGAAGGTACACCCAGAGCTGGCACACGCAGCCCCTCTGCAGGAGTTGTTTTGCTCTGCTCTGGCCCTGCCTTTGGCTGCAGCAGCTGGCCCTGGTGCCAGTTACCGGCCAGGGCCACCAGGAAGGCAAGCTATCGATAATAATTTTGAATAAATTGGTGGCACCTTCCATACTCATTATAAATATTTTGCATATCATTCCTGGGGACACCCCTCCTGCCCTGTCCCCACATACTCCTAAAGAAAAACAGCAACCATGTCCTTCTTCCTATTCTCATTCCTAATTTAAATAAAAACACCTACTGATCCTATACTGGCCTTTCAGAGGACTGGAATCTCTAAGCACAAAATAAGGCTTCTTGGCCGGGGGGTCAAATCTCATCCCAGAACTCCCAGCTCAACGAGGAGCAGAACATACCCACTCCCTCTGCTCACAGCCTCTGTGTGCTCTGCTCACGTACGGACTTCCTGTCCTGTCTAGATTCTCTACAAATCAATGTTTATGCCTTTAATGTTAATAAAAATAAATAACCATGATATCAAGAACTTATATACTGGCTCAGATTTCTTAGATTGACTAATCCATTTGGAGAAAGAAGTTAAGGAAAACAGCAGGCTTCTCCCTTTAAGAAAAAAGATGTTCAAGGCGCATGTGGGAGATCAGTTGTTTGGAACTCTTTCCAGTGAAATACAAAATTGGAGCAACTAAAATTGGCAGCTGGGATGAAACAAACAAAAAAGATTAAGCCAAAAAAATTACTTGGAAAATTAGAATATAAAGCCAGAAAATTCTGGAAGGCCCACTGAATGGCCAGTTTCTTAACTATGTTGCATCTGCATGATTTTGTTCTCCTGTCAATGATTACTCTTCTAAACCACTTCAGTCCATGAACACAGAGCTTGTGTCCCAGGATGGAGAGAAGAAACTTCTCTATCTTTTCTCTGTACTCTGTCCCATGATTCAACAGCTCTGTGGGCCAGGAAGTTCTTACCTGTGCCTAGCCTAAATCCTGCCCACTGTGGGTTGGGAACAGTTTTCCTGAGAACAGAACTGAGCACTCTCTGTTCCTTAGCTTTTGGGTCAGGATCAGTTTTCCCAGAAGGATGATACTCGCACCCTTACCTTTTGAAGGCCTTATTCCGATCGCCGTTGTAGAAGACAAGAAACTTGGAATATCCATTTTGGAAGAAGATCTCCAGGGCAATGTCCTGTGAAGAGAAACCCCTTTTTACTGCTCCTGATGTTTCCTGGAATGGAGACGCCCCCAGGGTGACAGAGCTTCTGGCAGTGGGTCATTGGGTCTCGTGTCAAGCAGTCCTTCCTGGTTAGTCCTAACAACCTCCTCTGGATGTGAAGACTTTGGTGACGGGGTGGGGGGCGTGTCTGCAGAATGAGAGGTGGGGCAGGGGGCCTGACCTCAGCTCCGAGCTCCTTTGGCTGAAGCAGGAAGACCCACTTGCATGACCAGTGAGGAGAAGATGGAGACACTTTTACCTCCGGGTCATGGGTTTGGTTTCCTGAGCCAGGGGCCACCTTACCAGGGTACTAGGGAAGCTGGCTGGGGAGGTGCAGCTCTCAAACTCGGTGGCATCGTGCACTGATCTGTAGACGAAGAGGCACAGCATGCTCTGCCTGGTCCATTTTGCTGAGCCACCTTAATGTGGCCACACTGACATGGCAATGTTGTAATCAGGGGTGTCTTGTTACTGCCTAAATAAAATCCTCAAGATTTTCTTTCCTTTTCCTTTCTTTCCCTCCCCCTTTCTCTCCTCCTTCCCTTTCTCCCTCCCTTCTATTCCAAGCTATGTAAATAACAGACTTAGAATAGGGGTAGTGTTAGTCTCCGTATGGGATAAATGTCAGGGATAAGATGGGGCCGGGGGAGAGAATTCCTAGGGTTGGAGAGAGGGCCGAGGAGGGGTGAGGTCTGTACGTGGAGAGACAGATGGAGTGAGTGAGGGTCAGACGCAGAGATGGGCTCTGCACCCAATGACAGAGCCCCGCCCTGTGTCTACCTGGCTGGAGTGAGTTCTCAAAGTCCATTTCATTAAGGCTCTCGAGCAGAGGGAAAGTATTTGCAATGATATTGTAAACCCCTCTTCTCTGCTAGTGGATGTAAATAAGAGTCTCATATTTTTTTCTACAGATAAAATGTAAATAATGTGCAAAACATAAAGTGAATGTGGAATTTGTGGAGGATACAGCTTGCCCTGGCCACCTTGGGTGCCAGGCTTTGACTTTCTTCTGGAAGACTCCAAGGCTGCAAAGAGTGGACTTGCTTGCGAAGCTCCCCCATGCCAACCCTGACCCGCTTGGCGGTGCATGCACACGCGTGCACGCATGCACTCACACACACACGCACACACACTCGCACTTCTGGCTTCCACCACTTTAGGCGAACCAACCATCTGGAAACAATCACTGTGTACTGGGGAAAAATAAACTCCTTGCTGCTAGATATCTGCCACTATATATCACCTGCAAGATAGATGTAAGCACAAAACATAATGAGTACCTACGATGTGACCCCAAGTATGCTCAGTGCTACGTGTGCGATGGTGGGAAGACACGCGTGGCCTCTGTTCACTGGGGCAGGGATGCTGGAGAGGTGCCCAGATGAGCCCAGTGTGGGGTACTGCCCAGAGCCATCAGGGCGGGGCTGCTTCCCCAGCCCCTTCCAGCTCGCACTCCTCTCAAAGGAGCTCAGGAGGGTCACACAAAATAAGAGCCAACGCTGTGCGGGCAAAGCAGCGGCGAGGGAGGAGGAGGGCTCATCAGAGGCCTCGACTGAGCCGCTGGCTGGATCCTCGTCGCTCCCCTATAAGGCCCCCTGAGCTTCGGTTTCGGAGAATAATCATGAGGCCTCTGCCAGAGCTGCGGAAGCAGGGGTGGTTCACCTGATGAATCAAAGATCTACCCACAGAAAATGCAAATGCTGCCCTGCTGGCCTCTGAAACTAAGGGACCCTGCCCCTCAACGTGGTCCTCAGCCCTTCTCTGCCCCCTGCCGTGGAGGCCTTGCGGGTGGGATGTGCTTTGCTAGCGCTGAGGCTGAGCTACTGGACGTAAGACGTTTTTAGGTCACTGGGGGTCCCTGAGTCTGTCCTCCTCCCTTTGCCACTGAGGAGATGCTTCTAGAAGGAGTGATCTGGATGCGAGGAGGGATGAGAAGCGGGAGGTTGTGACCAGCTCCTGGCTGAGCTCTTCCTGGGAAAGGAGCCTCCATCCCTGCTGAGTGCCTGGTGCGCCCCTGAAGGCAGTGGGTAGGGCTCTGGGGGACCCAGGTCGAGGGGCTGTTGGGAGGTCCTTAAGCAGCTCTGCCCTGGAAACCGGCAGGATCTTGGAGACGGAGGAGCCCGTGGGGAGGCGGCTCGGTGGAGGGGCCCAGCACAGAGGTCACAGCAGAGCAGAGGCACTCAGCTCTCATCACCTGCTCCACCACCAGGCAATGCAGCTGCCGGCTCTGCACTCCTTAATTTCCAAGGCAGCTCTGGGGCCAAGGGCAGAACAAAGCAAAGTGCTGGGGTGCTTGACAACACAGGGAGAGAGAGGCCCAGCAGCCAGGCGCAGGGACTAGAGAGAGGGGAGCAGAAGCCAGAACTCCCAGAAGAGACCAGGACCAGCAAAAGCCCAGGGAATTCACAGGTGTGCTCCTGAGGGCCCTGTGCTGTGCACAGGTGCAAAGAGGGGTCACAGAGGTGTGTCCCTTGATGGCACTTGGACCACCTGTCCCACAAAGACGTGAAGCTCCCTCCTGCCCCTCCTGACGTGTCTGTGCCCAGTGGGCATACCTGCAGGAGGAAGCGGGCCTGCCGGAGCTCCCTCATGTCACCGTAGCTGTGGCGCTGGCACGAGTAATGGTCAGAGGACCTGTCTTTGCTGCACATGTTGAAAATGAATGGATCGCTGATGCTGAAAAGGAAACGACATGCAGGAAACCTGTTGGACATCTGTGGGAGAGGGTGGCTGGAAGGCTTCCTCTTCCTGCCCTCTGCCCGCCACACCCAAATTTCTAGGGACAATCAAAAGGGTGCTGTGGTCACTGGCGGCTAGTGTGCCCGCACCCACCCATCTGACAAACCCTTTCTGAACGCTTGCCCGTGTTAGCTCTGGCACGAGGGCCACTGACACATGGGGAGCTGCCCTGCCCTCGAGAAGTAGGGTGGGGTGTCAGCCTCACCAGGCAAGGGCACAGCAAGGTGATGGCATAGTTTCTGGACAACATTGACAAGGGTTCCGGGGGTCTGGGTGGGATGAGAAGGCTCCTGGTTATCGAGGGTGGGAGCCGGCAGGGAAGGCTTTGAGGACCTCGTGCACGATGGCAAAGCACCGCCAGAGGGCCTGGGGAGGGTTCCTGTGCCCCTCCCTGGGAGGAAGGTGAGGATGGCTGGCTCCTCAGCGTCCAGCTGGCCCTATGCCCTCAAGCCCCAGGACGCCTGCCTTGCCACATGCCTTAGTCTCTGCCCAGGTGGTCTGTTTCATACTGACCTCTCTCCCTGGCAGGGTGGAGAGGCTGGCTGAGATCACTGAGTCAGGCGTGGCCTGCAACTGCCACTGGTGTGACTCAGACCTCTCCTCTTATGACTGAGGAGTCCAGAGTGCTCAGCAGGGAGGGTGGGGGGTAGGAGCTCAAAAGTTCCAGGGAAGCCAAATGACCACAGAGATTGAGTGCAAACCAGAGCTCGAGGGTCAGACACCACGGCGAGGAGGCGTGAAGGGAGCAGAGAAGAGCACGGAGACCACCGAGGAGCCTGCAGAGCCAGGGAGCCCATCTGTGCGACACTTGGGTCCTGAGAGACTGCCCAGGCCGGCCTGGCCCCTGGGTACCTTTGGGATAATGTCTCCTTTTCAGAGGTGAGTGAAGGTGTGTTGCAGAGGTTGCAGGTGCTGTTCTGGTGTGAAACCCCGGAGCTCTTCAGGACCCTGGACCCACTTCCCCCACATCTTTGGCAGCCCTGAGAGCTTTCTAGATGGACTTCCCTGAGCTGCTGGGGTACATCCAGCCCAGGACAAAGAGGTCCACTGAATTCTGAAGAGATTGCTTAACCACACAACAGAAACAACTGTCCGAAAGCCAGGGCTCACTTGGTTTGCAAGATCCAGGTTTGAGTGAAAGGAAGTATAGGGATGTGTCTTATCAGTCCCAAGCCAGGCCTTGAGTGCAAGAAGCAAGCCCGGAGGACCGGCCACAGCTGCTCAAAGGTAGTGTGGGGCCCCGCCCGTGGCATGAGGCGTGGAGGCGCCTGCAGGAGGCAAGCATGGTCCCGAGATGAGACCTCTGACAGCCATGGTGGGTGTCTCCGGAGGCTTTCCCTGGAAGATCTCAGAACAACCCCTCCTCCTTGGGAAGGAGAGGTGAGGAGGGGGAAAGGGGAATCCACGAACTTGTCCAAATATTTATTCCTAGGGAGAACAATTTGTACATTGGAAGTGACCGAGATACCACGAGGTAACCAGGTGAAGCTTTTCACTGTCCATACAAATGGGGCTTGAGAAATGAAGATGATTTCAGTGACAGACAATTGAATTTCTGAACATTTGGGTCGTGCAGTCATTTTAAATTGTGTGTGCAACCAAGACAGTTCTGATAAAATGCCAGGACTCGAGAAATGAAGGGCCTCCCATGCCCCCAAGAAGCCTGAGTGCTGACCAGCAGCCCAGAGAGCCAAGAGCCAGAAGGGCCCCTGTCCCAAGGTGGTCCCGCCAGCCCCAGTCCAAGGTGGCTGAGACTGGGTGAGGAGATTGGTTCAGCCCCCAGTCCCAGCTCCCAGTGCGGTCCCTACAACCCAGCCTACAGTGCAGGCCATGGGGCCTCTGTACCATACTTTGAGGGAAGCCAAAAAGAGGCTGGGCTGTCAGACAGGCCTGGCGGGAATCCTCTAGTCTGTGATCAGTGGTGGTCCGGCATCTGCCGCACTAACAGCTTGGACTTGTGCCCCCAGTGGGTGCTCCCTGCTGGGCAGCTGGGGAGCCTGTCCATGTGGGACACAGCACGAGCCCTTTGCTCAGCCCCTACACAGCCGGACTCCAAAGTCTCAGTCTATGCCTCTTCTCAGGACAACCGTCCTGGGCCCTCTGCTCTGAGCCATGTCCCTGTAGGATGGATCAAACACAAAATGCAGCTTTGGTTCTGGATGCTTCTGCCAGGATGCTTTAATTCAAACCTGCTGCTGGCTAAGGCCCTTTGTCTATTACTAACGCTTCTAACTGTGTCTAAGCTGAGCTTCCGCTAAACTTCTCTGACTTTCAGTGAGGCCATAGTGGTAGTTCTCCTTCCCACCGTTGGCTTAGGTCAAGCAGCATCCCCAGGTCGAGGTCTGGTAGGAGGGACACAAGGACTCCTCTGTGCTCCATAGCCCATGGGAACCATATGGGAACCACAGCAAATACCTTCCGCACCTGAGCTGCACATCTCCCTTCCCTGCAGACCACGCAAAGGCACAGGCCTTTGCCCACCGCTCTATGTCCTCTGCATCTTCCCCTGAGCTCTGGGCATTTGCTAAGTGACTGTCACACTCCACAGCCAGCCAAGCACTTCCCTGTCCATTGTTTAATTTGATCCTCTCAATGAACCTTTACTGAACATGTGTTATTATTATTTCCATAGTGAGGTAACTGAGTTGCAAAGAAATGAGACTTTTCCAAGGTCATATGGTGAGGAGGTGAACTTGGATTCAAACCCAGGACCTCTGACCTAAAACCCACCCTCTTTCCACAGTGTCTGTCCTCCCCCAGGCAGAAAGGCTTCCTGGCCTGCTCTCTTCAGTCTGCCCTGTGCGGACTGACTGCAGTGTGGGACTCCAAAACACTGAGGACAGGTGGAAGAGTGCTCTGAAAAATGGGAGGGGACTTTTAGGAGGAATGATGGTCATTTTTCTCCTGCTTGTAGGAACTGAATAACCACATAGGGCATGAACACTCAGACCCAAATCCTCAGAAAAGCTAAATTACATACAACACTGTTGAATTTCCTGATATGAGTTCAAACTGAGGTCTGCCTTATGTAATGTCATTTACACCTTTGTGACTGGGTGTCTTCAACAGCACTACCCCCTGCATGTTCTGCAAAATAAATCAGAGTGCAGGCACCTAAGGTTAATAGTTAGAAAGGAGCAGCTGACCCACGTTCTTCTCTAGGCAGAGCTATCACCATAGTTCACAGAATGCTGTTCACATTTCTACAGCATAACAGCTATTATGATATATGAAAATTGTCCAGGTGGTCATAGTATAACTTTTAATATTCTTATTATGAAAATCACAATAAGCTAAATGATAGTTATGATATTTGTTGACCTGTTCTTTGGTAGTAGAAGTAGATTTCACAATAAAATATGCTTTGATTTGCTCCACATTTGAAGTTATCTGATTATCATCAGAATTATACCTGGAATTTACACCCAGAATCATTCATTAGATTATAACTCTTCACCCAACTTAGCCCTCATCTGACTCATCTCTTTGTACCCATGGAGTCTACCATAGTGCCTAGTATAAGACAGATTTTTAATAAACATTTTTTGAATTGAATTAAACAGAAAAAACTTAAAACTTAAAACCTTAAAACTACTCATTGATGAGAAAGAAGTATCTGATTAAAAGTATCCTATCACAAAGAGTCAGTTGGATGGTTTGGTTTTTCATCAAACTAATCAAATGCTACACCTTGCAAGCTTGACTGCCCTTGTTAAGGGTAGCACTATATCCTCCAAAAGAGATATGTTGAAATCCCAACCCCTGGAATGTGACTTTATTTGAAAATAGAATATTAATAGAGGTACCATGTTAAAATGAGGCCATTAGAGTGGGCCCTAATTCAAAATGACTGCTGTCCTTACAAAAAGGAGAAATCTGGATGCAGAGATAGACACACACAGAGGGAAGATGAGGTGAAGACACAGGGAGAAGATGGCCTCGTGCCCGGAGCAATGCACCTCCAAGCCGAGGACTGTCAGGTATTGCCTGCAAACTGCGAAGCTGGAACAGGCAAGGAAGGATTCTTCCCTGGGGCAGTCAGAGAAAGCACAGCCCTGCCTTGATTTCGTACTTCCAGCCTCTAGAACTGTGAACCAATAAATTTCTATTTTTTGAAGCCACCCAGTTTTTCACAGCCATAGTGAGCCAATACAGCCACCCTGATCAAAACCAGCCAAGAAGGGGACCTGCTACAAGAAAAAACCACCCTTCTCAGAAGGTTGTCAGTTTCCCAGGAACATTCCAAAGTCCAAAGTCCAATCACTGATGAGGAATTTGCAGTGTTCTTGAGTTTGATTTGGGCTATTTTCATGGTACATCAGAGAGCCTCTTTCAAGGTCTAATGCACAACTATACTCAATTTGATAGCAGTCTTTTAGAGAAACATTTCAGGGTTGACTTAGCTTTATTTTTAACAGGCTTATTTATGTATCTTAGTCTCCATGGTCAAAATTGGACTTATTCCCCATCGATCTGGCACGATCTAATAGCCTGTCTCTGAGAACTGCACCCTAGGAGTGCCAGTAGTTTCTTAGAGAAGTAGACAAGACCCCAGAGAGAAAGCATTGTCTGATTAACAAACACTTCTTTGAGATATGGTGACTAAAATTACCTGCACGATTCCCAAATGACATTCCAGGGAAGTAACTTGTTCTCACTCTATTCCTACTTGCATTCTAGAAAAGTACCTTTTCAGACATGGGAAGTCTCCCTTGTCATTGCAAATCAAGTGAGTACGTACGGCCTGACCACTGGGCTTCTATTAAAAGTGCAGATATGGTCAATTTGATCATGATTAGATGTACCTCATAAACACATTTACCTAATCAATAAGATCTTATCTAACACTACCTCAACCTAACCAGAGGTTACACGAGCCATCACTGGACACACCACGCACAGAGCGAAGAGGTGAGGAATGAGTTAGTGGGTTATAGGAGCCATCACGGGGCACGCCACACACAGAGTGAAGAGGCGAGGAGCAGGGCAGTGGGTTACAGGAGCCATCACGGGGCATGCCACGCACAGAGGCAGAGCAGAGAGCTCCATCAGCTCTCGGGGGCGGTCTGCAGCCCATTGTCCATATTGATCAGTATCAATAAAACATGAGCAATAAGATGGGATGAGTGAGCCAAGTATTAATTATGCTCCTCCTGCCTTGGAAAAGCATAGAAGACTCATAGTAATCGGTGAACAGTGAACACTTGGTATGAATAAAAGATGGAAATTAGCAGAGAGAAAAATGCCAAGCATTTTCAAGCATTTTGATCTAAGTCAGAGGAGGGTAGGCCAACATCTACTCTTCCACAGCCCTTTAGCTCTTGCTTCCTGACATCCATAGGCTGGAAACAATGTGACAACTGGGAGTTAAAATTGTTAGTGATTGGCAGGTAAGACTGATTCCTCTGTCATTAGCCAAAAACAGTGGCTCCCAAAGTATGGTCTTAGACCAGTAACAATATCAGCAACAGCGAGGAACCTGTTAGAACCTCAGGTCCTACCCCAGACCTACTGAATTGGAGACCGGGTTGGGGACAGGATCCAGAAGTCTGTGTGCTACCAAGCCCCCCAGGTGATTCTGATGTCAGCTAGTGAGCCACCAGGCTAAGAGGCTGTCTTGTCATTATCTGAACCTTGGATAACCAGAAAAGGCAAGGCCTATCTCTGCATGAAGAAAGCTTCATCCAAACGTCTTCAAAAGCAATGATGAAGTAAAAACATGTAACTTGACAATTGGACTTTTGGCAAAAGTACAAAAACTATCAATTTGATTTTGAATGACTGTATTGTATAAAAATAAGAGACTCGATCATTAAGAGCCAATGGAACCCAAATAGACAAAACATACCTGATCCTAAAGAAAGCCCCAAGAATTTCCCGCCAAAGCCTTCTGGTATTAGTTGGTGTAAAAATGACTCTTCAAATTTCTTCCCAACTCTCACTCATTCTGCAAGAGCCAGATCTCAGCCCCCTCCTCAGGTAGCCCTCCCTCAGCACACCAGTCCCAGGCCATCTCTCCAAGCATGAACCCCAAAGTGTCCTCCCATAACATATATTTTGTCCCACGATCATTGTGTGCACCAAACTCTTTCTAAAAGGACCCACGGACGCTGCCGATTGCACTCGTGTCCCAGAGCGAAGGTGCAGTGCCTGCTGTCTTACATAGAATGAGGAACCAACCAATTGTTGAGTGAGTAAGTGACACAACGCAATTCAATCACCCAAATAACCTGAGGACACAGCCCCACATCCTGCAGTGCATCCCGTACCAGGGAAGACACGATGAGCTGCCACATTCCGGATTTTGGCTTTGGGGAGCCACAGTCATGGACGGTCTATACCTGTAGGTTCTTCTGCTTCATCTCATAGCTTAGTTTCAGGCCCAAACCTAAGCCCACTGTAAGAACGAGGCAGGTGGGGGACCATGGGGGTGTCTGGGAAGGAAGGACAGGGCTCAGAGAAGAAGTTGCCAGGACCAGCGGGAAACTCACTTGGATAAGCAGTGGCGGGTGCAGTAGACATCACCCATGGGAGACAGTGTGAAGTTCTCACAGAGGTAGAAGTGCTGGCGGCCAAAGAGCAGGACTCCTTCTGAGACCAGGTGGCCCTGCACAATCACCAGGGAGAACTTCTGTGTCACCTGGAGGGAGAGAGCACCAGAGTCAGGCAGTGTACACATGAACATGCCACGGTTCTTATGGAAAATAGGAGAGCAGTGACCAGCCCCCCACGGGGCACTTTGGAGGTGAGAGCAGTGCTTTTCATGAATGGCAGTGCCACTGCCCCAGGGCAGCCTATGTAGCACTTCTGCACCCAACACCCTGGACTGGTGCATAATACACCCAAGCCCAGCCCACCCCTACCAAGACGTGAGGATGAGTGCTTATTGCTCTACTAAGCATGTCAAAGTCCTTTCTCCACAACCATGCACAGCATTCCACAGCTAACAGTGAGCAACGTTTACAGGTGCAAGAAATCCCTGTTGGAGAGGAGAAGGAGCTTGTCCAGGCACCAGCTGGTCTAGACTAGCCAGGACTAGAACTCAGGTCTGCCTAGAATCATGAGACTGGCACTCCTGTCTGCAAGGCCAAGGCGGTGTGGGTAGAAGATGTAGTGCTCCACCCACATTCTTCCTCTTGGACCTTGCATTCCCCTGGCTGCTTTCTGGAACTGCCTCAGCTGAAGTGAACACCTGGCCTGAGGTCTGTCTCCTTCCCAGCGGCCATCTGTGCCCAGCTATTGGTCAGTGTGGAGTAGGAAGGCTTAGCCCCTTTGCCTCGATTGAAGACAACTCTGAAGGACCATGCCAACCCGAGAGCTACGGTGGAGTCTGCTGAGGCCTCTGCCTAGACTGCGTCAGCGTGGCGCTTCTCCGTCAGCCCAGCCCTGTAACCCTCATGCCCAAAAACCTTCCTGCATGCACGTTCCTGGCTCACAGTTCCCCAGGGAATCTGACCTGTGACAATGTCTTGGGATGATCCAGAGTCCTGTAAGTAGCAAGGACTAAGTGAGTCCTTACCTAGAATAAATCCCTAAAGGAACAAGTGAGTCAATAAATGAATTCTAGATGATGGCAGCCTCAGGGGACCAAGAATAAAGCCAAGGCCAACATTTCCTCAGGGTAATTTTGTGTCACTTTCAGTTACACAAAAGCAGAGCAGATATTTTTGGAAGGAAAAAATAAAAGAGGTCCTAGGAGATGAGAATCTCAGCAAAGATCAGTCACCAGGTGAGTGGCACAGCCTGGACTGAAGTTAAGCTCCCTGCTCACCATTGGGAGCAGTGACGAGGCCACGGTGGAGAACCCTGGACAGCAGGCCCTGAACACTAGCTCTCTAACTCCTGCATCGAATAGGATTCGTGAAATCCAGAGCCAAGGCCAGAAAGCAAAGATTCATGGAGGGCTTTGTTCCAAGATAAGCATTAACCACTATGATCCAGGGAAAGTCAGAGCTGAGCCGTTTTTCCTAAGTGAGAACCAGCCAAGACTCTCGGCTCCTGTAACTAAGCCTGCTGCAGGCAGCTGGCTCTCTCGGCCTCTCCTGAATCTACTTTGCTGGAGGAGCTGGCTCTCAAACCACCTTCCATGCCAGAGTCCAACATGGACTCATCTGATTTCATTCATTCATCCAGATGACCATCTGTCCAACAGTTTGGACCCAGCATTTACTCCATGCCAGACCTGGAGCCAGGCTTTGGGGATACGGGGTACATGAGATAACCTAGAACCCTACCCTCATGGGACTTAAAATCCAGTGGGGAGATTTTAACCAATAAAACTGTTTTTAACCAAAAAACTGTGATACATGCTGAGAAAGAAAAACCAGGGTAATAATGATAAGGGAGAGAGAAACTTGAAGAGTTTATACAGACCCTGAGACTGAAAGTATGGAGATGGGGCAGCCATGGAAAAGCTGGGAGAAGAACATTCAGTTAAGAGCCTAGAGGCAGGAAGGCAGATTAATGGAGCAGAAAAAAGGTCAATATGGCTGAGATGAGCTTGGAAAGTAGGAGTGGTCCTGTCATGGGGGCCTTGGTACCTTAGCAAGGCCACTGAGTTGTATTGTGGCTGCAACAGAGAACCATAGGGGAGCTTGTTCCTGAAAGATGACACCGACTACTGGGTAGAGAGTGGATTAAAAAGGGTCAGGAGAGGAAGGAGAGTGCCCAGACATGTTGCTATTTCAGTGGTCTGTGGGAGGTGAGGGTCTGGGATGAGGTAGCAGCGTGGGGAGGGAGGAAGTGGGTGCATCTAGACAGGAAGATGAAGAATTGACAGGGACTGCTCCTAGACTAACTGTGGAAAGCCAAAAAAGAAAAAGAAAGGACATAAAGAAAGAGATAGAGATAGGAAGGAAGGAAGGAAGGAAGGAAATAGAGGGATAAAAAAGAAGGAAAGAAGGAAAGAAAACTGAAAGAAAAGAGAAAGAAAGGGAAAGAATGAGAAGAAATTGGAAGGATTGAGAATAAATGTCTACTTTGCGACTTGCTCAACCGAGTGGAGTCCTCAGCTTTCCTAGAAGTCTTCCCCAGAGGCAACCGCCATCACCACTCTATTCTTTCAAAGAGATTCTATGAATACATAAGTACGTTTTACATATATTCATTTTTTTATATACACAAAGAGCATAGTCATATACTTACTGCTCTGCATCTAGTCTTTTCCCTTAACAACCTATCTTGGAGATCCTTCCAAATCACTTTTTCTAGAGTTGCCTTGTCCTTATTCATAGTTGCAGATTACCCCCTCGTGTGGATGTACTGCACGTTATTGGACTGATCCTCTTTCAATTCAGGTTGCTTTCAGATGTTTTGACCTAACAAGTGATGCTGCAATGACCATCCCCACAGGTACATCACTTTGAACACACAAGTAAATCTGCAGGATAAATTCCTAGAGCCAGAATTGCAGGTCAAGGGTGTGGTCATTTTAAATTCTGATAGCTATTGTCAGATGGCTCTCCTGCAAGGTCACACCAATTTACACTCCCACCAGCACTGTTCAGATGGCGATGCCAGGTTGTGTAAGCTTTCTATCCTATTGCACCTTTTCAGATGACACTCAGAAGAGACTCCATCCTCAAGTTCCTGTGGTGAGATATAAAGCCAAGGTGCCAGCCCTAGCTCATGCACCTCCAAACCCTCTCCCCTCCCCATGACACAGGCCCCCATCACATCCTCCATGGTGCCTGCAGGAGGGTCTCAGAGGACATGCCTAGGATCTGGGGCTTCCCTTTGGGGAGACTTAAGTATTAACCAGAATAAACCAAACCACAAGAAGAATGTCTGGTGAGAGCTGGGTTAATAGCTTAAAAATTGATTCTGCTAGAAAATAAATGGCATTTTCAAAACAGGAAAACGAACCCAAGTGAACGATTACCTGCTCTTCCATCTAAATTAGCCCTGGGAGGGCTCCATCCCTAAGTTTACTCATGGTTAAGAACTCCCTCATGCCATGATTCTATTGATCACATTAAAAAGAGTAGAACTTTGGCTTCATAAGTAGAGCTTTTTTAAGATCAGCTGGATGATATATTCTCTCTCCTGATGGGTGGATAACTAAGAAGGTGGCTACACATAGCTATGTGTATGATGACAAACAGGTTGTCTGGAAATCCAAAAATGCCAGAGCTGAAGTTAGAGGGTGTCTTAGTCCATTTTCTGTTGCTGTAACAGAATACCACAGACTGTCAAATTTATAAAGAAAAGAGGTTTATTTGGCTCATGGTTCTAGTGGCTGGGAAGTCCAAGCGCACGGTGCTGGCATCTGGTGAGGGTCTTCCCATAGCTGCAGAGCAGAAGGCAGAAGCGAGCACACAAGACAGAGAAAGAAATGGGTCGAACTCATCCTTTTTCTCAGGAGCCCACTCCCATGATAACTAATCCTGTGACAATGGTGTTAATCCATTCATGAGGGTGGTGCCCTCATGGCCTAATCACCTCTTAAAGGCCCCATCTCTTGGTGCTGTTACAATGGCAGTGAAGTTTCCAACACATGAACTTTGAGGAACACACTCAAACCATAGCAGAGGGACAACAATCCACTGGGACACTCAATGGTAGCTCACACCAGCACATTCTCCTGAAGTCAGGCCTCAGTGGGCGCACCTACAAAGGAAAAGGTGAACTGGATGGTCTGTGAAGTCTACAACAGCATTATTAGTCTGCATTTTATGGCAACACCCTAATTTTATAGGTAGGAAAACTGAGGTCCAGAGAGGTCATTGGAGGTACCCAGTAAACAGAGCTGGTGACGTGTATACTCCCTTACCCCTGTGTGTAGGGTGAGTCTGCTGCAAAGAAATCTTCAGCCCTGGTCCCATTTATCATCTGTTTTCTGCCTACGTCTTCTGCTCGCCTCAACCATGCTCCCAATATATCTGTTAGTATCGGTATTTGGAATAGTGTTCTCATTTTTCAAAAAGCACGGATTTCTGGGAAAAGGCTAAGTATCAAAAAGGGAGAAGCTATATAAATTATACTATGTTGGCTACCTATGAATTCTGGTATCTAATCTTTCTGCCTTGACCACGTTTAGATGAAGTATTCAGTCATTCTAAGAATCAAAGAAATGTACCAATCAAAGAATTGTTTTAATAAAAACAATGAGGCACTATTTTATATACACACACATACATATATAAAGGTATATATTTTCATGGCAAACATGAAAAGGAATATAATGCATGGATCTCTTCATATGAATATGTTTCTCAGTTTGAGACAAGGTGCAGGGACGCCCCCTGCCTGCCTGCATGTGCCACTTCCACAGTGAGGCTGCAAACAGCCATCCTGTGTGCAGACTGGAGGCGACCAGGTGGAAATGGCAATACGTTTGCTCTTGTTTGGTTGCATCAGTGTAATAGGAAACATACTACCAGTCCCGAGGACTGTTCAAAGCACAATGTTTACCACAACAAATGAGGATCTGCTCATTGGCAAATGACTGAAATTGGAGAATATTTCTAGCCAAGGTAGTTCTCAATATTGTAAAACCTGCACTTACGGATCTTGGGCATTTATGCAAAAAGTTAGTATGTATGAGAATATTCTTGGCAGCTTGATAAAATTCCCATTCCCAAGCTACATCCCCAGAAGTTTCAATTCAACAGGTGCAGAGTGGGGCCCTGAATCTGCATTTTAATAAGCAGCCCAGGAGACTCTGATGCAGGTGATCTGAAGACCATACGTCGAGAAACTGACCCACGGGCACCAGCTAGGCTAAGAAAGATAAGGTTTCACCTGATGTCAGCATATTGCTCCTAATTCACTCGTCCTTTTGTTCATTCATTTACTTCACAGATATAGATTAAGTGTTTAGCATGTGCCCCACACACTGGTAGGCACAAAGTGAAACAAAACATGCCCTAAAGATGTTTATAGTCTAACAGGGGAAAGAGAGAAGAATATCAACTCTCCAGGCACAGCGTGGGAGGGGAAAGCACAGGCACTCTGGGAGGAGGGTGCCTGACCCAGACTGAGGTGGGAGAGGGGCAGAAGTGACATCAGAGAAGCGGTTCCAGAAGAGGTGACCCTGAGGCTGGGTCTAGGAGTTAGAAGATCAAAAACACGGGAGGGGCATTCCCAGGCACAAAGTTTTGAACCAGCTGAACATGTTTGGAGATTATAGAGTAATTAGAGTATAATTAGAGTAAAAAGTATAATTAGAGTAAAAAGTCAGGGGTGTGTGCATGTGTGTGTATGTTTGTGTACACACGTGCATGTGTGTGCACTTGTGTTTACGCATGCAAATCAAAGAAATCAGTGAAAGAATACACACGATTGTGTATTCACGTGCACGTGTAAGGGGGAGCAAGGAAAGTCCAGTGACGCTGTAGGGCCAGCTCAGGAACGACCTTCCGTACAAAGTACGCCGCTGAGCGTCTCAGGGGTCTTAAGTGGGGATGACTCATGCACTTCACATTTCGGAAAGTTACGGCGATTTACCTAGACAGGAAGTTACTACACAGAAATGTTAACACCATTTTTACCTTCTACAAACAGCCTCAGTTAAAAATACCTGGAAAGAGTTTGTGGGAGGCACCATAGTTTGCTGTCAAGAGCAAAAGTATCTCTATTTGAGTTGGCTGTTTCTATTATACCAAAGTCAAACTCATATTTCATATTGAGTTTATATGAAAAAATGTCCAATGTTTAATTTTTCATGCAATCAAAGAGAACAACAGCAAAAACAAGCCATCACTTGAGTTCTGACTCTGGATTGGGTCTGGAAACTGCATGGAGGGTTACAAGGGACCGTCCCCAACCACGCGGTGACTGACATGGCCCCATAATTAACATACATTAAATCAATCATTCCTCATGTCAGAGCCGTTTGCAGAGAAATGAGTTTGTGGTCCTGGGAATCATTAATCAATGATGCGAAGGTGGCACAGAATAATTGAATAATTACTGTCCCAGGTATCAGAACTCTAAGGTTCATGCAAGGAAATGAGTTAATCTGTGGCCACCCTGGAGCCTCAGGACTGCCAGCTTCCCCCAACGCAGGACTGTGCCTGTAGTTCCAGAGGCCTCTGCCAGGGCTGAGCCTCTGGATGCCTGGAAAGCGATTATGCCCTGGAACATTCCTGGGCTGCAAGTATAACAAAAGCCATAAAGGCAAGTGCTTCTGACATGGCAGGGGAGCAGCCAGGACCCCTGTTGCCAGAGCATAGACACACATCAGCCACGCCCCTGCCCTGCGCCTGCTTCACTTAGAAATAGAGAAAAAGCAGAAGGCCCACAAGGTGTCATGGTGACATCTGAGTTGGGGGAAGTCCCAGGTTACAACTAATGCTTGCTACAAAATGCCTCAACACAGGCCAGTGGTGTAAATGCAGAGGGTAACCCCTGCAAACACAGACACGCATGCATGCACACACACCTGCCTTGGGCAAAGGGTAACCCCTGCAAACACATACACGCATGCATGCACACACACCTGCCTCGGGCAAATTTTCTGCATATTTGCTTGAACATGTTCAAGGTTCAAAGGTCAGTGCACCCATCCTTCCCTGCTCAGCTCCCAGTTCCTGTCCTTGACAAAAAGCCAAAGCAGGTCAGGGCTAAGGCAGGGGGGCGGGTTCGCATGTGTTTGGCATGTTGTGTCCTGGGCAGTGAGGCAGCGTTGGTGAGGGCCCTGGAGGCTGCCTGCACTAGCATTATCCAGCACTGCTACATCGGAAGCACATGGGGCCTGGGGCCACAGCTGCAAGCCCAGTATGGGCAGGAGGCCAAGGGACAGGGCGGTGGAGAGTTTATGTAACTTGCCCAACACAAAGTTGGGAGACAGTAGAGAGGGGGGAACAACCACCTGAACCGAGAGTAAGAGAGCTCTGAGTTCAAACCCCAGCAATCTCAGCCAGCAGCACCCTGGGCTCCACTTTTGCCATCTTTATAACGGAAGTGATAAGGCCTCCCTCAAGGGGCCACAGTGAGGTCAGATGAGACTTCATATGAAAAGCACACAAAGGAAGGGTGTGACATCCAGCTATTGGCATTTTTGCTAATAATAGCAACACCTCCATGGTGGCAGTGTTGGATTTGCCACAGCAGCCTGCCCCAGTGCAGCCATGCCCATCCTGCCCCCATGAGCCAGGTCCCCCCAGGGCATGCCACCCCTCGAGCTGGGTCCAGGTGGTGGCTGCAGGCAGGCTGGCCCTCCCTGACCCCCCCCACGGCACCTCAGGCACACCTGGCTAGCTCCCCGCGGGGACCTCCGGACTCAGGCAGCCTGCCTTCAGGCGAGCCCTCCATTTCAGCAGATCTTTCCAGAGCATATGCCCTGCATGTCAGGGAAGGGAGAGGCAAGGATGAACCCAAGCCTGTCCCTGCCTTTGAAGAAGTCACAGGCAGCCTCAAAAATAATCACAGTCCTGTGGTAAGGGGCAGCTGGATGAGGCCCGACGGATGGAGCCGCCAGCCGTGCCCTGGGTAGGAGGGCACTGGAGACAGGCTCACGCAGAGGAGGCCCCTGGGCTGGGGGGATGCGTGAGTGGTGGGCAGAGTGGGCTGTGTGGATCTGGCTGGGAGAGGGGTTGGGGGGAGGAGGAGCAGGGCCAGGCCACGGAGGCCCCATATGCCCCACCCGCCAGCCGGGGCCCTGTCCACTGAGCTCTCCGGTCTAGAGCAGAACCGCATTCCTCTGGGCCAAGGATTTTCAGGTTCTCATGATTCCTGGGGCCCGCGTCCTTGTGTCCCCCCTGCCTTGTGCTTTCCACGCAGCAGCCCCACTGGCTTCACTGCACGTCAGTCTAGGCCCCAATCCCAGTGACTTCCCTCTTCCTCACAAACTCTTGCATTTTGTGGTGGGTGCTGGAACTCTGAGAGGGACCCCATCGCAGCTGGTCAGGTCTCTGGTGGGCTCCGCTCTGACCCTCTGTCTCATCCGCCACCCCCTTGGTGGAACACCCAGACCCATTCCGCCCAAGTACTCACCACTCATTTCCCCAACACAGGAACATTAGCCTAAACAGGAGCACTTCATGGTTTCACTGACGGGGCCCTTTCCCACCTCCTCAGGGCCATGCCGCAGGTGCCACGTTCTCATGGTGCTTTCTTACTTCCCGCAGTGTGAGGACAGACCCTAAGGTAGTGTTACGTGAGCAGCAACAGCCGCAGCAGTAACGGCAGACACGGGCCACTGAGCGCTCCCTCCTCACGGGCTGCGGAGCATCAGGCAGGGCACACAGTGCCTTGTGATCTTTGCCACAAACTACTGAGACAAGGGGCACAGCCCCACCCTAGAGACAGAGGACCTGAGGCTCAGGGAGGGCTCCGTTCCTTACGCAGACGCTGGGCCTGCAAGTAGCGGAGGTAGAACTGGGAACTGGCCGGGGTCTGTGCCCGATCTGCCTGTAGCCTCTGCCCCTACTTTCCGTCCCGCCTGCATCTCAGGGAACAGCCGCCTGCTTCGTCAGCTCCACTGACCGTGGGGAAAGTCAGACCAGCTTGGGAACCAGCCTTTCCCACAATTCACCACAAAACAAGAGGCAACAGCTCAACCCAAGGAAACGAATCAAAACAACTCATGCAACGAATGAATGTCCACCTAATGTCAAGATTCACCTTATAGCTGCCCAGTCTCCGGTTCCCGGGAGCCGACACTCATGCAGGTTCACCCAGCTGGCCCTCTCAGCAGGTACAAGGACACTGGGCGCTAAGTGGGAGCAGACAGCTCCCATTCTCTGTTCCCTCCTGCCCCACCGCCTGCTGGGTTTCCCATGCGCCTGTATGCACATCCTGGGGATCCCCCAGCCACAGCAAACTGCAAGTGGCATTGCTGACAGCTCCTGCTGAGCGACAGGGAGGCCAAGAAAGGCTGAAGCTTAAATACAAGGCAGGGGGGGATGAGAGAAGAGGCTCTTCTTGGCTCTGTCCTGCCTCAGGGACAGGGAAAGTCAGTCACCTGTCAGCTTTAGACCTTCTCCCCCACAAAAGACCCCCGAGGGAAATGTTACTGGGTGGGATAATCAACAAAAACAAGACTCTCAGAGCCAACAAATGTCAAAGGCACCTGCGGGCTGCAAGAGGCTGGGGTGGGATTCTTTAAACTCCAGACCTTGCCCTCAGCCCAGCCAGGTCAGGGCTGGAACCCCAGGCTGGCCTTGGAAGGATGTGGGATTCAGGCCATCTGCAGAGGCTCTCCTAGAAAGCTGAGGACCCGCACCAGGTAGACAGTGGACCCGGGTGATTCCAAACTGGCAGGCAGTATTCCAGAGAAGTCCCCAAGAGCCTCATCCCTGGCGGTCCCATCCGACACTCAACTGGGTACTGCTTGGAAGGGACTTTGCGGATGAAATTAAGACTACAAATCAGATGACCTTAAAATAGGGAGATTACCTGGATTATCCGGCGACCCCAGGACAATGCCCTGAGCCCTAAGCAGCAGAAGAGGCAGTCAGTGGGCATCAGTCAGAGAGGCGGTGCCGTGGGAGCTGGGGCAGAGGGCCAGCGAGATGCAAAGCGGAGAAGGACTTGACCGGCCACAGGGGCAGATGGAGGGAGGCCACGAGGCAAGGGAGGTGGACGCCCTCGAGAAGCCGACAGCCACTCTGGCCGACAGTGGCAAGGAAACGGGGCCTTGGAATGACAGAAGCGGGGAACCGGATTCTGCCGACACCTGAATGAGCTTGGGAAAGGATTCATTCCCAGAGGCTCTGGAAAGAAATGTAGCCCTGCTACCGCCTTGGGTTTCAGCCTCTGAGACCCCAGGAGAAAACCAGCAGGTCCTGTTTTGCCTGGACTTTTGAGATAATAAATGTGTGTTGTCTTAAATCACTAAGTTTGCGGTAACTTGTCCTGCCAAAGAGAGGAACCTAATATAAAGCATTGCCATTGTTCTCCTCCCATCACAGCAACGAAAAGAACCGACACAGAGACACCATATCACCCGGTCTCTCCTTTCCTACCAGCAAAGGAGGCGGGGATGGCTGGGACCCAGCGTCATTTCTCAGCCTTGCCACTGCAGACGTTGCAGGTGTCCAGCGGTGTCCCTGGCCTTCGCCCGCTAGATGCCAGTAGCACCACCCCCAGCCATGACAACCAAAAATGTCTTCAGACATTGGCAAATGTCCCCTGGGGGTAAAGTTGTCCTCAGATGAGAATGGTTACTTTACACAATCCTTCAAGAGCATAAGGCAAAGAAAAGCTATTATAGAAAGAAAGCATGGATTTCTTAGCTGTTTTTATAACTGTTTTTATAACTAAATAGCCACTTACCTACTTAATATATTGAAATATCCCAACCATTATCCACTGCTAGTCCTCGGCAGCTGGATATCATGAATACACATACATACATATGTATATACGTGTGTTACATATATACTTATTAACCATTTTTAAAAATTTCACACAATAGACATATAATACTTCCATAATCAAAGTAAAATGCACATGAATGTAACAAATCTTCATTCATCAGAGTTTACTGACTGGCTGCTCCAGGCACACCTGAGGTTAGGCCTCTGGGGTCTCTCTTGCAAGCAGGATCAACAGTGACAGAGGCAGACGGGGGAAGTGTGGACGGTAACTCTGTGTGTCGGCAGCAATGCAGGAGGTGACATGGGCAGCAGAGACAGCAATGAGCGAGAGACCAGTTCTCCAGGTCTCAGAGTAGGCGCAGCCTAGACCAACTCCAGAGAGTTGGTTGCTGGGGTCAAGTGTGCAGGGCGGTGCAGGTTGACGGGCACCTGGAAATGTGCTCTGCGTCTGGAAGGTTTGGTGCAGGTATAAGAAGGATGGCTTTGCTATGGGACTGTGTTGCTTGAACTGTTGCCCAAATCTGAAAGCAGCAAAGCAACTTGCTGAAAGTTCTGCAGCAGTCCATTTGGCCTGTGCACTTCAAGCCAGCCCTCTTAATCCAACCCCTGGAAAGGGAAATCCCAGTTTAACACGTTCCTGGAAAGGACGTGCTCCAGGGTCTGCCACTTACTCACACCCATCTTGGGCCCTCTGAGCCGGTTTTCCGCCCCTGGAAGCCCAGGCTGATCCCTCGGGAGGCCTTGGGTCAGGACCACTCTCTCCCACCCTGGGCCCAGACTAGTCCTCTGCTCTCATGTGCTCTTCCCTGTGTGTCCCCACATGGCCTGCTGGCCCTGCCTTGCCTGTTCCTCTATAGTGCTGGGGCATCTCCTTCACCTATACCCCAACTGAAAACCCTGGTCCACCCATGAGACCCTGAGGCTCACCAGTCCTTAAACCACTCCACCTTTGGCAAGGGAAGAAAACTAGTCTTTAATGAGCACCTCACGTGTGCCTGGTTCTGACTGAGTCTGTGTACTTCCACTGCCCCACTGAAGCCTAACCAGACGTTATCAAATGGTTACTATAAGCTCCATATTAATGACAGGAAAACTGAGGCTCCATTCCAAAGGTTAGGTGACATGCTGTTTAATATGTGGCCAAGTTGGGATTTTAACTCAACTTGGTTTTACTCTAAGACATATGCTTCATCTTCCATATCATTCGTAGACTTTGGTAAAAGGGGCCATTCTCCGGGTCTCCTCCTCTAGGGATGCCCCTCTAGCCATGCCAAGAGGACATGCACACTGAGAGTCAGGGGTCCCCCAACCCATCTCTAGGCACCCAGGACCCTGGATTTCCCTGCCATCCAGTTCCCAGCCTACCCCCGGGCCTGTGCACACTTCATCACCAAGGCTACCCTTATGGAAGCTGACAGTGCCACAAGTGTGCTTATCCCTAAGCCTTAGTGGCAGCCAAGGGGAGACCAAGATGTGGAGACAGTTTGGACATATGGGCTGGGGTATGCACCCACGGCTTCTCAAGGTGTGGGCCCTCTCGGGGTGGTCAGGTTGCAGGCAGGGGCCAAGGTACTGAACTACAACAAGGTCAAGAATTCTCAGCTTGAAACTGGCCTCTCAGGTTGTTATGAAGGTCAAGGTAGAAGTTAGAGCATATTGAATTAATAATTTTTTATCTTGTTTTGTACCTTTTAAATATTTTGACATAGCGCATATAGGTTTCCATCTACACCTTGCCCTGGGCCCACAAATTTAGGAACCTATCCCTTTTGCTCATTGATTATTTAGATGACAGTGTTTATCAAATAGAGATCTCACTCCCCAGGTGAGTAAAGAAAGCTTGGTTCTCTCCTGTCCGACAATCTTAAAGAACAATTGCAGTGGTGTGTATTACCTTTTCTTGATCAAGAAGCTCTTGCAAAATAACTTGTCTTTCCTGACACAGTTCCAAGAAATCCTCTGAGTGCAGACTTTCATGTAAGGCAGGGAAGAACGTCAGCTGAGTGCAGTCCACGGCCACCTCATCGGGCTCACCCTCAGCTTCCTCTGGTGTCAACTTATCTGCAGCAGAACAAAGGGACACACGGTTTTGGTGTGAGCCACCTGCCATGGTGAGGGCTGGTGCTCAGCACGTGCTCATGTCGCTGACAGGACCTGCAAGTTTCCAGCGCAGAAGTGAGCATGCGGATCTCTCACCATGCCCTCCACTGCTCCCGGAAATGGACACCGCCCACCTACCCACCCTGGGGTGTGGCCAACACACCTCCAAGTTGATTCATCCTGGAGGGCCCAGGTGTGCCAGGCCCGGCTCCCCTGCAGCTCTCCAGCGGCCACCAGGCGACTTCGCAAAACTTACCCTCACGGGTCAGTAAAGCAACTCCCTGGAGGCCCATCAGGATTTGCTTTTTCTGAATTTCGCTTTGTTCCCGCTTTTAAAAGAGGTTGTTGTTTTTTCTAATTATAGAAATAGTATCTTCCTCTTATAAAAAACTTGGAAAAGCCATGAAGTTATGAGAAATAAAACAAATATCACCCACACACCCAGAGACAGTGCTAATAATAACAGTTCTCATTTAGTAAGCCCTTTCTCTGTGCCGGATACTTAGGATGACATTGTTTTTCATCTACTCCTACCTGGGTTGTAGATACCATTTCGTCCTCACTTGCCAAACGAAAAGACTGAGAAAGGCTATGATCACATGACTACCGAGACCGGGAGGCAGAACCTGAACAAAGTTTCTCTGAGTCCAGAATCTGGTCTGTTAATCTCTAGGCCGTTTGGATCCACTGTTTACAATTTGGTTGATTTACTTTCAACATCTTTTCTGGACATATCCGTGCACACACACACATAATTTTTTGACATGATAAGAATAATAGTGCATTTACAGTTTTTCTTCTCTCATATTTTTTCCAATCAAGATTACATCATGAGCACTTTCCCATTCCATTAAAAGTTCTTGGAACAACTTAATTGGCTGTGTAATATCTATTATACAGCAATTTCATAATCAATTAATCCATCTCCTATTTTTTAAAGTTGCAGATGGTTTCTATTTCATGACCGTACTGCACTGCAATCATCTGAGTGCAGGTCTAGATTTATTTCCTAAGGACGCGCTTCTGGACAGGGACACGTGGGTCCAAGCTAAGCACGTAACTATGCAGATTCCCAGATCCTGCACCTCCACCACCTGTCCTGAGCTTCTGTCTGCCTGGAGCATGCCTGTCGGCCATGACTACAAAGCCAACAGGTTACGGGCCATTTTCTTTGTGCCAAGAAGCTTGACCTCCTCCCCACCTGGGGGTCAAACATCTGGGTGAATGAAAGTGTCCGCTGCTCACAGCAAACCCTCATACACTGTTTCCCACACAGAAGAACAGTCCTAGAGGAACAGACACCGAGGAAAGGCAGGGTGGAAAACCACAGATCCTTTCTTCTCCCTTGGCTAAGCTCCCTACTCAGGGCCCATGCTGGAAACATCAAGGAGGCCCAGGGTCACAGGTACCCAGGGGTTCTGCACGTTGGGAATGAGAAGACACAGAAGCCCCTGGCCATAGTCCACACGAAATCAGAACATACTTTCCACCACTGCACTCCCTGCACCCCCACCTCCAAGTGGCAGATTAGGCAGGCGATCATTCTGATGTTAGCATGGCGGGGTTTGGGGTGGAGAGGTGTTACAATGTCATCCCATGTTCTGTGCCGCAATGGGACCCCCAAATAACCCTGAGATCAGAGCCCAAGATCCTCACTTTTGGGCTCGTGTTACTGCAGACCAGGAAGGTCGTAAGCTCAATGCAAACTCTGTTCTCAGGCAGTGTATGAGACAAGCTGGATCAGCACTAAGAAGTTGTCACTGGGCTGAGGAGAAGACACTGGCTGGGGTCTGGGCCACAGTGAAACTCACAGACAGAGAGTGTTGGAACCAAAAGGCAGTCTTTGGTGGAAAAACACAAAATTACACACACACACACAGAGTATGTATGTGTGTGTGTTTAGATGTGTTCATGCCAAAAGGACCTCTGAAAATAAACCCCGTGTTTTTAGAAAAGCAACTGAACCAAATTCCTTCATGATAATTATACAAATAAAAAGTAAGTATGAACATCAAAAACGACTCTAAGAATTTTCTTCAAATTCGGAAAATAAGAATGATTATATCCATAATTTTCATAATTATAGAATTTAATGTAAAAAGTGCTAACTACTTATTCCATCTATTTTTATTCTAAAACATTCTATTGTCTTCTTCTGTTTCTGGTCACTTACTGAATATGTAGTTGAATTGTTTGGGGATATTTTTAAGGTCTCCTGGACAAAGCAAATTAACAAGATGGTCTCCTCTAAAAAATTCTTATTGTTGAAACCTTAATACAAGTGTCTACATCTGGAATAGGTTCCTCTTTGGAAACACAGTAATGAAAAGAGTCTTATTGCTGCCTACTCTAGACTTGCAGCATTTTCTTCTTCTAAAATATTAATTTAATATCTTTAGTGAGAAACTACCTAAAATCAATAATTGGCTTAATTATTAAAGGAAAAAATAGATAAAATGATAAACTGAATACCTTGGTTTTCAGCATTTGTTTGAGAAATATCACCATTTTTGTCTTGGCTCTCCTGAAATAAGACCAGAGAAAAGAGAAACTAAATCCTGGATACTACATACATCCCCCACCCCCGCCACGCACAGATTCGCAAACACGCACATACATGTGACCCCTTCAAATTAGTCAAGACTCGGATCCAAGGGCAGGGAAATGCTAAATCCTAAAGGACCACAATAAAATGCAAGTATTAATGGTCCTGAGTCAAAGGGGAAAAAACCCACAGTCTTCCATTAAGTAAGACTTACAGTAATTACCAAAGATGATGCCAAGATGGGATTAAATAGCATCCTGGATGTCTGTGTGGGGCCACCTGGAGAGGGGACGGGGAGCACCTGGGGCTGGACAGCCTGCCACACCAGAGAGCAGGTTTTGCAGCCAGTCTCCGGCTTTGTCAACGGCACAGCAAGTAGGCTACTGATTTTTCCTGTCTCTAATTTCCAAGAATGTTTTGAGGGAAAAAGGCTACATACCACCAAGCGTTTGTTGACGATACATTAAAAAATACAAATGTCTACTGGATAAATGAAATATAATTTCTATTAGGTTTTATAAAGGTTTAAAACATGCTGGGGTTACAGACTAGAGAATAAACTCAACATTGTAGCTTGGGATGAATACAACATTCCGGTGTTCGGAATATTTCAGAATATTTTCTGCCATTTAGAATATTTTAAATCATGATCATTCAATGAGGACATGAAAATTATTAACAGATTTTTCTATATCCACTCCCAAATGAATCCAACTGGTCTATCCTTTTTGATGGGAAAAATGTGAGTTTGAAGACACAGCTCGAGCTTCATTACAGCAAACTCCCAGGGACTACCCGGATGCTGTTGTTTGAGAAGCCAACACAGCTTCGATTTTGTTTGGAATGAATGAGTGGGTCACTAGCCAGGCTCAAACTTGCAGAAATAGCTCAGTTCAAGACAGTTTCATCGTAAACCTTACTATAGGATTTGCTTGTGCAATGATGCTCGTAGCAGTGTGGGTTGCACTCAAAGACAAAAACTTATACAAGCAGACAAGGGCCATTGCCTGCCTCTTTCCAAACATATCCAGATTATTCCACTGGACTTCTGTGGATTGCACCGTGGTACTGGATCAGTGGCACAGATAAGAACCACTCATTCATTCACTTATTCACTTATCCATCCATTCAGGCTGTAGTTACAGCATTCCTTCTAGGTATCTGGGAGGGTTAGTGAGTCTTTTCTTCTGTTAAATGACTTCAAGAATAAAGTATGGCGCTCTCTTAGATTTAACTGCATACATTATCTCTTCTACTTGATGAAAACAACACAAGATGGGAAAGCTAAGGAGCTACTTAGCTTTCCTAGCTTAGCTGCTTAGCTGTTCCCTACACAGTGCCTGCTTATAACCATCACTGTCTTGCTGCACCAAACTCCTACCTTGCGCCTTCCTGGGCTTGGGGCCTGCAGTGGAGACACGCGTCTGATGCGTTTCTTCATGCGGGCAGGTCCCTCTCTCCAGTCCAGCTCCCACCGGGGGCTGGGTGTGGCTTCTGCCCCCTGGCCCCACAAGCCCAGCTCCCCAAAAAGCTGCTCCTGGATCCGGGCCCAGGCGTTGGCTGCCTTGATGTTCCCACATTTCCGTCTCTGGGAAACAGAAACACAATGTCATCTCTGGACACATTTTTCTCATGGGCCTGGCCCCAAACCTCCTGGGGTGAACAGGCCAAGTCTCTCTTAATTGACTGAGAAATATACTCGCTCTAGGTAGCCCTGAGCACCCTGAGGATGTTCAGTGTGCTCACTAGAGACAGGACCAGGCCAGGAGAAGGAAAGTTTCCCAGCTTTGAGATCACTTAATCCCTGCTGGGGGAGGAGAAAACCATCTTCCCTTCAGCCTTCAGAGCCATGAGACTGTTGGGTACCAGGCAGAGCCACAGGTTCTGAAGGTCCTGCAGCTTTCTGTGGACACAGAATTTTCCCATGGTCCCTGCCCTTCAAAAATGATGCTCAATGCACCACACTTGCTCCAGGTGACTGGGCTGGAAGTAGAGGGGGAACTTGTGGCCCTGCTGACAAGTGGCTGATTTGAGCAAGTCATTCCCGCCTCTGGACCTCAGAATCTCCAGCGATTAAATGAGAGGGCCTGTCATTAGGGCCTTTCAAATCCTAATATCTTATGATTCTAGAATGTCCAAGGGTTCTAGAATGTTCATAGAAGCTAAAACCTTTCACATTAATGAAAATAATCCCACCCAATATCTATGAAGTCCTCACAGTTGGAGTATGTGGTCAGTAAAAAATATTAACACATCAATACCCCTAAACTGCTTTTACAGGCCACATTGAAGTTTCATGCATCATCTGTCAAAGAAATATTTTCAGTTCAGTTTGGACAGTAAATCAACTTTGCAGGGTAAACTTTTGCAATTATTCAGATATTCAATGGCATTTGCTCTAAATTTGAATTTTATTTTTTCAGAAAACAGAAAGGTGAAAGAGTTAACGCATATCTTAGTTATGCAGGAAGCATAACTTAACATAAATAGAAACGACACTCATGGTCATGCATCAGGCTGAGCCCTCACCTGCTTTAGCTCATTCTCCCTACCCAGTGCCATCATGCAGAAGTACTTTCTATCATCTCCATGAAGACACTAAGTCTGGAGAGAAGTGGCTTCCCCAAAGACCAACAGGTGGCCAAGCTGATATTTAAACCCAGTCCGTCGGATTCCAAAGCCTTCCTTGAGCTTGCGAGCTAGATTCCTTTGCTGGGGAGCTATTGTCGTTTTATGAGCTCGTGGTTTCTGCTGGCATTACTGTAAAGACTCGAGGATTTTTGGATCTAGGTCCTGCAAACACGGGACATTTTAAATGGGCAAATTGTTCTCAGAACTTCTCAGGAGGCATTCCCATTGAAAACATGGCTGGGGGTATAGTGCCCAGCACGTGGTGTGGTCTTTGATGTCTGATGGACCTGGATCCTCAGGTTTCTGCAATTCATCAGCAGTTTAATCTGAAGGAAATTCAGCTTTCTCATTAGTCAACTTTGGTTAATAATATTACCATAACAATAAAAACACAGGCTTATGGAAGGATTAAATGATACAGTATTTTCAAGAGCTTAATATTGTGCCTTATCCAGCTTAAGTAGCCGGTGCTATTAGTGTGAAAAAAGCTTATATTATTTCAAAGTAAGATTATTTCGTTTCTCTAAAGTCCTTAAATTAAGCAATTCTCCTCCCCAAGGCTCCACCTGTGCAACCTGGAGGTGCACAGCCGCCTAAGCCTTCATCGCAAGGCACATACGCGGCCTGCAGCCAGACAGACGTGTGTCCACGGCGGGATCCCTGGGAGAGGAGCGATGGTTTTGCCCATGACGACAAGTTACATGTGGCCCCAGGTCAGAGGATGTCAGATGACTAAACATCAAAAGCCCTGAGTTCCCACACCTGCAAAGGTGTTCTGAAACGCCCATCTTTCTGCAGAGTGTAAGGTCCTCTCTCAGTCCAAACTGCAAGTGAGCCAAATGCCTCACCTGAGACTCAGTCAGGGATGCTGCTGTCAAGAGCTGCTATGACTGAACAGCAGCCCTTGGGTAGCAACACTTGGATTTTCCGTTGGACAATCAGCCCTTCCCTACTTTCAGTCCCTGTTGCTTCAGCAGTGCTGACCCCACCTCTTTCTTTAGGGATGAACACTTCCCCTAGATCGCACTAGTCCCAGTCGGTGTGAGTGCTATGGGATGGGCTGATTGGTGCACTCTGGAGCCTAAGCAGACGGAGCAAAGCACGAGGCTCTAGCTCTGCTCGAAGAGCACGGATACGTGGATCAGAACACTATTTGAAGCTTGCTCTTCTCTGCATTTTTCAGTAAAACAAAACATTTTATTTGTTGCTTAAGACAGTTTGAGTTGACTTTCCAATTCTTGCATCTGAGAGAGCTGTGACAAATACTTAATGAGTAGCCAGAGACTGAGCAAGAAATGGAAACAGCCCATTGGCCCCTAGAAAGCCCAAAAGAAAACGGGACAGAACAGTGCCCCGCACATACTAGAAGAAAGGCCACTTCTGGGGTAGCAGGTATCTCACGAAGAGCTTCAACCAGTCAAGACTGTGTACGCAGCACGAATCATTTTTGTAAATTATGATAGAGGTTCAATATAAGAACAGAATGGCCTAAGTATGCAACACACAGGACAGGAGCAGCTGGACGACAGAATGACGATGACTCAGACAAGACAAAGGGAATGTGAACAGGGCCAGAGGAGGGCAGCTATTCTCGCCAGTACTTCTGGAGTGAAGAGAAACTGGGGGAGTAAGTGTCAGAGTTCCACAACTTGCTGTTGGTAAAATGATGGAACGTAGTCATGCGTGGGTTAACTTCCAGGGCGCTGGGTAATGTCACCTTGTCATACCGTGGGCTGCTGCCCTCTCCAGTGTCCTCTCAGTGTGGGTGAAGTGCTGGGTGAGAGAAGCCTGGCATGCCCGTCTGACAGCCCCGCGGGCAGGGGCTCTGGGTCTCAGCACCACCAGCCTCCCGGGAGGGCCTCACTGGGTGCACCTGGGAGGAGCCATCCTTGAAGAACGAGGCAGATTTCACAAACCTGGTTTGTGTCCTGAGTGTTGGCTGGACTTTTCTGAAAGTGGAGTGGGGGCTTGTGTTGGCAAAGACTGCCCCTTAAAAAGCGGGGTGAATTCTCCAGACCCCATTATCTCTGGCAGACAGTGATTACACCTGAATTCTTTTAAACATCAAAACAATCTGTCTTAAATATTTAAACACTTGGAAAGTATCCTTGTAGATTAGCCTCTAAACGCTGATTTTCTCAAAAATACACCAATCAACAGAAAAACTCTGCCCAACTTTCTCAAGCACTCCCTGAGCCCCAGTCAGGCCCCACTGGTGAAAACGACACAGGCTGATGTTCCAGGAGGCTGGACCCTTCCTTCTGGGCTCAGAGCCTCTGCTCATCCTTCCACATAAACCTGCCATCTCACAAATTTCAGCAGAAATTCACAAAGGGCCCCAGAGCACAGCTCTCCTCGCCATCACCATGTCTTCCAGGCTCTTCTAACCACAGGAAAAGAAATGGTCACGCTCTTGACCAGATACCAGTTTGCAAGTTTAGATAAACAACGTCCTCTGTGCATAAATAAAGGATGCAATCCTACACAAGGAGGGAGAGGGAGATAAATTCAATGGCAATTGAATTTACCAGCCACATTGCTAGTCCTGAATAAAATCAGCGAGTCCATGTGGTGGGGCACTGACGTGCAAAGGCCTGTTCAGTCAGGCAGACGACACTCAAATAAGCCAAGAGGCACCCTACCCAGCCGCACAGTGCAGTCAGCAGCACTGGGGCAGGGTAGGTGCCCACGGCAAAACCCTTGTCCAAACTGAGCAAAGAGCAGCTTGAGTAGCTTGTGCAGCTGGAGAAACCAGATATATCTGCTGACCCCTGACAGTGGCCAAGAGCACGTCCCATACACCCAAACCTGCTCTCTCACACCCGCCGTGTCCGACAAGCTGCTGCTCCCGTTACCCGGGAGAGCCTAGGATGTTACGTTGCTAGACTATGTGTTTCTGGGGTGCAGACCACACACACATGAACCCCTCTTCCCAGGGACATGTTATGTGCTCCCAAACGAGGTTACCATGCCAGGCACACTAAAGGTTCCTTACACACCATCACTCCTTTCCTGTGGTAGAACATCCCAGTGTGGACCTCGTCGCCATGTCTTCTGGGTGTTTCTTTACTCTTTGTCCTTCCCTATCAAAGTTTAAGCATCTTCAAGGCAGAGAAGTATCATCATAATGTCTGTATTTTATATACCTTGAACTGGCTTTGGAGCAGAGAAATTGCTCAGTAAATAATACAATTAATCAGGGTTTAAGACTGTATGTTGTATTCTATTATTAGCAATCGTTTAAAAATTTTTTTTGTAAATAACAATATCACCAACTAAAAATTAACTTCTTAGCCATTCCACAGACACATACGGTATACCCATTCTCTACCACCCATAGCGTGAGTGCTTCACACTTGCTCTTATATCTTCACAGTTGGGAAGTATTATCCCACCTTGCAGATGAGGACACTGAGGCCCAAGCATAGGAAGGGGCAGACCTGGGATGCAAACAGGGCTCTGGCCAGCAGGAGAGCCAGAGTCCTTTGCCTAGACAGTACAGGAGTCACGCCCAGACATGTGCTTTAAATATCCAAGCCAACTCTTGTCAGTGACAACCCACTGCACTTAGGATAAAATGCACAAATCCTAATGTGGCACAAGCCCTGTCTGCTCTGGCCTCTGCTTCCTCTTTCTGTCCCTTCTTGGCCCAGGTCTTCCCAGTCCCTTCTTGTTCCAGTGAGTCGATGACATCCAGTCTTTCCTACCTCAGAACCTTCACACATGCTCTCCCCTAGCCAAAAACACTCTTCCCCCAGTGCATCTGCCCATCTCCTCCTTCTTCAGCTCTCAGCTTAAAGGTCAATTCCTTGGAGAGGACCTCTGAGCCACCCAAATTAGATTCCTCCCTCATTATGCTCTCTCTTTGTACCTGTGCTTTCCCCATCTAGCGCCCCTAAAAAGTTATAATTGTCTACTTATTTTTGAAGTTATTTAGTGTATATCCTTCCTTCACAGTGAAGTTATCTGAGAGTGAGGCCCAGGTCTGCATGTTTGCTCCAGGCTCCCGGCAGGGTGTGAGCACCCTGGGCTCTTGATAGCTATTTACTGAGTGGACGAATGAGCAGATGAATGCATGGACACAAGGCCAGCTTCCTAAGCCTACGGTGCAGGTCATGCAAACACGACTGAATCATTAATGACCATTTCCTTTACTTAAACTGAAGGCCCTTGTGATTCATTTTTTCAGGTTCAAGGTCCTTGCGATTCTTTTTCCAGGTTCCTGGTGGATCCCAGTATATTGTGTAGAGAAAAGGTATGTTTTGTTTCTTACCTGTACATGGTCTTTGTAGAAAGATGCGTATAGCTCCTGTCCTCTTCTTCTGTAGTTCTCTATACATGACACAAAATCCTGGACAGAAAACAAGGCACAGCTTAATGATGGATGTGATTTTAGATAAGAACTTCTCTCTATGCTGACTAATTGCCAGGGAAAATAATGGTTTCAGGATTTGTTGGACAAATCATTCACAACCGCATAAACAAAGACTTCGCCTATGCTGACATACTCATACTAACACACTCAAATACACTTTTATGGGTTATTTCCACTTTCACTTTGATGAGCTAGCTTGTAGGGGCTCAACTTTCCTCCCAAAAATAACAACAAAAATCTATATTCGAATAATTTGCTTTAAGATAGAGCTACCAAGAGAGCTAAGATTTGAGGAGCCAAGATCCTAGAGAGAAAGAAAACTCACTGAGGTGAGTTTTATGCTTTGTTTTTCTTTCTGGCCCTTGAAATATTTACAAATTTTCAAATAGCACAAGAGGCTGAGAAGCTGAGGCCATAAAATAAACCCCAGTAAATTTAAAAAGATAGACATAATATAAAGTGTGTTCTCAGATCACAATGGAATAAAATTAGAAATTGGCAAAAAGAAACTTGGCAAAATCAAAAATAAGTATAAATTGAATGACACACTCCTAAATAACCAAGGGTCAAGGTAAAAATCAAAAGAGAATACTTGAGAGTAAAAATGAAGATGTAACATACCAAAACATACAGGATATAACTAAAGCACAACATGGAGAGGAATTTACAGTTGTAAATGTCTATATTAAGAAAAAAAGAAAAACCTTAAATCAATATCTGAATCTTCCACCTTAAGGCACTGGGAACAGAAAAGAGCAAACTAAACCTAAAGCAAGCAGAATGAAGGAAATAATAAATATTAGAGAAGGAAGTAATAAATTACAGAATAGAAAAACAATGGACAAAATTAATGAAACCAAAACAAAATCCGGTTATTTGGAAAGAATAACAAAATTGGCAGCCTTTAGCTAAATTGAACAAGCAAAAAGAGTGAAGGATAAAATTACAAGGATCAGAAATGAAAGAGAGGACATTACTACTGACCTTACAGATTTTTTTATAAAAGGATTATAAAGAAATATTATGAACAACTGTATGTCAATAAAGTAGATAGCTTAGATGAAATGGAAAAATTCTTAGAAAGACACAAATTATCAAAACTAACTCAAGAAGAAACTAATAATCAAAATATACCAATAACAAGAAAAGAAATTAGTAAAACCAAACCAACAAACAAAGAAAACCTATCCACAAGGAAAATCCATCCGAGCCCCAGATGGCTCCACTGCTGAATCCTGTCGAACACTTTGTGAAGAATTAATGCCAGTTCTTTGCAAATCTCCCAAAAATTAGAAGAGGAGGGAACACTCCCCAATATATTCTACAAGACCAGTTATTACCCTGATACAAAAACCAAAGACATCACAGGAAGAGTACAGACCAATATCTTTTATATATATAAATATATGTTTGCATATATACATTTACATGCAAAAATCCTCACCAAAATACTAGCAAACTGAATCCAGCAAGATATAAAAAAATTATACACTATGACCAAGTGAGATTTATCTCAGTAATACACAGTTTAACATCTGAAAGTAATTAATGTAATACAGTACATCAATAGAATAGAAAACAAAAACCACATTTCAATATACACAGAAAAATATTTGGCAAAATGTAAAATCCTTTCATGATAAAAAATGTCAACCACCTAGGAAAAAAAGCAGCTTTCTCAATCTCATAAAGGGCAACTACAAAAAACTCACAGCTAACATCCTACTTAGTGGTGAAAGACTGGTTGCTTTTGCCCTAACATCAGAAACAAGACAAGGATGTCCACTCTCAATATTTCTAGTCAACATTGTACTGGAGGTTCTAGACTGGACAATTAGGCAAGAAAAACAAATGAAAGCCATCCAAATTGAAAAGGAAAATGAAAAAAATATCTCTAGATGGCATGATTCTGTATATAGAAAATCCCAAATAATCCATAAAAGAACTACTAGAAGAACTAATAAATGAATTAAACAAAGTTGCAGGGTATGAGATCAAAACGTATAAATCAGTTGTGTTCCTATACACCAGCAATGAACAATCCAAACAATAATAATAACAATTAAGAAAGCAATTCCATTTATGATAGCATCCTAAAGAATAAAATACCTAGGAATAAATTTAACCAAGAAAGTGAAAGATTTGTACAATGAAAACTGCAAAACATTGCTCAAAGAAATTTAAAAAGACCTAAATTAATGGAAAGACATCCCATGTTCATGGATAAGAAGACTTCATATTGTTAAAATGCTAATACTACCCAAAGCAATCCACAGAATAACACAATCCCTATCAAATTCCAATGACCAGTTTTTGTAGAAATTGAAAAGCCAATCCTCAAGAT
>NW_012149186.1:271844-272846 GCF_000956105.1 Propithecus coquereli
GTCTAACTTAAAAATGGACCCAGAATCTGAATAGAATGTTCTCCAGAGAAGATATTCAAATGACTAAGAGGTAAAAAGATACTTGGCATCATTTGCCATTAGAAAAATGAAAATAAAACCCACAATGGGATCGATGAAATAGCCAACGAAGCAGGATGGCTAGAATAAAAGCTTTAGATAATAACAAGTATTACTGAAGACACGGATAAATTAAAACTCTATCCATTTTAGTGGGAATGTAAAATGGAGTAGAATTTTAGAAAATAGTCTGGCAGTTACTCAAATGATTAAACAAAGTGTTACCATAGACCCAGAAATTCCACTCCAAGGTATATACACAAGATAAAAATTTATGTCCAAACAAAGACTTGTATATGAATGTTTATAGCAGTATTAGTCCTAATAGCCAAAAGTTGTAAACAACCCCAATATTTATCAACTAATGAATGGATAAACAAAATGTGGTCTAGCCATACAATGGCATATTATTTGGCCACAAAAAAGAATGAAGCATAGACACAGGCTACGACATGGATAAACCTTAAAATAGGATCCTAAGTGAAAGAAGCTAATCTCAAAAACCACATATTACATGATTTGACTTATACAGAATGTCTGTAAAAAGAGAAAGCATATTAGTTCTTGCCTGTGTCTAGAGGACAAGGGAGAGAAGAGTGATAGCTGAAGAGTATGGAGTTTCTTTCTGGAGTGATGAAAATGTTACACATTGATTATGGTGATGGTTGCGCCATGTTTACATATGCACTATAAACCACGGAATCGTTTACTTTGAATGGGTGAAGTATATGGCATATGAATTATCCAAATAAAACTGTTTAGTGAACAAACATTTATGGAACTAAAAAAATAAGATCCAGAGTCTCAAAACATAGACTCATACCCAGAACCAGGAAAATTTCAGACTGAACAGAAGAAGACAATCAACACACGCAACAGAATAAGACAGAAATGTTAGAACAATTTGACCAAGATTTTAAAGCA
>NW_012149186.1:274554-278521 GCF_000956105.1 Propithecus coquereli
AGCTAAAGCACTGCTGAGAGGAAAATTTGTGGCAAAAATGCATGCATTAGAAAAGAGTAAAATTCTGTTATGGATTGAATGTTTGTGTTCCTCCCAAATTCATAGGTTGAAAACCCCCAATGTGATGGTATTAGGAGGTAGGGCACTTGGTAAGCAATTAGGTTTAGACAAGGTCATGAGGGTAGAGCCTCCATGATGGTATTAGTGCCCTTATAAGAGGAAAAAGGTCACCAGGGCTTTCTTACTGTGCCACGTGAGGACACAGTAAGAAGGCAGCCATCAGCAAGCCAGGAAGAGAGCCCTCACCAGGAAAAAAATTGGTCAGCACCATGATCTAAGACTTCCCAGCCTTCAGAACCATGAGAAAATAAATGTCTGTTGTTTAAGTCACCCTGTCTGTGGTAGTCTGTTACAGCAGCCTAAACTGATAAAACAAATTCTCAAATCAATAAGCTAAATGCCTACTCAATAAACTAGAAAAAATGTCAAAAATAAACCCAAAGCAAGGAGAAGGAAGGAAATAATAAAGAGCAGAAATGAATAAATTAAAAACAGAAAAACACAGAGGAAATCATTGAAACAAAAACCTATACTTTGAAAAGATAAATAAAATTTACAAACCTATAGAAACACTGACATAGATGAAAAGAGAAACACGAATTGCTATTATCAAGAATGAAACAGAGGCTATTATTGCTACAGACCCTGCAGACATCGAAAAGATAACAAGAGAATACTATGAACAACTGTACACACATAAATATGACAACTTAGAAGAAATGGAACAAATTTTTTGCTAAGCACAAACTACCACAACTCACTCAATATAAAACAGATCATTGGAATAGCCTTATAACTATTATGGAAATTGAATTCATAATTTTTAAACTCCCCCCAAAAATATTTCCAGGTCCACATAGTTTTACTTGAGAATTTTACAAAACATTTAATAAAGAATTAAAATCAATTTTACAAACTATCTTCCAGAAAATAGGAGAGGAGTTGACATTTTCCAATTAGTTTTATGAAGCTAGCAATAGCCTGACAACAAAATCGGACAAACGGTACCAAAAAAAACCCCTATTTTTCATTAATGTAGATGCAAAATTTCTTATATTAGCAAATGGAATTCAATAATACATAAAAAGAATTATACCCAATGATCAAGTGGGATTTATTCCAGGGATGCAAGTCAGGTAAATACCCAAAGAAAGTGATCAATCGAATCCACCATATTAGCAGGTTAAAGAAAATCACATGGTCATATCAGTTGATGCAGAAGAACATTTCATAAAACTTAACACCCAATCATGATTAAAAACTCTCAGTAAACTAGGAATAGGTGGGAATTTTTCAACCTGATAAAGAGCATCTACAAAAACCCTACCGCTAACATTATATTCAGTGTGAAATAAAGAATACTTTTTCCCTCTAAGACTGGGGAAAAAAGCAGGGATGTCTGCTTTTATTGCTTTCCTTTAATATAGCGCTAGAAGTTCTATTTGGTGCAATAAGGCAAGAAAAAAAAATAAAAGCCATATAGATTGAAAATAAATAAGTAAAACTGTTCCTATTTGCAGATGCCCTGATTGTGTAGAATTAAGTAACACAACAAAACAAAACGCAATAAGGTAAATACTCAAAGTATTTACAAAAAAAATCAAGGTCACAGGATACAAAAACAACATACACAGATTAATTATATTTCAAAATATTAGCAATCAACACATGGATGCTGAAATAAAAGACACAATATCATTTCAATTTCTCAAAAATAACAAAATACTTAGGTGTAAATCTAACAAAATACATATAGGATGCAAGTGCTGCAAACTACAAAATACAGATGAAAGAAATCAAAGAAGATCCAAATAAAGAGAGAAACACATCGTATTTATGAGATGGAAAACTCAACATAGAAAGATGCCATTTCTTCCCCAATTGATGTGTTTGTTTAAGCCACTCTGTCTGTGGTAATTTGTGGTAACATAATTCTTATCAAAATCCCAGCAAGATTTTTTTTGAAGACACAGACAAGATTGCTTCTAAAATCACACGGCAAAGGAACTAGAAGAGCTAAAACAATCTTGAAAATTAAGAATAAAACGAGAAGAATTATTCTACCTGATTTCAAGACTTACATATTAGGTCATTAAATATGAAATGTCCAATTTTGAATCAAAAGTGTAGTTTATTATATCTCAAACAAGAAGCAGCACAATTAATCAGAGTATGCGCCTCAACTATTGACACAGTTTTGCCAACTTAAGGGTAGCTTGTTTCTGCCAGCAGTGAAGAAGCCTGGAGAGTAAGTGTCAATGAAATCGCAAAAGGCATTTTCCACAGCCTGTTGAGAATTGAATATTTTTCCTTGCGAGAAGTGGTCCAAAGCATGGAAGAAGTGGTAGTCAGTGGGTGCAAGGTCTGGTGAATACGGTGGATGACAGAGAGTTTCCAAGTCCAGCCTCTGTAGTTTAAGCAGTGTTGTTTATGCAACATGTGGTCGAGTGTCGTCTTGCAAGAGGATTGGCCTGTCTCTATTGACCAATCTTGGCTGCTTAATCACAAGCATCCTCATCGTTTTGTTCAACTGGCTGCAATAGACATCCCCTGTAATTGACTGACCAGGATTCATGAAGCTGTAGTGGATAATACCAGCGCTGGACCACCAAACAGACACCATTAGCTTTTTTTGATGAATGTTCGGTTTTGGACTGTGTTTCAGCACTTCATCTTCATCCAACCATTGTGCCAAACACTTGCAATTGTCAAAAATAATCCATTTTTCATCAAGTGTAAGAATACGGTGTAGAAATGGTTCGCCTTTATGTAATGACAGCAAAGAAAGGCAAGCTTTGGGACCACTTCTCTTCTGACGCTCATTTAATTCATGCTGAACCCATCTATCCAGCTTCTTTACCTTGCCAATTTGTTTCAAATGGTCCAATACTGTTGGAATAGTAATGTCAAACCTTGCTGCTAATTCACGCGTAGGCTGAGATGGATTCGCTTCCACTACAGCTTGCAGCTCATCATTATCCACCTTGATCTTAGGTTGCCCATGCGGCTCATTTTCAAGATTAAAATCACCATAATGGAACTTCTCAAACCCTTGACATACCATGCATTTGTTAGCCACATCCTTCCCAAACACTTTGCTGATATTTCGAGCTATCTGTGCTTCATTGGTTCCACAAAGAAACTCACATTCAAAAATAACACGAATTTTTGATTTATCCACTGTTTCACAAAAATTGCTCTAAAAAACACTTTGAAAGACAATCACAAGCCAAACTGTGCATTTGAAAGAATGAGGACATACCTCCACAATACAAATAAAACAAGAAGTGTCAAAGTGAAATGTCAGAGGTAACAACTGTCAAACTTAGTATTTAAGGAAATCAGACACTTCATATTTAATCTAATAGTTACAGTAACCAAGAATCTGTGGTACTGAGAGACAGACACATAGATCAGTGGAACAGAATAGAGAATCCAGGAATAGATCCACACATACATATGCCCAACTGATTTTTGACAAGGTTCCAAAAGCTATTCAACAGATAGGTTTTCAACAAATGATGTTGGAGCAATTGGCTATCCATAGCCCAAAATATGAACATAAGTCTCACACCTTATACTAAATTTAAATCAAAATGGACCACAGACTTAAATGTAAAATGTAAAACTATAAATATTTTAGGAGAAAATCCATGGTATCTAGAGCTAGGCAAAGGGTTCTTAAATTTTACATTAAGAGCACCATCCATAAAAGGAAAAGCTGATGAACAGGATCTCATCAACATTAACATTCTGCTCTACAAGAACCCATGCTACAGTCTGGACGAAAATATTTGCAAGCCACATGTCCATCAAAAGACTAGCACCTAGAATGTAAGAAGTACTCCTAAAACTCAACAAGTTAAAAACCAAAACTTCCCACTAGAGTATGTGCAAAAGACGTGAA
>NW_012149186.1:280700-317733 GCF_000956105.1 Propithecus coquereli
ATTCTTTTTCTTCTTTCCTTTTTTTTTGTTTGTAAAATTTTCTTCAATATTGCTGTTATATTGTTTATATGCATTTATAAGTAAAACAATCATTATGAGCATCACAAGTGACATAAAATGCTGAAAAATTTGACTAATTCTACATCTAAGGCAAATCCGACTTTTTTCTAACGTGATGCTTTGGAGACGTGCTGCAGCAATAGAGAACTCTCGGGGGGCACTTGCAGGCAAAGCAGCTGCCTTCAAAGAGCAAAGGGGCTATCCTGCCGAGGAGGGACAGGCCTCCTCAGGATGCCCTCAGGGGGTTTAGTGGGCCCAGGGTAGGAAGTTTCAGGCAGGCTGACTTCAGCATGATAATGTGAAAAGATGTTTTTGTTGCTCTGAGCATTGCAGGATGAGAGTGGGAGGCAGAGAGCATAGGCGTCCAGATTCCTTAGTTGGGTCCTTGCTAGCCATGTTACATGGGAAATCACTTAATCCTTCTGAAAATGTATTGTCCATAAAATGAGGTTACCAGTACCTCCTTTATCTATTCTGCAGAGGTGTTATGAAGCTAGGAGGAGGTGGTGGAATGAAAGTACTTTGTCAACTGCAAAGCGTCAGCCAAAGAGGCTGTTTGGGTGTAAAATATTGGCGTCATGGGTAACAACAGTTGAAAGAAATGACTTAGATGGTCTCTTCAAAATTAACACTTAGAATATGCTATATGAGTTCAGTTATAAATCTTTTTTTTTTTTCAAATAAATACCCTGTCTACAGTAGCTGCAGCCCAGGGTTGTTTACACAACTCAGATGCTCCATTTCTGGCTTCAAATTTACTCTCTGTTGCTAAGCTCAGCAAACATTCACCTACTGTTGAGCACCTACTATTTTCCAGGCACAAAGTACAAAGATGAACCCCCTATCTGGTTTTGTGGAGCCTAACAGAAGGGACAGATAGTTAAGAACTAATATGAGACAGAGTTGAGACAGAGATGACATGGTGACACAGGATACAGTGAAGGAGACACTGTAAGTGACCTTGGCATGAGCCAGTGTTCAGAGAAGACTCCCCAGGGGAGATGATGCTCGAATGAGAGGACTTACATAGAAGTCTGATGTGATTCCATTTTTTGATTTTTAGTACTTTTTGACTTGGCATCTTTGACAGCTTACTCTGCCAGTAGTTTGGAGGATGGATTTAATGAATCCAAGACTGGAAGTAGAGAGCCCCATTAGGACACTTTCATGACAGTACCTGTGAGGGTTCACACAGTGGAACAAGCTACATGGGAGAATCCAATTCAAGAACTACATGGAACGCAAAATTGGCAGGAATTGGTGACTGTATGAGAGGGCAAGAACTATTCCAAAATTTATGGTTTGCTTAACTGAGTGAATTAAAGTAGATAAACTAAAAAACACTGAGAGATCACAAAAACAAAAGGAAGAGCAAGTCTGCATGGTACGAAGACATTCTGAATTTGAAGAGTCAATGGTACAATCGGATTTCCTCAGAAGAAAGCTCGGGAGAGAGGTCCACAGTCAACACAGATTTGTGAGTCATCAGCGAATAGGTGACAGATAATCCTGAGAGATGATAAAATCCCCCAAGGAGAGTAAGGACAGAGAGGAGATTGCTGGGACAAAGTCAGAAACCTGGGGAACACCAGTGAAGTTAGGTCAGGAGAAGAAGGGTTAGAGAAGCGCTAAAAGAAACCAGAGAGAGAGATGTCATGAAACCCAAGGGCAGTTGAAGCAGAGGGAATGCAGCAGAGCAGCTCGGTAAGATGAGGCCTCACAGTGCCCATTGGGTTTGTCTGTAGAAACCGGTCATTGGTAACTTGTGCAAGAATCATCTCAGGGGAATGATTAGACAGCAACGGGTTGGCTAGAGATCTGGAGATAAGGCAAAGGAGACACTGTGTCCAGACAACTCATTCAAGAAGCTTGACTCTGAAGGAGAGAAAGAGACAGGAGACAGGCTACGCGCTAAAACAGGAAGGATAAGACACAAGTGTGTCACAGGCTGAGGGGAGCTGGGCAGTAGAAAGGAGAAGGTTGAAAAGCAAAGGAAAGAGAAAGGTCACAGATGGCACAGTTCTACAGGATAAGAGGAGAAAGGGTACACCTGCAGCCCGTGCAGAAGTTGAGCTGAGCACTGGGGAAGGGAGAGGCCCCTCGTGCTCCGAGGCTGGTGGGAAGGGCCTGAGGGTGGCTGCAGATGGCCATGAACCTGTAAGTGGGGCAGGGGAGAGTGGGTGGTTCACACCTGATGGTGTCCCTCTCCAGGGTGGGGTAGGAGGCAGGATGGCTGCTTCCCCTGAGAGCTCAGCAGGTGTCTTGCACAGAATGGCGAATGCTTGGAAGAATAGGAGAGGGAACAGACAACAGGTATGGCAGTGTGTTATCTAAGAGTATTGATAACCCAAATATTTGTTATCCCTTGGTCTGTTTTCTCAACATTACTTCCAGTTAACTAACATGCATATAGCAGTTTACAACTGACAAAGGAGTTTCCATATGTATTATTAATTTAACATTTAGCCTCCTGACAAATTTATGTGATTATTCCTATTTTAAAGAAGAGTTTACTGAGGTCAAGTGAGGATAAAGTGACTCTGTCAACACAGGAAGCAGCAGAGTCAGAAGATGAGTCCTTGGACTCTGTTACCGTGGGCACCTCCGTCACATGCATGTCTCGATGATTCTAAGAAAACATTACTTTCCCACTGGACTTTGAGTCTTTTAATGACCTGGAAAGTTGTCACACTCAGGATGTGGACAGGAGGAAGGAGACTTGGATCGGGTCAAGGGCAGAGGCCCATCTGCCTGGACAGCAGTGGATGCAGCACATCGATTAGGGACAAATTCAGAGCAGAGTTCTACATAGCTTATTGGAACTAAATAGCCTTTGCTTAGCAACTGCCAGCACATTAGAGAGTTTGAGAACCTTTGAAGTAGAACAAAGGGCCTCCAAAGGCTATTTGGAGATTTGAGAGGAAAAGCAGGTCTGGGGTTAAGGGCCTGGGCCCTGCTCTCCCAGTGCCTTCTTCAGGAAGGGTTTGGCTTCTGGAAACAGGTCGGTTCTTAGAATGGGGAATTGGGCACATCCTACCTGGAGGGTAAATTTTAAGTGAGCCGACCACAGCTTGGTGGTGTCCACCTGTGGCCAGGGGCACCTCTGGAGCTTGCCAGCTGCTGTGACATTCCTGTCCAAGCTTTCCCACAGGAAACACTCGCTGTCCACTGATGAGAGTCATTACACTTGTTTGTTTAAAGCATCATTACTCCTGTAATCACAGTTGTATGGCCTCACAAGAATGTGAAAGGCCAGTATCTGAAGGCAGCAGCACAGATCCTGCTCTGAAACTTGCTGCCAAAATTACAATTACAGGCTCTGGCCTCTCCAGCCAAGCACTGACATGTTGGGTCTGGGATGACACTGAGTAGTGAGGGAGGCCAAGTCTTCATCTGCACCGTAGCTACCATAGACCAACACGTGATTATCATTTCATCCTTTCACTCACCTTTGTCGCTGTCAGTAATTTGTCCTAAGGAAATTGTAAGATATATGCACAAATATTCAGTGGACATTGTTCACCATCCTGTTTATAGTAGCACAAAATGAAACAATTTAAATATGCACAGTGCAGGATGGTTCATCCCCATGCTAGAGTACTGTGCAGTCAGCACAAATCATGCTCTCACAAAGGGCTGCCCCCAGCACCTTGGGACCCCCTTTGGGTGGACACCATCCTGGACTGAGATGGATAACTTGAATAGTGGAGCAAAGGCTGGATTTCAGTCTCCCCTTGCCACCCTGGCCAGATGTCCTTGCAGGCAACCTACACAACAGTTCACTGCAGCCCTGGTGTCAAAAAAGATCTAATGACCAGGTTCTTGCTCTACCAAAATTTTTTAAAGGAGGTTAGAAAACAGTATGCTAACAATAACAATGATTACATTGTTATATATTTGCATAGAAAAGAAAAAACTAAAAGAAAATACAATGTGCTAGTCATTAGCGCTATTTGCTTAGTATTTCCAGTTTTCTTCTCCTGTAGGCACATGGCATGATCAGACTTCCTGCTACCTTTGAGCTAGGTGAGGCCAGCAAGAAGTGTGCAAAAGCTTTAAGGGCTCAAGAGCAATTTGCTAAGATCTCTCTTTTTTAACTTGCAGTGCAAGTGAGAAGTAAGTATTTGCTATTTTAGGCCAGTTAGATTTGGCAGTTTTTGTTACTGCAGCATAACCTAACTCTTCCTGAATAACACACGCACTGAAAATATTAGGAAGGGTTACAGTGGAATTGCATTAAAACATATTTGTGAGCAGGGAAAAAGGATCAAGAGAGCTTCAGTGAAAGCAAATCTGAGATCAGTTAAATGTGAGCACAAAGTTGGAATAATTGGAGCCACAAAATAAGTAATTTAATGGGCTTAATGGACTATAGCCCAAATTCTAAAATAAATATGGACAAGTCCCTACTGATATAAATAAGATTGAATAAATAAGTAAATGGGGGAGAAGGGACAAACCTTTTACAGAAGAATTTATAATAATATATGTGGATACCCCCTCCTCTAGGAGGTAGAGGTTAATTGCTCGCCCTCTTTTAGCACAGGATTGACCTAGTGACTTGATAAAGAATCAAGAAAGGAAAAAACAGTAACTTTATAATAGAGGAATCTGACAGACACCATATTAACTACGTGGTGAAAGTTAACATCACCAGTGATGATGCCACATGGATGTCACATGCCCTTGGTACAACGTGACAAGAAGGGCACTTCACCTCTGTGGTCTTTCTTCCAGAAATCCATAACTTCCGACTAATCATGAGAAAGACATTAAAGAAACCCACACTGAGGGACATTCTACAAAATATCTGACCAGTACTCCTCAAAACTGTCAAGGTCAGGGAAAACAAGGAAAGTCTGAGAAACTGTCACAAACCAGAGGAGACGAAGGAGACATGATAACTAAATGTAACGTGGTACCCTAGATTGAATCCCAGATCAGCACAAAAACTGATGAAATCGAAATAAAGTCTGAAGTTTAGTTAATAGTAATATACCAATGTGAATTTCTTGGCTTTGACAGAGGTACCACGGTAGTATAAAATGTTAATGGAGGAAACCGCGTGAGGAGTATATGGAAATATTGAATATGAATATGAAAAATATTCCAAAATAAAATTTATTTTCTAAAATAAAATGATAATTCACCCCACCCTTCAACCCGAACCCCATCGTGACCCTGAGATGGAGAGTGTGAGTCGCTGCTCTCTCAGGCGGATGCCATCTGTGAGCTCCCCTGGCTGTAAACAGCTTATTATATACTACATGTAATTCTCATGTTTAAAAACTATTATTCACTGGTAAATTTTGTCCCCCAAACTGGGCAGGCCAGCCACTTCATCCGGGACTTAACAAAGAAATAGTAATCAATCTCCAAAATGGTGGCAAAGCCACCTGGTGCGCACACAGAAGGCTGGTACAGAATTTACACCATCACAGATGGTTGTGTTGTCTACAGACAGTTCAGGGGAATCTTTAAAGTATTGTTGACAACTTGATTTCCATTTTATAAATACATTTTAAAACTTAACCCCATATAATACACGACTCCACTGTAGGCTGTCTTCCTTTATACTTTTTTAAAGTTTCTGTTTGTTCACTAATAAACAATTCCATAAATGAAAGCAATGGCCACGCTGTTTGATTTTAGTGTCAACTCCAGATTGCTTTAGCATCTAACTTTCTCTGGCCAAAGAGAGGTTCAAGTTTAACTCCAGTCACCTCCCACTCACCCAGGCAGGAGGGAAACTGCTGACGTGGAAGAGACTTCTGGCTCCAGAGACCACACGTGTTCACTGGCCTCTCACTGGTTACCTGTCCCCTACTGGTGCTGGCTGAGCGGATGAGGGATCTGACACACAGGGCCACACAGTTGGGTGGCAGTGAGCAAGAGACAGCCACATCTGTACGAGCACTTGGTAGTCATCACGCAAACCAGTAATTATCATCAACACTCTTTCTTTCCCAGTGTGCCTCCTTGGGGCTCCCGTGGTAGAGGATGAGCCCTGCAGAGGCAGCACTCTGCGGTGTGATGACTGGGTTCCCCTCCAGCCCCCCAGAATAAGCTCCTCAAGGGCATGATCTGGGGCCTGGCAAGTGGAGGCAACGATAAAAGTTTGAGAAATTGAAACGAAGCTCATAGACCTTCTTCACACCTCCTTTGGGCCAAATTCTCTGCAGCTAATAATTCCCTGCACAGAGTAAATGTTCCACGTGGTCAGGATTAATGAGACCCACAGGACCAGATGACAACAGGACTGGATCTTCAAAAAGCCAGGGTCAGATCTGGGCAGTTCTGGCCTCCTCCCTTGCCACATTTGAACCCTCTGAAATGCAGCCTTCTCCTGGTTTTGAAACATCCAGTAAACAGACCACCTAAACAGTTTTTCTATTATGAATCTTCCACAAAGGCTGACATATGTACCTCTAAAGACAAGTTCTTAGTGGAGGCCTGGTTTTAGTTAAATGATAGAAGCAATTAATGAGAAAACAATGAAATAAAATGCTTTCCCTGTTTGTCGGTAAATCATGTATAACATCCGTATGTGTGCTCATAAAATGTTAGCAGCCATTATGAAGAAGGTATGCTGTGCACCAGGTGACAGAACAGCCCTGTACGAAGCCACGGTCATGGTCCAGGGGTCTTTGGGGGGATGTCTATTTGGATGACTCAGGCCAGGAAACGCTCTTTTCTCCAAGTGCCCAGATAATTGCGCTTTTCTCTGCTATGTAGACACAGCCTCTGGACTCTTAATAAATGTCAAGCAATACCAGAGTAATAATCATATTTCCAGCCATAATGACAAACAACCGGTGCTCGGAGTGGGTGAGGAGGGACCAGACCTCCACAGCACAATTCATCTCTTGTTAAATTCACTCACATATTAATTTCTAAGATGAACGGCGCTTTCTAATTTGTCTTTTTTGAACTGTGATGTTTTTATTAAATTCAATCATCATGAGTACATGGAGAATGACTACTTGAAAAAAAAAAACCCCACGCTGGTGTGGCAAAGGACGACTGTTTTAAGATTGCAGGTGCCGAGCCCTCTCGAGGAAGCCAGCCTCCCACCGCTCTGCTGCCTGTGTGGGGCTCGGACGCTGGGAGGGGTCCCTGCCACGCTGGCCTTTCCTGAACTCGGCCTGTTCTCACCGTGTCTCTGTCAGCCTCGTCCTCAGAGGTAACCTTCTAGAAGACTCACACCTTCGCAGGCAGGGGTGGAAGGTCAGGAATTATGGGAAAGGGTTTGGGTGAGAGATGAATGTGAAGACCTACTCCGGGGCTTTGCAACCCATGCAGGCATCTTCCCCTGGGCACGTATTGAGACTTGAGATACTGACGTGGACTGAATTGTGTCCCTCCCCAATTCATATGTTGAAGGCTGAAGCCCCAGTACCTCAGAAAGTGACAGTGTTTGGAGCTAGGGATCTTTAAAGAAGTAATATAGTTAAAATGAGGCTGTTAGGGTGGGCCCCAATCCAATACGTGTGGTGTCCTTGTAGGAACAGGACATTAGGACACAGACACGCACAGAGAGAAGACCACGTGAGGACACGGAGAAGACAGCCACCTCCAAGCCAAGGAGAGAGGCCTCAGGAGAAACCAATCTGCCAATGCTTTGATCTTGGACCTTCGGCCTCCAGGACTGTGAGCAAACAAGTTTCTGTTGTTTCAGCCACCTGGTCTTGGTAGGGCAGCCCACGGAGATAATACAGGTGCTTTCACTCCACATAATGCCCAGCGCTGAGACACCCAGACACCCAAGTGACACTTCACAGAGACAACAACTGGGGCTGGAGTCCATGGGGAGGATTCCTCAGGCTTTAAGGAGAGCAACAAAGCTGCCTGAGTCAGGACTGCCCGCCACTGCCAGCCACGAGTGCAGCCCCTGGCAGCACTGGCTGCGATCTGGGGCCCACCACAGGAGCTTCTCAAAGGCCAGCGGGCCCCATGCCTGCCCTCCGGATGCTGCACACGCCTGCTCACCCCAGCGCTCCTGGGGCCACGTGGATACTGTCCAGTAGGTGCCCACTGCTGGGCAGCATTGGCCTTTCCTCTCCTTTAGGCTGAGCCCTCTACATGCAGCCATTGTGGGTGAAAAAAAGGCCCCAAAATAGATAGGCCTGTTTTCTTCCTGACGGCCTCCCTTCAGCCAACGATTCCCAGTACCTGCTCTAGCCTAGGCCCTGTGCTAGCACTGAAGCCTTGAAGATGAGCAAGACACAGAGCTTGCCCTCCAGGAACTTAAAATCCTCTGAGGTGGGTAAATTGGAGGATCAATCTCCCATGGAGGGGCCACACAGGGTTCCAGCAAGGCTGGAGAGGGCTCCGCAGGCCTTCAGAAGGGGCAGTGTTCTCGTAGCACAGTGGAAGGGGCTGGTCCGATAGAAGGGAGAGGCTCCTCCAAGCAGAGAGGACCACACTTGGGAGAAAACAGGATGCCTTATCACAAAATTTTAAAAAGTGGGCCTTCCTGGAGCCAAGATGCTGTGTACCACTGCAGCGGGAAACAAACTTGGAAAAGCAGTCAGGCTCCGCTGCATGAGGCTTCTTGCTCCACTGGTAACAGGTCTGAGTCTGTCCTGGACAGCGTGGGAACCAATGATGGCTTTTGATCAGGGACATGACATCTTCAGCTCTTACCTTTAAAAACTCACAGCGGGGTAGCAGGAAGGCAGGATGGGGCAGGGTAAACTAGAGTAAACCACTAGGCAGGGACCATGTACTGTGCTCACCCTGTGTCCCTGTTCTCACACCCAGGACCTGCCTCTTGGCAGCAGCATAGCTGATGGCTGAGGAATGAACATGGTAACTCTTTTGCCTCCTGCTCCACAATGGGGGACAGAAAACTGGGGCACAGAGTTGATGCTTGATGGCAAGTCTTTATAGAATGCATATTTATGGGCTTCATTCCCTAGGAATGTACTTTCTTCTATTATTTTTTTCCTGATCTCATTTCTTTATTGCATACACCCTCATCTAGAGGTACCATAATTCCTCTGGGGAGAGAGTCAGAATATAAATATTAATAAATACATAAAATTAAGTTGAGATAAACTATATAGGATACTGCAGTAATACCAAGCCAGCAGCTGGCCCATGAGGCAGATGCTCCCGACTGTTCCTTTGCACCTGGAGGGGCCCCTCCCTCACCACTAACCTGCCCTCCTCCTCCCCTGAGTCTGAGACAAAGCTCCTCCCAACCAAACTTAGGCCCTCTCTCCTCTGGGCCCTTGTTACACCATAATTGTTTCGCCAGCCTAGAAGGAGTTGCTTCACAGGTCAGCAGCTATGCCTTTTCTTGTCAGCATCCCTCCGCCTTCCCCCAAGGGCCTGAGCTAAGGCAGGAAATCAACGACTGCATGTGGAATGTTGAAAGAGGGAGGGCTCGGAGCTCAGGGAAGGCACTGGTGTTCAGCGGAGGAGTGCTGGAGATGCTAGAGAGAGATGGAGATGGAGAAGCCGACGGAGCTGTAGACACAGATGTACTTTCTGACCCCCTAAAGAACTTGGACTGGTGCTTGGCCGCTGGCTCCTGCCACCCTCCTTCCGGACCACTCCCCCATGGCATTTCAGCCACTTGGGCCTCTCTCTGTCCTCAAGCCTACAAGCCCATTCCCATCTTAAGCCTGGCACTAGCTGGGTCCTCTCTGGAGCTCTGGTCCCACAGGCATAGGACAGCTGCCCCTTCCTCTCCACTCACCCCCACCTCCTTGGAGAAGGCTTCCTGGCCCTTCCAACCTACAGCAATGTCAAGTCAGTCTCTAGCACATCATCCGTTTCCTTCAGATTTTTTCCCAATACCTAAGATTTTCTCATCCATTCCCTTTTGCTAACAGTCTGTTTCCCCTCAAACAGAGAGCAGGCGCCTCCTATGTTTTACTCAACTGCCACCCAAGCCCACAGAGCAGGTCCCAGATGCAGAGGCCCGGGAATCAAGAGTCATCCCCCCTACGCTGGTTCGATTGTTCTTTCATTTCACTCAAGGATTCCAGCAATGACGGTCATCACACCCTGTTACAGTAATAAGTAAATTAGCACCCAAGGAGCCCCGGCCTCATTCTCGGCCCCCAGGCACTGGACGCAGCGCTTCCCTCTGCTGCCTTCCCCCTGCCCTCTCTGTTCAGTCTCTCCTCCCTTCTGTGCCAGGCCCAAGAGCCAAGTATGCGCCAACCCCCATCAACGATGGGAAAGAGAAGAAAATTTCAGAACTTTCTGTTCTGAGACTTTGAAAGACTTTTTTAATTAACCAAAATGGTTTCTCATAATAGATGGGTCCCAGGGCGAGAGCGCGGCTGTAACTCACGCGACAGGCGCCTGGGCGGCTGGGCTGCGAGCGGGGCCTCGCGGGTTGTGAATGGCAGCAGCGCCTCAGGAGGGCCCCAGACTGATTCTCCACTCCATGGCCATCTGCCGTTTCATCATTTATATAGTTTGGGACACTTCTGTCTTTTGGAACACTAGAGCATTTTTGTGTTGATGAGTAAGTTTTTTAATATTTAAATTTAGAGAAATAATCCAAAATGTGTTTCCCCCGTAAGTCATAATTTTTAACAATTAAAAGCATTACCTGGGATGTTGATACCTTCCCCCAAACCGTAACTTTAATTTTCAGAATGAAGGTATGCCTCACACTGGGGAAACCAAGATAAACAAATATGAACCTCAAGATAGATGCCTGGGTATAATTATCCTTTAAAGTACAGAACTACATTGGTTTTCAAAAAGATTCAACCCAGGATTCCTTTAAATTGCCAGATTCCTACATTAATTTCAAATCTGTTTTAATTTATAAAACCTTGATATGTAAACATTTTTTTTCTGAAACCCATCTACCCAGATTTTTCTTAGATGTCATCTAACTAGGAAGACAAATAACTAGACTATAAGGACTCCTTAAATATAGGAAACGTGTTATTCAACTCTATATTCATAGCAAGGAATGTTACGCCTACTCAATACGTTCATGTATTGTTGAATTGCACATGGTAAAGTATTATATAAATACTTTATATGAAATTAAAATATTTTGAGCTGAGCTGCACATTTGGACCTTAAGTTACCTGAAATATTCCTCAATGACACCCTTCATATATGGCATATAAACACGGTTAGCCTACTTTCTAATAAAATAAGTCACTATAGGAGAGAAAGGAACAAAAATTAGTAAATACCTAGCAGAGGGTGATCTAGTTAACTAGATCTAGTTAAGCAGATCTAGTTAACTTTTCAGACTAGACATTTCTGTTTGGGTAGAAGTTTTTGGAGAAGGAACTGAGTATCTGTCCTTAAGGACTTTTCAAAGTGTCATTTAGATACATGCATCTTTCAATGGGCAGCAGTTTGTAACCACAGGTGGACAACATTCCACGGATCTCTGGAGATTACATGACCTCGGTGCCTGCTCTCTTGGAGATGTTTCAGACTATCATTCTGCTGCCAAAAGCAAACCATCTTTAACTCCATATCTTGTGAGGATGAATGACCCAAAGAATAGTCAAAGAGATGGCACTGGGCCAGTCTCAGGTGGCGGGGCACAGGATGGAGTGCTGTGACAGAGTCCTCCCTTAGAGGCAGTTGTGGACAAGGAAGAGTGTGACTAGTAGGAGACAGAACTCCAGGCAAGCCATGGATAAAGTGAGTCATTGTGGCTACTGATCATTCATTAAGTGTGTGGGCCTTGCACTTATGAGATGCTTGCTGCACACGAGGAGAAGATTGGCATCATCCAATTTTAGCATCGGGCTCCCTTGGTTAGTTCGAGGTCTCTGCTAACCTGGCCACTGTCCTTTTTTATGAACTAGCAAAAGGACCCCCATTTGGACAGACAAATGAGAATAAGGTATCCTCCTTTTGGGTGGCCACAGATCGCACCACGACTCATGGCTTGCTGCAGAGCTCAGGCAGAAGTCAGGGCCCACCCCAGAGACTGCCCTCTCTGTGGAGCCCTGGTCCTGACAGGGGTCAGTGTCCTTGGCAGTGATGCTGCTTCTCACTGCAGGCCAGACAGGCTCAGGTTTACACGAGTTGCCATGCGATGATGATGCCTGCCCACCTAGGACCAGCCTCTCTCTGCTTGGACTGTCAGCATCGCCGTCTGCACCCACACTGATGAGCGGTGAGTGGTTCAGCCAATTCTGTTCATAGCCAGGCCCTGACACTGATTCCGTTAAGGGGACAAAGAAGTCTCTCTAAAGCCTCTGTATTCTTTTTGCATTTACCTAAAATCTTCTTCACACAAAACTGAGAGGCTCGGATCCAGCACCAACCACCCCCGGAAACATCAAGAAGAGGCTGATGGGATTCACTATCATGAGCAGAGACTTTTCTTCTTCATGTGATCAGCTGACATCAGCTTGATGCTCAAACAGTCCAGGGTCTTCATGTACAAAGATGACAGAGCGGACATCATGTCCACTGAATGGTCTGCTTTAGTAAAAGATGACGTTCCAGGATTTGATAGGAATCATCTGAAAGAGGAAAGCTTTGGGGACTTGGATGTGGTGGCTTCTCTGCAGGGAGCCTGTTTCCCAGAAGCTATCGGGGACTCCGTGATGTTTCGGGAGGGGCCCTAATCTAACAAGGTTACTGTGTTTATCACCACAGCCTGCTCGTTCCATTAATACAATTTCATCAGAAACCAAGGGGCTGCCCTAAAAAGGCAGGAAAATGTGAATTTGCAACCAAGGATGGCTGGACCACGAGTTTCCCTTTCCTGTGTAGGTAGAAGAACATGTGTAACCTGTTTTCAGCAAATTGTTGATTATATCCACCAAACCTAACCTCACAGAAATGATACATTCAAAGGTCTGCACTAAAATGCCTTTAAAGGGAAAGCCTGGCTATGAGTTACACAAATTTTTCAGAAAAAAAATCAGTTGTGATATTTTTAAACATAAAAACCCACAAACATGTTAAATAAAATTATCAAATAAGAAAAAAAAAGCACAAAGCACAGTAACAAATTTATCAACTGAACACTTCGTGGCATATAGTACAACCACCTCGCTATGAGTCAAACACTCAACAGCAGAATGGCCACGTTAATACATACTACTGATGGCAAAATGACTGCTTTCACTGAAGAAAAAACAAAAACTATGTTGCTCTGAGCAGTTTTGAAATGAATATCTGATTCAAAACTTCCCCTGTGCATAGAATTGCATGCTAATTTACATTTTAATTACTTCCTAAGAAATCAAAAGCATTTGTTGACAGTAGAACATAATGTCAACTTCATGGTGCACTGTTGGTGGATGCTTAATGAACTTAATTAGATAATTAGTGATGTTAATTATCCTTCTCTTATGAAGATAAAGATGTCTCACAAATGATGCACTCGGTAAAGAAACATCATTAAAGGTATCTGTGTTTGCTTTGTTCATTTGCAGCTATTTTTCAAACTCCTGTAACAGGGACTTGTCATAAACTGATGACATTTAAGACTTCCTTACAAGGAAAAAGAAAGGCCACTATCTTCCATCAGCCCGTCACTGTCCTTCTCCCTTATTCTGGACACTAATGCTGTATTGGTGATGTTGCTGCTTTCCCGAACACCTTCGCTGCGTGGAACTACCATCCCTGTTCGGTTCTGGTGTGGAATTTCTTGTGCAAATGAGCTCCTTCCTGTTCACTTCTCACTGATGTGACGGGTGGATTCTAACATCAATTGCTTGCAGAACGGGGTCTGTGTGTGTGTGTGTGTGTGTGTGTGTGTGTGTGTGCCCATGTGCATGTGTGTTAGTCAAGGGAAGAGAGAAGATGAGAGGGAGTGCCCAGACAGCTATAAGAAAACCTAAAGGGCTAATACACCCCCTCCCCCCTGCCCCAGCCTGGTGGCATTTCTGTGACCCTACAGTGGTGTGTTCCCACCTCCATCGCCAGACACTGCACCTCTAGAGGAAGCTCATGTGCGTGCATTCTGGGTGTGGTGCAGAAACACAGCTGTCTGCAAAACAGAGGCCTATGGTACATGCTACATAGACTTTGCTTTTAGTTGAAGTGAAAAAGGAAATTTTTGAGGTTTAAAAAATATTAGACTTCATTATTTTTCTCTTTCTTCCTTGCCTCCCAAAACCACCATAATCTGAGCATAATGGAAGTCCTTTCTGGAAACAGTCCTAGCCCAGGCAGCATGACGAAGAGCTCTTAGGGCAGGCTGGGGAGAGAGGCATTATTTTTAGGGTCAGTTGTCTTGGAAAAAGCATCAAGAGAAAAGTATTTCTTGGCAGCACTGCCCACCACAACTGGGAAAACCCAGACTCTGGCAGAAGGCCCTATTACATCTGTCACACCCGCAGAGAAGTTTACACTTTCCAGGGTGGTTTTCTTAAAATGATACTTTTATTTGTGTCTGAGTGGTTTTATTCCTCTAACATAGTCCTATTTCATTACTTGTTCACAAGACTTCTCCTACCACCACCACCAACACAACTAGGTTTCCCGACAGTACAGCATCACGACCTCTTACGAAGCCTGTGTTTTCAGGTTTTCTGAGTCTTTTCCCTGGTTTTCCATAGCTTGTCCCTCCAGCCTGCTCGATCCTGATCTGTGGGCACAGGCTGGCCTCTCTGCTCTCCTGTCGCACCAGCTAGAACCTGTCCCAGAGGTCTCACGTCTCTTTTGCTCCTCAGCCCCTTCAGTTTTAGAAGTCCACCTGTGTCTTCACATTCCCTCAAATACAGGCCCCTGCTTCCAAACTTCTCTCGTAGTCAGATTCATCTCCTGGACAAGTCCTTTCTCTTTTTCCACAAACACTACATTAAACTTACCACACAGTTAAGTAAAAAGATTCCCCACAATGACCTCTGAATTTCAAATTTTTAAAATTTCCTGCAACCTCTTAAAGATCTTTGACTTTAACTTTCGCAGTAGAGTTTCTCTGCAAATTTTGACTTTTGTTTTCACAATTGCATTTGGACTTCCTCAGCTCTCACCCTCTATTCTACCTTCATTTGAAAGCTGATTCTTTCTATCTTCCCAAATCCATTCTCACCCCTGGGGCTCTCCAGACACACCAGCTGTTTAATCCCAGGGGAGTGATCTGAGGCCCGCACCTCAGGCGATGCTCCCCGGCACACAGACAGCCTGGGTGTTAAACTAGAGTGCAGCTGCGTCATCAGCAGAACTCATCGTCTTTCTTCCTGAAGCTGCGGCATGGGGCTCTCGGAGGCTAAACGTGCCTTCAGCCTCAGCTAGACAGTCCCTCATCAGCAGGAAACAAACGCAAACGCGCCACAAGTAAGACATGAACTGCTTGAGAACTCCCACAGTGATTGCTAATGCCCTGCAGCTCTGCACACTTGCTTTCTTCCCTGCAATTTTTATTTGGGTTTCATGATTTCTGTAAAGAGAAAATAAGCATCCAGAAACATTTGCGCATGAAATAATACGATGTCTGGGATGTTGCTTCAAAATTGTTCAGTGCAGAGGGGGAAAGCGGGTAGTGATAAGAGGGAGAACAGATTGGCCATGAGATGAAAATTGTTGAAGTCAAGCAATGGATAGATACATGGGGATTCATTATATTAATTTCCCTACTTCTGTATATGTTCAAAAATTTCCACAATGATTTTTTTTAAAGAGATAATGCATGAAGTGCTCAGAGAGGGTGGTCAAAAATGTCATTTCCCTTGCCAGGGACCTCAACTAGGGCTGCTTTGAACAGAGCTGTCCCCAAGCTGCCAGCCTCAGTTTGCACCTTGCCCTCCGCCAGGGACAGCGCTGCACCATGGCTGGGTGGGGACAGTGGGGCTGGCACATGATAAGGGAAGGAGCCAGTGGCAGATCACAGGCCCCTGCCCACACAGGTCCCTTGACTCTGAGGTCACCAAGGCCCCCGAAGTGGACACTGCTGGTTGCACAGGGGGAGGTGGGCAGGGCTCTCCCCCAGAGGAGCTTTTAGAGGATAGGGTGGTAGGATGTCTCATGTTCTCCCTTATTTTGCCAGGGCAGAAGGAGAATTCCTACAAAAGTTTGTCTATTACATTTTTGCAACTTCAGTGTGTCAACCTTTGGCTTCTGGTGCCTTCTCATCCCCTTCTGTTAATTTTCATACAGCCCTGACTTCCCTACATGGGCCATTGCAGCTTGCTAATATATGGCATTGAAACCAGCAACTGGGAGCTTGTGCAGCTATCCCCAAAAGTCAGTGGTACATGAGGGACAGGGGGCCTGACCCTCCTTCATGGGGTCCTGCTCCTCTGTAAGCCCCCAAGCTTTGCTGGGAGGCTGGCGTGTGGACCTTGCTCCTCTGGTGGGGCCTGCCTGGCCGCCCGCATGGGAGGCTGCCCACACGTTACAGCTGATCCTGAGAGGAAGATGGGTGAGACCCAGTTCACGCTCTGTCCACAAGAAGAGCGCCAGTCAGGGTGGCGCATCTACCTCCACACCTCTAAGGGCTAGAAGTGGCTGCCCTACACTTTTGACCCCTTCCTCTGGCTCTCGTTCCTCCCTGTTCTCTGAAGAGTGGACAGAGCCATCCAAGTCCCACCCCTCCTATGCCCGGTGCCCTCTCTTCTCAGAGCCAGGCCTCTGCCCTGGGTGCCCGTCTCGCTTGTCCCAGCCTCAGATGAACAAAATTTTCTTGCGTGTTCTTTGGTGTTCACTACTCCAACCGCTGCTGCTGCAGCTCCCACCGCCTCTCCCCGAACCATGCTACAGCTCCTGGCTCAGCTCCTCCTTAAGGACCCTCACCTAAAATCTCACCTGTAGGAACAGACGTGCCCCTCTCCTGTTTAACCCCCACCTACATGCAAACGTGAACGTCTAGCCCAGCCCACAGCGCTCCCTGACCTGGCCTCTGTCCACCCCCTTGGTGCTGGTCTTGCCACCTGCAAAGCCCCAGCTTTCTCCCCACCCAAGTGCCCTGCACCACGCAGGGTTTGAACCCACTGCCCCTTCCAGACTTGGCTCTAGGTGTCGCTGCCTCCCCAGCCCCTGCCCCCGTTCCCTGGGTGCTCATTTTCTGTTTGCTAACACTTTTTTTTTAAACAGATGATGACACGTTTTATATTTTGGAATAATTTTAGATTTGCAGGAAAGTTACAAAGATAGCACAGAGAGTTTCTGTCTGCCCTTCACCTGGTTTCCCGAGATGTCAGTTAACATCACACGTTGCCATGGTGTATCTGTCAAAACTAAGAAACTAGCATGGTTGTTGACGTCTTTCAATTTGTTTTTAAGCAGGGAAGTCTGAGACTGAGCGGGCGAGCAAAGCAAGCCCACTGCTGTGAGGAGGGGCAGCGGCCAGCGAGTGCAGTGAGCATTCCTCCAAGCAGAGCACGGCCTGCAGAACACCCTGAGGTGGCCTTTGATGGACTCACGGGAGCCCAAGTTCCCAACCTCTGTCCAACAGGCTGAGACCCCTGGCTTTTACTATGCCAGGGGTGGTGACTTCATAATTTGATCCCAGAAGTGACTACTGTGACAGCACCAGAAAGAAAAGGAGCAGAAATGACATCTATCAACTCAGCCTTGCCTCAAAGTTCAGCTCACCTGCCAAGAAGAGAACGTTTTCCACTGAAAATGAAGGTAGGTAAGAGGAATTACGAATCCTACATCATATGTCTCACTCCAAGGAACAATTTATCAGTGCTATAGAGCTGTCAGCTGCTGACATGATAAGGAATAACACCAAATGAATAATGTTTCCTCCAATACCAACTCCTTTAATTACGAGCCTCTTCTTTCCAGAAGAGAGACAGAAGATGTAGAAACCCCAATTTCATGCACTTGTGCCTGAATAATGTCTCCATGCTGCTTTTTCCAGATGGCGGCCTTCTCACTGGAGGGACTGATGATGGGGGCATATTTAGGGAAAAACCAATAACGGAGTCTTTAACCTTCAACAACAAAAAGCGTGTTGTACAAAATGTTCCTTGGGATACATTAGAAAATATCAATTACATTGCTCACTGAGGTGTAATCAGCTGTAATAATCAAAATTAATTTTTAAAAATAATTAAACAGACCCCAGGGCAAATAGTTGATGCTCTTATACTATGACATCACAGCGTACATATGTACCTGAGAAGTTGTGCCTTCTGTTAGCGACAAAGGCATCTCGCAGAGATGAGTGATGGATTCCAGGTCTGAAGGCTGCTGAGCCTCCTCTCAGCAAAGGGAGGGCGAGCGTCTGGGCCCTCGCTCTGTGCACTTCCCCGCACATTCTTTAAGGGCCTGCTATGTGGCAGGCCCTGTGCCCAGCCCCGACGGAGCTACTCGTATAGGATACTGATAAGCAAAGATACAGTTGATGTTTAAAATTAAGAGTCCCTTTGTTTTGAAAATAATGTTTTTAAAAATCCACAAGATAATGTAACTGTAGAAAGGATAAACAAATCAGGTTGAAGGTAAAGTGGGCTCAAAGGGGCAGGAAGAAGCCATGGAGAAGTTTGTGCGCGTGCATACTTGTGTTTGTGGACGTGTGTGTTACAGAAATTTATCCCCCCAGGTGTGTACAGTCACAAAAGCTGGACCATGCTTCTCTCTCTGGGCTTCCAGATCAAAACTAAAACCATATTCAGTTGCAAAATCCTGCTGTTCTTGAGTTTCTGAAAGTGAGGTTCTTCCTCGTGCTGATAGCTGAGGAGACTCCTGCGGCTGCGCGAAAGCTGGGGTGGCTGTGGGTGACTCTCTACTCCAGTCCAGCCACACTGGCCCTTGCTGCCCTGGAGCACCCAGCACAAGCCTGCCTCGGGGCCAGTGCCTGACCATCCTCTCTGCCGAGTCACAAGGCTCGTGTTCTTCCTAAACTCTCCCCTCTGCCCCAGTGCCCTGTTGCCAAAGACGCTTCACTGACGTTCTCCATCTAAACAGCCGGCCTCTCTCTTGCCATTCTCCCTCCCCTGATCCTACAAAATCTCTCCTCATTGCAACCAGCGCCCCTAGCATTTATGAATTTATTTATCTGCTTATTGTCTATCTTTGTACCTTAGAATGCAGCTCCATGAGAGCAGAGAATATGTCAGTTTTGCTCCCTGCTGTAACCTCAGTGCTTAGAGCAGGATACACACTAACCATTCAATAAATATTTGTTGAATAAATGAATAAAAGCCTCAACTGATGTAGACAACAACATCTTCAGCAGTCTGCCTTCACCAAAGACAGCCAGCTTTGGACATTCTTTTTCCAGATCTCTCAATGTGAGCCAAGAGCAAACTGTCACAAGTCACTCAGTACACCTACCCAAACACTGCAGCCTCCTCAAGCTTCTCTCAGATGAGCTGTTGTTGCTCAACCCACCTCCCTGGTACTCAAGGCCACTGAGTTGTGCCAATGACAGTGACTGGGGAAGGAGCCCTGACAAGAGGCAGCATGGACAGGTGCAAGGCTCCCACAAAATGAATGTCCATGCCCACACCCTGACCATCCCTTGCCTAGCTCCCAGACAGGCCGACCTGACTTTCCGGGGATAGTGCTAACTTGATCAAGGAGTAGAAGCTCCAGGGTGAAGCCAAGGGAAGACAGGCTGGACCCCTCCTGCCACAATGATGTTGGCAGAAGCAGACGCCTGGGCAAGTGGGAGTGCTCCAGGCTCCTGGGCTCAGTACACAGCATCCCCTGTGGGATGGCTTCCTCTTGGCAGAGAGAGCTATAAAGTAACACAGAATTATGTAAGTGGTCTTCTATTTCTAAAGCGCATGCAGTTTCCAAGTGCTTCCCCACGTTCTGGTGCAAACAGAGCACATTTTCAAGTTGCAAACTCAGGAAAGGAGGCTCTGAGAGGTTCTGTGAATTGCCTACGGTCTTTCTCAGCAGCACGGAGACAGGATCCTATCTTCAGTCTGCCAATTAAAGGCTGCAAAGCCTTAATCTTTTCAGATTCAGCTTCCACACCTATGTAACAGAGCTAATAATGCCTGTCTTATGTAGCTGTTATAAAATCTGAGTTATACACGCATTCATTCATTCAGTGAGTCTATGAACACATTCATCGAACACTGTCTTCAGCAAGTCAACACACCGAAGATACAGCCTGAATAAGGTGTAGGCTTCGCCCTCAGTTCTCAGCTCCAGGTGGGGGGCCAGCCCAGCTAAACTCATTTCTGGCTTTCCCTTCTACATCTGGGCTCTCTCTCCATGTGCCCTGAAGCCTACAATTCCTAAAGATTGGAAAGAGAAATTCTCTGTCCCCTGGCTGCCTAGGCAGTTGCAAGCAGCCCCTTACTCCTCTCTTCTCCCCATCATCTGGTGACTGTGCCTGCCCATCAGTCACTGACCACAGGACAACAGATTCTGAGCAGATGGAGTTTTGGGCTGAGAGCTAGGACCCAGGTAATCTGTCGTCAGCTGCCTCCTCCACCTCCCCAGGGAGCCCTGCCTGAGTTCCCACAGTTATCTGCGCCACTGTGGACATAGGCCTGCTGGCCCCGAGGCCATGTCCAGCAACAGCCACAGTCTGCTCTGGAGAAGTCAGAGACCCCAGCATTAGAATATATGGCAGACTGTGTCTTCTGGAAAGAGTCTCAGTCACCTTTCCAGTCCTACGTGTTCTTGCAGAACCTGCCACTCCTTCATGAGGAGATGGAGTATATTTCTCTCCCCTCGAACTTAGGCAGAACTTTGTGTCTGTCTCCACACGGGTGAGAATGCCACACAGCTTCTGAAGCTAGGCTGTAAAAGGCAACATGGCTTCTGTCCGGTGCTCACTCTCTGTCTGTCTGTCTCTTTCCATTAGCCCTGGAAACCCTGCCACCATGCCGTAAAGAAGCCAGTTCTGTGAGGAGGTCACGTGCAGGTGCTCCAAAGTATGGCCTCAGGAAAGGCCTCAGACGAGCGCCAGCAGCAGCCACCAGATCTGTCACCAAGCCTTCCCATGATCTGAGCCGAGGCCCCAGAGTTGTGGAGCTGAGATGCCCGCTCTCCCGCTGGTCTCCAAATTCCTTACACTAGTGCCCATGATCACAAAACATCACTGGCAGTGCCTCTGAGTTTTAGAAGGATCTGTTATGCAGCTTTCAAGAAATGGACTAGAAAACCCCAATGGCTCTGCCCCACGAGGTCAACAGGGCCCACCACTGCGTGTCCGGAAATGGAGCCAACGTTTCTGCCCCCTTTGCTGGGCTCGCACACCCAGCCGTGCTGAGCAGTGGGCTGCTGCCTGCTAAATACACCCGACTCCGGGGAAGAAGAGGAACAAGGAGCCAGCTCAGGCCCTGGCTCCTCTAGACATGGCCTCAGCTGGGAAGCCACATACCCTTACATGCTCCCAAGAACATGGAATTAGATCGCATCCAGTGACAGACAGCAGAGAGAAGACACAGCTCATGGGGTTTGAAGCAAATGCCTGGTGCTTCTCTAAGGAAAAGGTGTCCAGGCTCACCTCTGTCTTGCACTCAGGATCCTTGACCTGCCGCCCCGGCATCAGTCTCATGGCTGAGGACAGGCTTCCACTCCACGAAGTGACTTTGCTATGGTGGGTGACGTTTGAGCGACTGGCCAGTGACTTCTTCTCAGATGCTGGGGACAGGGAAGCAAAGAACGTCAGAGGTGAAGTAAAAACACACACCATTTCTACAGCTGACAGGAGCCTACTGTGGCTGCTTCCAATAAGGGAAGAGCCCAGGTTACAAGCCCACGCTGCTGTCTTCTGACCCTCCCTTGGCTAACAAACACCGTGAGATTTCAGGTCACTGGGCATGGAATAAACCCCGAGCTCCACAGTGTGTTCATGTGCAGTGAGGTAAAGGGCAAGTTAGCTGAAGTTGCTGAGCCCCGGGACTCTCATCTTGTCGAGTGGGAATAATAGTATCTAAACTCACCAGGTGTCATGAAGATTAGATAAGACTATATATTTAAAGGATCTGGAATGCAGAAAGTGTTCAATATACAGTTGACATGTATATACATGTATATACAGGGACAATATACAGGGACATGAGGACCTGAGGCTCAAGGTCATCACATGACTTGGTGCAGAGTTTCTGAGCTAGTAGGTGGAACTCAGGGCAAGACCTAGAACCCCAAGCTCCTGAGCCAGGCCACAGCCTCCACACAGTGGCCCCTTCCTTACTGGAATCTGCCTGCTTGGTTGGCACCTCTGGACTTCCTTTCTCCCAAGATGCAATGCAACATTCATTCTTTGTGAGGAAAGGTCCATGAGGTTTTAGTGATGTAAATCCCATCCACCAAAGGGACGAGACAAAGGGTCTGGGTGGAAAAGGCTCTGGGCCCTGAGTGGAACTTGGAGGAGTCTGGCTCTATGAGACCTAGCAGCTCCCATTCCCTGGAGCCAAGTGGACAGAGACCTAAGTAATGCTGCCAGGCCTTGAGCATTGTCTCCTCCCAGAGTGGGGTGACCTCTTCAATCTTCACTTCACTCTCTCCAGGTTTCACAGAGAGATCGATCTTGAAAGCATCTTCCAGTGCCTGCCGCCTCTGTGCCACGAGCTTCTGCCAGAGAGTCTGCACTGTCGCCTGGATGTTGTGCTGGACTAGCAGAGAGAGCACATGGTACAATCAGGCCAACCGCAGTGAACCTCCCAGAGAAGGCTAGGAGATGGTGCACCGTGAGTGGTTTTACCCATATCCTTCTCACTTCATGTCTGGAACATCACTCCAGTTTGCAAGCTCCAGCCAGGAGCAGTCAGTATGTAGAGCCACAGGACTGACAACAATGCTGCCAACATCCATGCGAGCTGGCCTCCCCCACCTTTAACTGCCTACCACCAAGTCCTGCCTGCCTCACATGTCTATGCTGGGAGACATGATGGATGGGCTCAGAGAGCCTCTTTACCCAACACCTCAATTCTGCTGCATGCCACAGAAATACCCTGTGTGGGCTCTGGGTAGCCAAATGGCTCCTTCCAACATTCCCTTACATGTTGGCTTCTCAGGGGAATGGATGCCAGACCCAAGTACGTGCCCCAGGGCTCAGGACCCAAGCCAGCCCTCTCTCCTAGCCCTGGATCATGCTTCCCATCACCCACTCATCTCAGTGCCCTGGAACTGCTCAGACACAGATAGAGCTACCAAGCCACCTGTCTGCTGTGCCCGACATCTGTAATTCCCTGAACCAGGCCTACATGTCCTCTGATCTTGGACCATGGCTCTCCCCTCTGGCCCATCTTCTGGAGACTGTTTTTATCACCCTAGGGGGATGGACAGTACCCAGTCCAGGTCTACCAGCCAACTCCCAAAGTATATATCTTCATGCTGTAATCAATACAGTGTCAGCATAAATTGTTAAAGTCACAAGATTTTTGAGCACTTCCTTTGGGCACCTATGTGACCAGAACACAGAGGCCCTTGTGCCTATAATCTCATATCACAAGATATCACAAGGTGAGTGGCAGTCTGCAAACTGAAGTGGCAGACAAGGGTGTACTGAAGCTTCTGCTTCCTAGATCAGGAGAGAATGTAATCTCCCAAACACAGAGGACTGGCTGCTATATTGCTAATCCCTTTAACTTGATTTGAGATTAGTGCATCTAAGAATAAACTCCATTAAGCCAAAAGTCTTATAGAGAGTAATGAGTTTATTTACTTCCTTCCCACTTCCTGGAGAACAAAGCTGAAAGGCAACTAGGTAATGGCTTGAACTAGGTGAGATAGCATGCCAGTTTCAACTTCTAGTGAAACGCCATGGATTAAGCTCCTAGTCTAACCAAGTCCCACAGAGCTTTCTTTCCATCCATCCATCCATCTATCTATCCATCCATTCATTCCTTTCCATTCCATTTATTATACACAAAGACCATTCCAGGGTGATTTTCTACCAGGCCACCTTGCTATACTAACCACCACATTACTCTGGAATTTCCCATGTCCTCTTCGGACCTTTGAAAATTTCCCTGATAGTATTTGTTTTCTTACCTTGGGAAGGATAAACTGAAGACCGTAAGCCCAGCAGGTACCACTGTCCACCTACCAGCACCACCCCCCCAAAAATAAACAAATAAAATGTACCATCACTCAAACTTGGAAAGTCTTCCCCTCTTTTTTCTTTGACTTCATCATTTGGGGAAAGGAAGACTTGATGATAAGGAGACATTCTAGGCTTGGGCTCCAATCCAAATCCTTCTGGATAACTGGTGGACAAGAGATTTTTCACTATCAACTCTAGTTTCTTTGGGACCATTCCACTGTTCTTTATTACAAATAATTATCCTCAAAACTCAGTGTATATCAATATGGAAAAATTTATCTAATCAAGTTAAAGCAAACACTATTTAACAACTTCCACAGCAAATATTAGCAGTAGCATTCTGGATAGTAGGGAAAACACCTTCTCTTCGGGGGAGGTTCCATCTTGTGAAATCCCATCCGTGCTCCCAACAGGCCCCTGGGCCTTCTCCTGGTTCCTCACCAGCAAACTAGCCATTTCTTTTGGTGCTTTCCCAAAACACTCAACTCTGCCTTTCTTTGGCACTGATTTCATCCCACCTTGAATGGAGCCAGAGCTGCTTTATGGGTGTGTGATCTGTGCAATCAACAGGGCCCCGTTTTGGGGCTCTGCTGTTACTCCTCTTGAAATTTTTGGTAATTTTTGGACATGAGCCCTGCGTTTTAATTTTTCCAGGGGTCCCACACATGATGTAGCCAGTTCTAAGTGGGGGCACAGTGGTTTATACATTAGGTTTCCTATGAACAGTGTGCTCTGGGGGTCCTAATGATGGTCATTTCCATGTGCCCATTATGACACAACAGAATAGACACTCAGTAAATGTTTGTGGTTTGAACTGAAAATGATAAACAAGGAAAAAATATTAACATACGAGAATGTATATTTTTGAAATTTTAGAATACAGTCGCCTTTGGATGCTGGAGGCAATCTTGCTAAACAAGGACGTGAGGAGGGTGTCATTTCAGGCACAAAACCAGTCATCATTCTTCTCCCCTTACTTATGCTTTCAGGATGGCTAGGGCCTAATTATTAAAACACAGGGGAAAAAAAGAAAAGAAAACAAAGAACTCCCCAAATTTAGCCACACACTGAAAATGGATTCTTTTATTTCAGACAAATAAAAAGACAAGTGCCTCCTGTAGGCTAGGAGGGTGACTCAGTGCTTCCCAGAGAGTTTGCAGCAAGTCAATACTAGTGTTTCATAATGTTCCATAGTCAACTCTACAGGATTTGGAGATTTTTTTCAAGTGATCAAACTTATAATTTGCACTGGGATGAATATGATCAAATAAAAGGATAAGACCTGAGGGCAATGTCCCATCATCCTCTCTTCCTCAACACTTCCATGGCTCTATTAATAACAGATAGTGTTCACAGGCAGGACAGTGCTGGTGACACGTGGCATATGCACACTGCCATGCAGAGAAAGACAGGAATGAAATTACATGGAGAAATATATTTTCAAACTTGAGACCTCAGGAAAAGGATTTAAATAAGCTTAAATTAATAGCTTTTTATTAGTGTTTCATAGGCAAGTGTGCTTATGGATGTCTTATTATTTAATAGATATAATTTATATTATGTATAAATTTATTTTTAAGAGAAAAATTATTCCTGGTTTGTACAATGAAGTTATATTTTTCCATTCTAAGACTGCATTTATCAAATGTTAATGTTTCTGAAATCTGGCCGTTTCATAAAATCAATGTGTACAATTAATGTTGGCATTTTCTGCTTTAAAAATTAAATCAATGAGATATCTTATAAGCTTAGAATTGTGGATATAGGGTAAATTATTATTTCATGATGATTCCATCTCCTCGGCCACATGGGCAGGTATGAAGATGACTTAATATATTATCTATTATAACACTGCACATAGTTTGGATGACCACATAAACAAAAGGATTATATCATTTATATTGACCTCAATCAAGCATCCCTTTAAATCTCTCTTTGCTGCATTGACCACCAGCAGGAGAATAAGTGGGAAGCTCTCACCTTCTTTCATTGAGCAGCAAAAGGCAATGCATGAGACACAGGAGGAAGCTGACATTAGAATTGTAGGTGGCAAAGATAACGTCCCAGTGTTCCTGTAGAAAGTTCAGGATGCTGAGAAGGCCAAGGCATTCCGAGAGGGACTGCTGGGGCTTGGAGAGGCAATAAAGAATGACTTTATTTAAACTGCTGTACAAAGTGCTGAGGACAGTGTCCCTTTGAGAGGAGGCAGTCTCGATGACCTGTGTCATAAAAATAACACACGCACATAGACATACTTGTGAGCATTTTGCAATTTTAGATACTGACCCAATTTACCAAAATAAATAAATAAATAAATAAAATCAAAGAGTGACATGATCTAAAATTCAAATAGGACTAGTTTCCTTTAACTTTGAGTTTCTATTTAAGTGAATGATCAAAAAAGGATATTCAGAATTTGGGTGAAAACTTGTGTTAAAAAAAAGTTAAAAGTTTACCATGATCATATTATGACAAATAGACTTGGCAACCAGAGATTCCTGAAATACTGGTGACATGGTTGACATTAAGTGTATGAGAACATACTATTAGTAGTATCTGATTTTAAAAATAGACATATGTCATTATTAATAGTTACCATACATAGAGTTTTTATGATATTCCAGGTATTCTAGGATATATCTAACCAAAGAGGTGAAACAGTTCTACAAGGAAAACTATAAAACACTGATGAAAGAAATCATAAATGACACGAACAAGTAGAAAAAAATCCCATGCTCATGGATTGAAAGAATCAATATTGTGAAAATGACCATAGTGCCCAAAGCAGTCTACAGATTCAATGCAATTCCTATCAAAATACCAACATCTTTTTTCACACAGAAAAAACAATCCTAAAAATCATATGGGACCACAAAAGAGCCCAAATAGCCAAAACGATCCTAAGCAAAAAGAACAAAGCTGTAGGCATCGTATTACCCAACTTCAAATTATGCTACAAGGCTATAGTAACCAAAACAGCATGGTACTTGTAGAAAGGCACATAGACAGAATAGAGAATAGAGACACACAGAATAGAGAACCCAGAAACAAAGGCAAATACCTACAGCCAACTGATCTTCGACAAAGCAGACAACAACATGCACTGTGGAAAGGATGCCCTATTCAATGAATGGTGCTGGGAAAATTGGAGAATCACATGCAGAAGAATGAAACTGGATCCCTAGTTCTCACCATATATGAAAATTAACTCAAGAAGTTTTAAAGACTTAAATGTCTAGAATAAACATTCTAGAAGTAAATGTAGGAAAAACTCTTCTGGACATGGCCTAGACAAAGAATTTTTGACTGATGGACATTTTGAGAGCTGAGAGCCCTTGGGCCCAGCACACCTGAAGCCACCAGCCCCTGCAGGCTCCCCCTTTTGGCTATGAGCTCTGAGTATTTGGTTTGGCCACGGGAAGCTCAGTAGCTTCTTTTCATTCTCAACACAACTTCCCAAGAATCTGATTTTAACCTTTTTGGAGTTATTCCTGAAGAAGCCTCTAAATACATTTTTTTCCAGGTTTGCCTGGACCTGTGCATCAGACAAACTGATGGTTGCCCTAGGAACTGTGCCAAGGCCCAGGCCTGGCATCTGGGGGAAACTCTGCAGACGGAAGGTACTAGGGGAGACAATTTTGCTTTCTGCAAGGTAGGAGGATGGCTCTCTTGGGTTCCGCTGCACAGGGCATGCCCAAGGCTGCCGATAGGAATTGCTGGAGATAGATTCCAGCTTGGTAAGAAAAAGTACTTTCTAGAACCACAGACATCCCCATGGGCAAGCCCCTCATCGCAGGAGGGTTCAGGCAAAGGCTCACGGAGGCTTGTCAGGAAAGGTCTCCAGCATGTAACAGGGGCGGGGATCTAAAAAAGGCCCCTTTCAACACTAGGATCTTGAGATTGTATGTTCTCTGTGTGTACACACATGTACACACACACACGCCAGCATTTTAGAGTGGATCTATAGGCATGCATTTGCACACGTGGGTATGTATATAGATCTATTTATCTGGAGAGAGAGAGCACAGGCACAAATAACAAGGCCAGGTAAAAATATTAGATTCCTGCCTCAATTTCAGGAAGGTACAAATATGACAGATGGAGGTGGGTACCATGGAAGAAAATGAATAGGCCTTTCAGAGACAAAGATGTCGTTAGTCCTTTCTTTGTTGATGAGAAACAATTAAGGTCAAACCAATAATGACAATAAAATCTCAAGGGGATGAAGGAGCGTGTGGGAGTTTACAGCGCTCAGGTGCAAGTGCAGGGAGTGGAGGCCCCCAGTGGCTGAGATGGCTCTCAGGTGGCCTGAGGTGAGGGCCCTGCAGGGCATTCAGTGACCACCAGGTGCTCCCTGGGTGTAGAGGGCCTCCTCCTTCCCCACCCAGCTCAGATTCTATTCTAGGGAAAGATGGCAGACCCACCTGGACCAGCTGGACAGTGGCCAGGAGCCACCACCCTGACGCCCAGTCAGTCAGCGGGGCGTGCTTACCACCATGATGTGCTCCAGGATGAAGAGAAGGATGTGTCTGGGGTCTGCCGAGAACGTCCCGCTGCTCAGCTTCTCCACCAGCTTCTGGGTGAAGCAGGAGATGTTCGCCAGCAAAGCAGCAGCAGCGGCTTCTGCGTTTGTCTGAGGCTCTTTACTGCCTGGGGGTCGGGAGAAGACAGGCTGGGTTGAGGGTCTACGTGGATTTCACCACCGTCTCCAAGCCACTCATGGTGACCAATCACATCTTAGTCACCTCCATGCACCCCATTGCTCCAAAGACGGAGTCTTGTACTTGGGAGGTGCCCAGTGCACACAGAGTTATTCCAAGTAAATTCATCTTGAATAATCTGGTCAGTGACATAAACCAAGTGGTGAGAAAGCACCAGGGGAAGCACTTCTTCCAGTGGCTTTTGGAACAAGGATGGGGTGGAATGTAGTGCCGAGGCCAATGAGTAGGTGTCATGGAAACTGGGGGCCCTGCTGCTGCACTTGGCTGGGGACAAAGCCGGAACACTGATGGTCCGTCTGTGCTCACAACACTGCAGGCACCAGGCCCAGACGTGCGTGTGATGCTGTCGGCTAACCCCTGGAACCACCCCATGAGTTAGCCACGACTGTTGTCCTTCTGCACAGGTCCTGGCACCTGCCCAGACCAGCGTTACACTGGTCTGTCACACTGTCACTGCCGTCCAATGACAGAGCCACGCCCCCACATTTCACACATTCCATGAGAAAGGCCAGAAGGTGGGGTTTCCGAGTTGTGGGAAAAGAGGATCAGAAGATGAGTCACATGCCTAAGGAGTCCCGTGGCTCAGAAACCACAGAGAGGACTTTTGTTTAATCTTGCCAAGAAGGTACAGCTGCCTTGGAACTAAGTCATTGGAATGAAGCCTCAATCTGAAATTCTGAAGGGCAATGGCGTCTTCACCCAGGTTCATTTGTATAGGAAACATGGGCTGCGCACCTCTTCTGTACTCAAGCAGAACGCTGAGCAGAGGATGTGAAATTCCAGTATCTTGACTTCCCTTATGGGAAGAGGTCTCATTTCTGCTGAAGCTAGAGGAGAACCGACTTTAGCTCAGAGGACAAAAGAACTTTCTGCCTCCATATGGTCCAGCAATGACAGTGGTGTCATGGAAAGTGGCAAACATCCCTTCACTGGGCTCCAGGGCAGGGTCAGTGAGCGACTGTTGTGGATGCACGGAGGGGACTGACACCCAGCAGGAGGGTGGCATCCCATGGCTGTGGTCACCTGCTGGGGGGCACGCTGGCTTTCCCACTCAGCGGTCAGTGGCCTTGTGTCAGGCACAGAGAGGACCAGGTTGCCCCGCTCACCTGTGAGTATCAGGGCGTTGCCCCCACTCATCATGTGGAATGTTTCCATGGAGGAAAGCAGGACCTCAGACTGGAAGTCTCGCTTCTGTTGACTGGTGGCATTGTCCGGAGAAGCCTGGAAGCATAGCCTGGGACTGAGACAGCAGCCACATGGCCATGTCCACTCAGGACCCACCACTGTCCTTGCCTGGCAGTGCACTGATACCACAGCTGCCTTGATGTGGACTGCTGACAACCCACAACTGCCCCTTCTCGGGGGCATTGCACTCTGCCGACTGAGCTGCCTCACCCAGGACATGATGCCTACTTCCCCAGGTGAGGAGGTAAGGGGGGAGCCCACAGCCCATGGCCACCTGGCAGGTACCTCCAGGTGGGGCCAACTCTGGGAGGCAGACAGCACACCAGCACTCCCTGGGGACCAGGCTCCAGCTGAGACCACCTCTAGGCTAACTTCTCCCATACCCCCTCTGCTTCCCTGCATCCTTCTCCTAAGAGCAGCTCCCCCCCACCCAATAAATCACTTCCACAAACCGCCCCCTCCTCAGGCTCTGCTTCTAGGGCCCCTGCCCTCACTCTACCACCCACTGCTCTGCTAGGTCCTGCAGTTCAGAGACTCCCCTCCACCCTCTGATCACTGCAGTCCCAGCCCTCCCTCTCCCTGGGGACACCCTGCCCTGAGGGTGCCTGTCCTCTTGCAGGCTCCACAGCACATGGCCCCAAAACACCCTTTCCAACCCACCTCCAGGAGCACCTCCAGGGGCAGCCACTGCTTGGGGCTGGGGGCCCCAAGGAGGAGCTCCCTCAGGAGAAGCTGCATGAACTCCCTCAGCTGCCTCCGGGCGAGATGTGACTGGGCAGGAGCCTGGAGACCCTTCGCAGTGCTGTCACCTCCAGCTGCAGCCCCAGGACTGCTGACGTTCCAGGCAGACTCAGCCACCGCCCCCTCAAAGACAAGAGAACCGCAACATGAGCAGCCTGCCCTGTCTCAAGCCCTTCTGCACCTACGCCGGCCACGTGCGTGGGCAGGGTTCTCATCACACACACTAACGTGTGCGGAAACTGAGGCTTCAAGGAAGGAGGCCACTTGCCCAGGGTCCAGTTGCTTGTAAGGTGACCTGCTGTGGTCTGAGAACCTGGGCTAGGCCGGTGCCGTACAAAGAAGCTAAGGCCCAGAGTCAGAGAGGCTGCAGGACTCAGCGACGAAGCCCAGGATGCCCTGGGGAAAGCCGCTTCACTCCCGCGAGCCACAGCCCCTGTCGGCAAATAGCGACGACACAAACCATCTCACAACGGAGTTGTGAGAACGAAATGAGAGAACGATGGACGTGGCACTGCCTGGCACCTGGTATATGGTGGGAGGATGCCCACCCCCACCTCCTGGTGGGGACCCCACCTTGACTTCCTGCCCAGGCTCCACTGATGTTGACAGGTAGGACGCTCAGGTGAGAACGATGGAGAAGCTGGACTCCAGAGTCCTTTCCTCAAGTCCCTGACATGCCTTGGCATTCTCTTTCCCACTTTATATTTACAACACCGGGAGAGAAAGGGGACAGGGCTCATCACCCCAGATACATCCAGGAGGACACGGAGAAGCTGGGAGGCCGAGTGATGCATCCAAGGACACGCGGCCAGGGACTGCTGACTCCCAGCCCGTGAACTTTTCCTGAGCGTTCATCTGTTAGCACCTCCCTCTGCTCATTCATAAAATTAATGCAGCCATTCTTAATTAAGCCATAAAATGAATTTAATGGCACCTAGGGAGGTGGTGACTGCATTAATTAGCTCCGTGTGGCCTTGATTGGAAAGATGCCATATAAATTCACAGCAAATCGAAGGCTTTGGCCACCAGGCTTCTGCGTGAAGAGGGCCTGTCACATTTCTGTGCAACAAAGGCCGCGAGGAGCCAACTTGGAGCTGGGACAGGCAAGGACAGGTGGGGAAGAGCGCCTAGGAACTGGAGCCAGGAGCCCCAAGATGGGGCCTGGCTTGCTCACTCATGGTCAGCTGAGGAAGTGACTTTGAGTCTGGCCCTCCCCCAAGCAGGAACTGCTGACCATGGGGAGGAAGAGCACAGGGTCAGAGTGTGCGCCTGGGCTACTGCCGGGGGCACTCGGCTGGAACTCGACCCAGCAGATGGTGAGCCTTGCCCTTGGGCGTGGGGCTGAGCAGGGCATCTGGGCTGAGAATGTCAGGCCACTGGCACCTACAAAGCACCCACTTAGCGGGATGGAGGGGAAGCCCTAGGCTTGCCTGGGCCTCTGCATGGGGGTCTCATCCCCCACTCCTGCAGCCAGCAGCGCCTGCCTTTGTTCTCAACTGACCTTTTACTTTCACTTTTCTAGTAAGTCACTTCAGTTAATATGAATCCCTCAAACCATCGTAAAACCATTATATCCTTTTGCAAATAGTCTAGTCTTAACATATAGTCTTTTTATTAAAACTAATTACTCTTACATTTTATTTGGCCATTTAATTTTATTTTAAACTGACTGTAACAGAAAGGACATGGCTTTGGGCGGAGAACGTGAGGCTTAAGTCCTGGCTCCGTCACTTGTTAATCAGGTGAAGTGCAGCATGTTTCATTCTCTCAGCTGTGCAGGACGATGGGTCTTGCGACCCCCACGAGGCCCGGAAGAAACTGGCAAGCACCCTTCGTCTTTCTGCATCTCAGTTTCCTCCCACTGACACCAACTTTGCCAGGTGGCTGTTCGGGTTACGTCAAGCACCAGGTTCAGGGGTGGAGGCTGCCCCCATGGATACACTTCTAAAACAGTGTGTCGTGCATTCATTTTGTCAGTTAGCAAATAGCTATGGAGCAACCATCCCAGCACTGTGCTTGGCATGGACCGTAAACCCCCCTGTGCACCGTGCTTTGCCTTTCCAAAACGTTCCTCCAGCTGCAGTTGTCAGTTCGCGTGCAGACATGGCTACCTCACGCTCCCTGTTTGGGTCCCTGGTCCCTAATCCATCCAGTGGAGGTGGACGCACGTATTTCTGCCCATCCTCCTCCTGTATCTGACCTTCTGCACCCGTTCTCACCTGCTCCTCCTCTCAGCTTCCAGATGCTCTCAGCCTACCTGACTCGCCACCCCTTAACCTGTACGGCCTGCCTCTGGGCCTCAGACTCACACATCTTCCCGTAGCCCTTCTCTCACTCCCAGCGCACAAGACCCAAGGCCTTGTCCTCAAGCCCTGAGTCGGTCCTTCTCCCCTCCCCGTCCTTGGCTCCTCTGGCTCTGAGCCGGGCCTCTGCACAAACCCACCACCTGGGGGGAGACTAGAGTAGTAACCCAAGGGACCTGAGGACAGGACAAGGTCCTAAGAACCAAAGGCCAAACAGGATGCTCTGCCAGGACCGGCCTCCCCTGTCTGGTGCACAGGCAGCAGCCTTCCTGGATTGGGGCGCACTGTTCCCCACTGTCAGCGTGTGGGAATTCCATACAGAATTGGACTCGAACTGCTATCAAATTTCTCACTACTGAGGTTCTTAATAGCTCAAAACAACGACTGAATCTCAGAGCAGAAAATGGCCTGGACCTTCACCTCAGTCAAGAAAAGGAAAATTACCCAAGTTGTTTATTCCATGTTCCAATCAAGTTGCCTTAGAACGTATTTAATTTGGGGGAGTGGGGAGGAATTTTTCCCTCGTCCCTTGAGGGATGATGAAGCTCACACCTGCTCTTCCGGGGGCCGTGGCATGTCCTACCTTTTGGGTTCCCAGGGGGAAGGTAGCTATGGCCAAGGTCTGGAGGAACTCCGGGGCTCGCCACGCCGGGTCCTGGGGGTAGGTGCGGTGCACAAGGCCGAGGAACTGCAGCGCGCTGGCGGGGAACGTCTGCTCCCAGGCGCTGTCTTCAGAACCTGCGGGGGGCTGAAACACGCTTCGTGAGAGGCGGTGCGTGGCGGCTCAGGGCAGCGGCTGACTAAGGCAGAGGAACTGAGGCCTAGGGGAAGACTCCTTTCTGAGACTTTCAACAAGACATGTGATTGCAAGACACCTAAGACTGCGGCTCAGCACCGGGCACTGGCCATCGTTTGGGGAAGGGTTTAACATGCATGGACATTGTTCTGAGGGCTTCACACGTATTCCCTTTGCCACCTCACGACAACCCTCTAAGGCAGGTTCTGTGTTTACCCCTATTTTACACATGGGCAATCAAAGGCCCAGAGAGGTTCGGTATCTTGCCAAAGGTCACCCAGTAGGTAAGAGTCAGTGCCCGGAACTGAATCCAGGAAATCTGGCTCTAAAGTCTGTCTGTCTTCCCCACACGACCTCTGCGTGATTAGACACAGCACCCTGTGTTCAGGAACTTGCCCTCAGAGGTAAATCCAGCCTTCCCCAGCCCAGCACTCATGTTTTCACCTGCAGATTCTGCCCAGGCCAATACCTGGGCACAGCTTGTCTGAGGCTGGTAGGGCCTAAGGAGGCTCTTCCCTGCCAGCCAGGGGTGTGGGATGGATTCTGTTGTATTGGGCTCCAGTTTGCTCAGACACCGTAACCTCTCTCCCATCTGGTCTTGGCCACATGGCTGAGCCTCTGCCCTGAGTCCTGACTGCACACTAGTGCTCCCTAGAGCCCAGCTCCCTTGGCTGGCCTTGCCCTGCCACCCTGTCCAGACACTGACCCTAGCCCCAGTGTATCCGGCTGCTGCCTGAGGCCGGGCTGTCCTGAGTGGATACCCTGGAACTTGAAAATTGGCCAGCCTTAACCTGGGGGTCATTCACTGCACAGCCACACCGCACACGGACCAACGCTCGGCCTGCTCCTGCACATGCTACAGGTGCACGTCAGGCCCTTCCTTTGTGAGGCCAGTGCCTCGGCCCCAGCCCCTCCCATCCATGGCACCCTCATTTCCCCACCAGCCTGCCACTCAGTCCTGGCCCGAGGTGCTTGAGTTAGGATGTCCTGTTCACCAAGTAGCCATCAAGTGCCTGCACTGTGTCTCGTGCTTGGAAACTCAAATCTAAGTGTAGAAAGAAAGGCAATACACCTGGGACCATTAGAATCACATTTCCGGGATCCCACGAGGGTTCGGTATGGGCTGGAGGAGGCAGGCAGAGAGAAGCTGTTTCTGAAGTCACCTGCATCTGGGTTCTCTACCAGGTTCTTGAGGCACAATGTTAGATTTGCAGGAGAGGATGAAAGACAGGAGTTCAGAGAGCTTTCTCTGGAGTTAGTCTACCTGGACTGAATCCTGCCTCTGCCATTTGCTAACGGTGCAGCTTAAGACCAGGTCTTTATTCCCCCCAGGCCTTGGACTCGACTCTATAAAACAAGGATCATAATGTGACCTATTTCAGAAGGTTGTCATGAGGATCAAATGAAACACTTTAGCAATTTGGGCTTATTTTCACAGTGACTTGCACAGAGTAAACACAGAAGAAGCGGGGAGATGAGGTCAGACAGAGAGGACTTGGACTTTTGGAAGAGCACTTTGGAGTTGATGTACCAAGCAACAGAGATCCCCTGGAAGGCTCTTAGGCATGGCCATGACCAGGAATGCAGCGCTGAGGCCAGACACACATGCCTCGGCTGTGCCCTTGCTCTGTGACCTTGCTTGAGAGAGTTAGCCTCCATAGCTTCAGTTTCCACATTTCCACAGTGGACACAACGCTATCTATTCCAAAGGACTGTCGAAAAACTTACAGTACAAAACATTGGCAAGGATGTGGAACAGCTAGATCCCTTCCAGAATAAGAGCTGGGGAGAGTGTAAATTGGTACTTCTACTTTGGAGAGCTATTTGGCACTATCTACTAAAGCAAGTCCTATATATAGTTTGTGATCCACAACTTCACTTTTGGGTGTATTTCCCATAGAAAGGAGTATATGTGTCCACTAAAAAATATGTATATAGCAGCTTTATTTATAGTATTTCCAAGCTGAAATGAATCAGAATGGATAAACAGCGATTATCTCAATAAAATACCACTCAATGATAAAAAAATGAATTACTGATATGCACAACAACATGGGTGAATCCCACAAATGTAATGATGAGTGAAAGAGGTCAGATGCAAAAACAATACATACTGTATGATTCCGTTTATACAAAGTTCTGAAACAGGCAAACTAATCTATGGTTACTACTGGGCAAGGGCATAATACCAAAGTAAAGTTTCAAGCAAAAAATAAAATAAAATAATAAAATAAAATCTGAACCGTCTAAGAAAGATATGTTAGAACTATTCACCACAATTAAGTTTCTAGCCTTTTTTCTTATTCTTTCAGCTTTTGCCTTTTATATTTTGATTCTTGTCTCCTGTATTTGGTAAATGATGCTTTCAAGATAGATATCTTCATTGTACCAAATCAATCATTGAGTGACTTTGTTCTTGTTATGTATACGTATATATTAGATCCCAGAAGGCTGGGTCCTATTTTGTTCTCAATCTAAAAGTCATATCTTTGACATAGGAATTTAATCTTTTTATGTTTGCTATTATGATATAAAGATTTGGTCTTATATTTTTACTTCACTTACCATATTATATATTTTCTTTGTTTTAAATGCTTTTATGTTGTTATTTTTATTTGCTTTATTTTTAATAACATTAAAATATTAATTGGTTATAGGTAACATATTCCTTATGCTACAAACAGAAAATATATGTCTTCTAAGGCACCCCCAAAATTAACTGCACATTAGGCCTACAATGGAACCCTGAATAAATTTATCAAAGATGAAAAATGTGCAGATCATATAACCTGACCAGGGCAAAAACAAAACTAGAAATAGATAACAAAAATTAAAAAACAAGAAGCTCAACCATATGGATTTTAAAAATATGAATCAAAAAGAACTCTAAAACTGCAATCACAGAAATTCTAGAAAGCAATAAAAAATGAAGATGCCAAAATCAAAATCTTAGAAATTGACAGGAAAAAAAAATCATGAGACTGATAAATGTATCCAAGCAAGTTGTCCTTTAAATAAACCCACAAGCCTTCAGCTCCTAAGTACTAGGAGAGGCAGGTAATGAGAAAACATGGACACACAAACTGAGACTGAGAAGAGAGAAATACACTGAAAATAAAATGAATTAAAAGAGAATATTTCTGTAGATTAAATAAATGGGAAATGATTTTAAAATATCAATTAACTGAACAGAGTCAAAAAGGCAGTTAAAAGTTTAAACAAGTCAATAATCATGAAACAAACTTAGGACCAGTCAGTTTCATAGGAACAATTTAAATAATATAAGAATCATGGATTTAATATCTTCTTGAGTATAAATAAAGGAAAGCAGTCTTTTTAAAATATAAAACTAGCA
>NW_012149186.1:318307-319125 GCF_000956105.1 Propithecus coquereli
CATGAGGATCAAATGAAACACTTTAGCAATTTGGGCTTATTTTCACAGTGACTTGCACAGAGTAAACACAGAAGAAGCGGGGAGATGAGGTCAGATAGAGAGGACTTGGACTTTTGGAAGAGCACTTTGGAGTTGATGTATCAAGCAACAGAGATCCCCTGGAAGGCTGTTAGGCATGGCCATGACCAGGAATGCAGCGCTGAGGCCAGACACACATGCCTCCGCTGTGCCCCTGCTCTGTGACCTTGCTTGAGAGAGTTAGCCTCCATAGCTTCAGTTTCCACATTTCCACAGTGTACACAATGCTATCTATTCCAAAGGACTGTCAAAAAACTTACAGTACAAAACATTGGCAAGGATGTGGAACAGCTAGAACCCTTCCGGAATAAGAGCTGGGGAGAGCGTAAATTGGTACTTCTACTTTGGAGAGCTATTCGGCATTATCTACTAAAGCAAGTCCTATATATAGTTTGTGATCCACAATTTCACTTTTGGGTATATTTCCCATAGAAAGGAGTATATGTGTCCACTAAAAAATATGTATATAGCAGGTTTATTTATAGTATTTCCAAGCTGAAATGAATCAGAATGGATAAATAGTGATTATCTCAATAAAATACCACTCAATGATAAAAAAATGAATTACTGATATGCACAACAACATGGGTGAATCCCACAAATGTAATGATGAGTGCAAGAGGTCAGATGCAAAAACAATACATACTGTATGATTCCGTTTATACAAAGTTCTGAAACAGGCAAACTAATCTATGGTTACTACTGGGCAAGGGCATAATACCAAAGTAAAGTTTCAAGCA